>NC_140960.1:89207339-89724839 GCF_014529385.1 Adiantum capillus-veneris
GTCCACTGGTTTTGAATCAGCACGGCTCGATAATGTTCACCCAATATATAGCAAAAGGATTTGTGTCAGTTCAGTTCAACGACAATGCAGTGGCTGAGAGGGTTTTGGCGAAAAGCCCGCTGTCCTTCAATTGCGCGCTGGTGTGCGTGCTCCCTTGGGACCCTCTGTTTGAATCTAACGAGGCATTCAAGGATCTCTGCCCAGTATGGGTGGAGTTTGTCAACCTCCCCGTATGGCTTAGAAAGAACTTGAAGGACCTCGCAGCTTCGCTTGGTGATCCACTTTTTGTCCCATTTGCTAGAGCCTTGGGTGTAGCAGCAAACAAGGTTTGTATCTGGTGGGGTTTGCGGAAGCCACGGCCAAAGAACTTGGTGGTGGACGTTGGGACAGGACTAAAGATCATTCCTCTGAACTTTAACACCTTCTTTGGGGCATTCTTCAAATGCAACAAATTTGGGCACTGTGCGAGGACGTGTCCCGCTGAGGTACTAAAGCCTACAGACCAGGTGGTGGAGAGAAGCGAATTATAGGCTACCCCACAGGGTGGCACAAATATAGTAGATCCAACAAAGAAGGCTACTGAAAATCTTGGCAAGAGAGGGTGGGCAAAACAAAGTCAACTCGGATAAAGATGTGGAGAAACAAGTTCATGGCAACCGGGGTAAGGGCAAGACCACCCAAAGCTACCGCTTTTCATCCACCGCTCAGCAAAGAACGGCCACCCCAGTAATCCAGAAGATCGTGATGTCTCCAACTCTTAGGTCAAAAGATGAGGGCTGGCAACAAGTATCTCATATTTCATGTAAACGGTTCAAAGCGCAGGCTAGGGCCTTGGGACAAATCAAAGGTCTCCTGTCGGATGTCCCAAAGCCTCCTTTCCTATATGACAACATATTTGAAGTTTTTGGGAAGACGAATCAAGAGGACCTCTTCACTTCCAAGTTGGATACCATACAGGTTCTAGCAGAAAAGGAGCCAATGGAAGAGGACAACCTGAATGGGAACTTTGTTGAAGAGTTCCTCGAGGCAGAAGAATTTGCCCCCTTTCCCAATGATGGATACTCTCTCTATTCAATCTTGGAACATGAAGGGATTAAAAACCCGGAAGAAGGGTGCTCTCTTCTGGGAAGAAGTGAAGAAAGAGAAGGCAATCAATTGTTGGGCCATCCAAGAGAACCATCTGGATGCTCGTAGCAAGAGAAAACAGGCTGTAGGAAAAAAAAACTTATCTTTTATGGGGAAGGAAGTGACGGTTTCAGTAGTGTCTTGTTCATTGCTGACAGAGATTTGGAGCCAAAGACGGTTCTAAACCACCCCTCCCGACGAGTCCTTGGTATTAGAATCATATGGGACAATCAACCTCTCACCATAGTAAATGTTTACGGCCCTTGCAATGCAAAGGATAGAGCTAAATTGTGGATGCAGCTCAGAGATACTCCGATTGAAGGGGAGCGGTTGATGGTTGGAGATTTCAATATGGTCAAGAAAAGCAAGCATAAAACAAGCTCTGCAAGTATACTGGCTGGCTCAGAAAAGTCTAAATGGCTGAGCTTATGCGAGAAGTGGGCTATGATTGACTTGTGGGAAGTGGGCCCATGGAACAACATGCCTGGATTCACCTACACAAGCCTTCAGTATGCCCGCACTGCCTTCTGGTAGGACAAATGCTACTGCTCTCATCAAGCTGACTGGATCTCATCGACGTTAGAGATGAAGGTAATCTCAACAAAAAGCCTCTCCGATCACATGCCATTACACTTACAACTCAAGAAAGAAAAAGGGGGGGGGGGGGGGGGGGGGGGCAATCCCCGAGAGGGGAGAAAAAGCTTCTGGTTACAGGGATGCACCTGTTCAAAGACCCTCTCTTCAGAAGCATCACCAAGAAAGCGTTGGGAAAGCTCAAGAAAAGATGTGGGGATGAATAAACCTAGTGCTTGGAATATATTTGTTCGGAGTGAACAAAAAGCTATCAAAACTTCGGATCCTTGGGTAAAAAAAGCCAATGAGGCATATATCAAACATCTCACAGAGGAGGTAGCGCAATTAGCCTCTAGGAAGGCTGCCGGACTGGCTACTGAGGATGAGAACAAGCATTGGCTTGAAGCTAAATCTCACCTGGCCAACGAACAACTGGAGGAAATCAAGAAGGCGAGATTTCTCTCTAGGGAAACTTTCCTTTAACCAGAGCCTTCTAACCATGCACATTTTTTAAGGGCTCTAAAAGTGAGGAAGAGTCGAGGCTGCGTGCAAGTGCTCGATGATGAGAAAGGGAATAAAAGTCAAAACCAAGATGAGATGGCTGGACTTATGCTCAATTATGTCAGCTAGATTATAGGCCAACCAGAGACCCAATCTCAGGAAGTGGAAGAAGCCCTAGCGGCTTTACTTGGGTTCTCTAGGAGGAAGCCAACAGCATGGAAAAGGCCTTCTCTGAGGAGGAATGCTCAGCGGCACTAAAAGCTCTTGGCAATGAAAAGTCCCCCGGTTGGGATGGATTGATAGTTGAATTCTTCAAGGAATTTTGGGATGATCTCAAGGGCCCAGACACACGGATGGCCAATCAAGTTGTTTCCGAAGAGTCATTGGATGCAAGTGTTAAGAGAGGGATTATCAAGCCCATCCCCAAACAGATCTGTTGTTCTCAACTTAAACATTGGCGTCCCATTACGATGATGTCAGTAGCATACAAAATTATTTCCAAGGCGATAGATCTCAGACTTGCCCCCTCTTGAGTCAGATCATCTCTCCCCATCAACACAGGTTCATTAAAGGGAGTTCTATATATGACAATATCTTGGCAGCAATGATAGGAATAGAGTATGCATCCTTCTCCAAGCAAGAGTGCATCTTGCTGCAGCTGGACCTCAACAAAGCCTATGATAGAATAGAATGGTCCTATATAGAAGAAGTCATGGGAGCTCTAGGCTTTGGGCCTCGCCTTTGTTGCCTCGTACGCACACTAGGTGTTGGTAGCCAATCAGAGCTCCTGTTTAATGACAAAATTTTGGGCTCTTTTGAGGTTAAAAGGTCTATAAAGCAAGGATGTCCCCTGGCCCCCTTGCTTTTCACCATCAGGTCACATTCTCTCATTACGATGCTCGAAGCCAGTGCTACGCGGGGAGAGATTCAAGGTCTGGCATTACCGGGCAACGGCCAGCTACTGGCCAAAATGTTTGCAGAGGATTCGTTCCTATTCTTGAAGGTGTGCCCTCAAGTTGTCAAGAGAGCTCTGGATATTGTGCAAACATTTGCCGTGGCCTCAGGATCCAAGTGCAATATAGAGAAGTCAAGGCTTATCTCCTTGTCGGAAAACGACTCTTTTGACCCTGCAGTCTGGACAGGAGAGATTATCTCAAAAGGGAGTGTATTCAGACACCTGGGAGCCCCCGTAGGGATGGACGTAACCCACAGGCAAAGATTGCAATGGGTCCTTGAAAAAATAAGCTCAAAAATGAGAAGATGGGAGTTTGTTCTCCTCCCCTTCCAAAGCCGGATTAGAGTGATTAATGCTTTTATGATCCCGTATATTGCTTTCCTCAGCCCCGTGCTCAAGATGGCTAAGTGTAACTGGAAAGAATTCTTAGAACTAGTGAAAAGGTTTCTTTGGAAGAACAACACGAAAACCTCCCGGCCATGGCAGTGGGCTACATGGGAGGTAGTTGCTCGCCCGGTAGACCAAGGAGGGCTTGGCATTCTTAACCCTGTATCCCATGTTGAGGCCCTTTGTGCCAAATTTATGGTCTCATTGGCTAAACAGGACCAAGCTTGGGCTATCATGACCAAGGAAATGCTTGATGCAGTAAAACTGGGATCGAAAGGGGGAAAGTGGAAGGGGGTTGTGATGCACGAAAAACTCCTCGCCCCGAAGTGGTCTTATCTTAGATCTGGAGGACTCTCAGGGGAGCTAATGAGGAAGTGCAAAAGAACAGCTGAAGTTTTGGAATGGGGGGAAGCAACTAGATACTTTAAGAACTCCATTTTGCATTGGTCCCCTTGGCTCTCTAAAATATTGGGGCCGCTGCAAAGCCCCTATTGGATAGAAATGGTGAGGAATGTGAATAATAAGGGGCTCGTTCGACTAGAGCAATTCTGGGATGGCAACAGGAAGTGCTGGAAAACTGCTGACTCTTTAGCCATCCAATTTCAACTTAATGGCTTTGAGATCTTACTAGTCTGCAGGGTGATGAAAGAGCTTGATAAGGTGGTGATGCCAATTTGTGAATCCAACTTTGAATGGGACGCTTGGAGATGGCCCGGGAGTAGCCTCTTTTGGAAACCACATTCTAAAGGCATTTACCATGCATTAATGCACGAGGCTAACTGGGGTAGCCCCCTCAACAAATTATGGAAGAGGCATTGGACGGAAAAACGATGGAAGGGAGTCATGGAGAACATCTGGAAGCCAAGGTGGCCTCAGTATATGAAGATATTTATGTGGAAAGTGATGTGGGGTGCTCTGCCGCGACGGGCATAAAGATACAAGAAAGAGGAATCGGGTCCGATCGCTGCTCGGGGTGTAGAATAGCTAGTGAAGACCTAGCCCACCTTTTCATGGGATGCCAGGCAATCAGTGGCATGGCTGGAAAATATGCAAGTGGATTCAAAGGACATGGCAAATTAAGCTCTTCAAGAATGATCTGTTCTTTGGTAGTAACTGGTTGGGAAGTCATGCTCTTCTTGTTTGAAATCAAATAATCAGGTACTACTTCTTTCACCATATTTGGCAAGCAAGGAAATGCCGCGTGTTTGAGGGGGATCTGGCTGTGGCAAGCTTTTGTGAAATTATAAAAGAGAGCAGAGTGACGATCCATAGGATCGGAGGCAAACAAGCCTCAAAGGACTGGTCTAGAACAATACATGTCATGATGACATCTGGTAAGAAGTAAAGCCTAGGAATAGTTGTGGTTTCTTTGTCAAGCAGAAAACTTGTTATCCTTTGACCCTCAAGGCTCGGTCTAAGCTCGAGGTTGGTGTATATTTCTGATGTTCTTATTACTATCCACTGACAATTGTGAGTTTTGAAAAAAAAACCTGAAACATTTATTCTATGCAAAGTAGAAAGTAGAAAGTCTATTGACTTTACATTTTGAATGAAAAGCCTCTCACTTCTTACAATGTTATCCTTTAATTTTGCATTTTAAATCTAACCCTTCACTTTTGTTTTGCAAGGTTTTCTTTTAAGTGAAGCACCCAGTGACACATAGAGGGTCTCTCCTTCCTTGAAAAATGAGGGTCTCTCCTTCCTTGAAAAATTTAAGCTGCTTGATATATAGTATAGATGCTTCATATATAGTATAGATTTTAGGCTGCATGTCAAATCCTAACACAATTTCAACGTATCAACCTTGACCATGAAGATTTAGCTTTCTAAAAACGTTTCATTAAGCCCTACATTGATAGAAGATGGCCCCACCTCAACTCCCACATATGCTCTTACAATTAGGCCCCTATCACACTAGCTACCTTTTAGAAAGGTGGTTAGTTGTTTTGTGTCACACAAGGCTATAGTGTTTAAGCTTCCACCAAAATCCATCGAATGAGCATTAGCATGCAGACGGATGTCCGCATTTCACGTTGAGTGGCAGTGTTCAAATCCTATCAAATACAATCCAGTGTGCACTTTTACAGTTGGCCTCCTACTTCAAAAGACGAATGGGCAAGCGAGGCCATCCCTCTAACATACCCTCGTGGCCAACATCCACCTTTTTGTGTGGTGATTATGTGGCTACTAACTCTGCTTAGCTTCTCGGCCACGTGTCCCACTATGAAGGGGCCTTAGCCTATAGGGTCGCCTCCTCCAACATGCTACAAAGTTGACATTGATGAAGATTGTATCTATCAACATGCCCACTCTTTGTGTGATGTAGGCCTAGCCTATAGGTTAGTTGGTGCTTTTCTTTCTAGAAGGGGACCAAGTTCAGTAATGTTTTTGGCATTCCCCGCCTTGCAGGCCTAACTAGAGTACTCTAACAATGGCAGTCAAGTCATGCAACCATTTGTAGATAGCGGGAATCTACCCTCTAAAGGCAGCTTAATTGCCAGCCAATAATTACAATCAAACAATCAATCAGAACCCAATATGGGCACCTGTAAATAGGATCCGCCACTTTCATTTTGGAGCTTCTATCGTTGGGCATAGCTTTATTGTATTCATGAGTCTTTAGAACTCTTGTACTATTTTTTGATTCAGCACTCAATGCAATACTAGTTGTACTTGTGAACTCATCAATTTGAATATCTATCTTTATTCTTTCAGATCAATCCAATTGTCTGTGTGGATTTTTCCATCTAGTAATCTGAAGTCTAATCTGTTCATCCTCCTATCTGATCTAATCTTTGACATCTAACTCTAAAGGTCTAAACTTGAATAGTTGTCAAGTGACCAGTTCATGGTGGTGAGCTAAAGCTCTTGATAGAAACCAATTTCCTACTTAGAATTCATAGTCAATTAGGTTTTCACAATGTTGCCGCGACATTCAGCGAGTGGAAGAATGCCTACTACAATGTTTGTTGAGGACAAAGACCACATTAGCACAATTGCCAAAGAATCGGAGCAAAGCAAAATTGATGCCAATCTAGGGAGAAGAGGAAGTGAGGGGCATCAAGCTTCTCAAGCATTCAGTCCAATCAAAGAGACATCATTCAGAGAGAGTCGAGAGACGTTTTCATTCACATGGGTCTGAAAATTCAGATTGAAAGGGCAAAGCAAATGTATACACGAATGTCAATGATTCTACTAGACACAGTAGAAGAGCAGGATCAAACACAAAGCCTGGTCAAAGGGATGAACCTAATACGGTTACATAAATGGATGATAACTACAATGGCAGATGGGAAGCGGATACATATCATTATAGCAAGCATAGACATCGAGAAAGAAAATCAAATCACAATGACAGATGGGAGGCAGACACATATCATTATAGCAAGCATAGACATCATGAAAGAAAATCAAATCACAAGGAGAAGTCCAAACGCAGAGAAAAAGAATCAAAACATCACAGATCTAATTATGGTGAATGATCCACTGATTTGAAAATTGTTTTTCCAACATTCAAAGGCAGCAAAAAGGATAATCCAGATGTTCATATATGGCCTTTGAACAATATGATGATCTAAAGGATATCGATGAAGAGAGTGGGCAAAACACTTCCCATGAACTATGAATGCCACAACAAGGAAGCGGATTATCACTATCCAACATGCAAGCTTCAAACCTATAGTATGCCAAAGAAGGCATTCATACTGAAGTATAGTGAGAACCACAAGGATGAAGACATCCTTTGTGAACTGGATAAAATCGAGCAGGGTAAGCTATCTACCGCTAGGAGCTATGTGGAGAAGATTAAGGAGTTAACCAGGAAATTCAATGAACCATCGTCAGAAAATTGTTTGTGTGCATGGTTTTTGAGTGGGTTCAAATTAAGAACTAAGAGAGCAAGAGGTACCAATGCCAACTCAAAAATTCAATGATCTAGTACAGAGAGCTCTAAAGTTAGAGTAGCGTGCCAAGAAGGAGAAGGGCCGCAAAGGAAGAGGGAGTTCCAATGATAGTGAATCATCCACTGAGGGATCTAGTACCAGCTCTAGTTCTTCAGATACCGAATCAAAGGAAAATCCAAGAGTAGGAAGAAAGGAGCATGGACCAAAAAGATTGAGGTACTATCCAAAAAAATATCTGAAATATCTAAGAATAGACCCTCATTAGAGAAGGTAGAGACCTGGTGCACAAAATTCAAGTCGAAAGAGCATAGGTCTGATGAGTATTGTCAATGCACTAGACACTTGTGGAACAATGCAAAATTAGAATGCACCATTTTAAGGAGGGCATGAAAGATGTGTCTATGATAGTTTTGTCAAATCCAAAACTAGCTAAGCAAGAGATAATGTTGTAGAAAATGGAAAATGGGCCAATATCACAACATGGTGGGAAGAGAACATTATCAAAACTTTGTTGGTAGAGGTTGGAGAAGAGCTCGCAAATTTAGTTGCTATACTTGTGGTAAATACGGGCACTTTGCAGCTCAAGGTCCAAATAATCTGAAAGCTAAAGTACTAAGAATAAGGTGGCAGAATAAGGTGGCAGACTAGGTTTTGTACATGGGATCACCAGGAGTGTTGGAGTTGTCATCAAAGAGTTACCAAAATCGAGTCATCCAATCAAACGAAGCAAAGTGAAGAGACTCACAAGTGGGAGAAACAAAGAGCTGTCTAGAAGGCCAAGAGAAAGGCCAAAGAAGTGGATGAATGGCAAGAGCATAAGACACTGGTGGCTCATATCACTGAGGATTTGGAGAAGAAGATTCCAAAAAGGCCAGAATGCTTAGATTCTAGAACCATTCAACGGCTTTTGCCAAAGGCTTTCAAAGGCTCTGGAGAAGGAACTCCTAGTTAAGGAATTTGGTAAGGTTGGTGCTGAAATGGAAGTCAAGGAAGCAACAAAAAGATCAAAGGAGCATGTGGAGAAAGAGGTACGAGATATGAGACCAAGGAGTCTGTAACCTCACTCTCCTCCCAACCTCTTGCCCCTGATAAAGGCAAACCCTCGAGCCTCAATCATATCAATCCTCCAACAATTGTCCTCAATTGTTACCAAAACCCAACTAAAGGCAATGGTGGCCATCCGTTCATAGAACGGTCTTGTAATTGGTGTTGCCTAAACCAATGAATCTATACAAATGGGGTTGCTACATAAACTAGTGAATGTGCAACTTTGCTGCTAAACCAACAAATTTTCACTATGGTCGTGTTGTCTAAATCAACAATCTACTCTGGTGTTGCATAAACTAGTGAATTTGAATTGTATTTGTGGTACCACTTACATTGGTGAATCTACACTAGTGCTACTTAAACCAAAAAATCTGTACGAAAAGGGGATCACTACTTAAATGAGAAAATTTGTGACCCTATGTGAGGGATAAGTAAGTATCAAGTGGTGAGATGGGAGCATGCCAAAAAATACAATGTTTTGTCAAATTTTTGACCTTTTTAGTTATTTCCATTTTGAGGAAAAGGAAACAATGCTTGTATGGCTGCTCTTGGAAACTATGTAGGCCCTATTAGGTGAAAGACAGAGGGCCATCTCTCTCTCTCTCTCTCTCTCTCTCTCTCTCTCTCTCTCTCTCTCTCTCCACTTTCCTAGGTTGGCACAATTTGGATAATTGAGTTCAATGCTCTTGCTGACCTCCTTCATATATCCATATGTAGGTCTGTTTCCTAGCAGCAAATCCAGTTCAACAAGCTATGGAGTGGCGATCTACAGTAGTCTGTCTCTACCAATGTGAATTGACTCTCATATCATCATAAGTCAATGTCCACTTAGGTACCCTTTCCAGTAGCTGCAAACTGTTGGGATGAACAGGTAGGTGACACAGCTCTTGATCATGAAAAGCAGCTGACTTCCAATGCTGAACCATCACCTTGGCTCCTACATACAGCCTTTGGAAGCGTTCCAAATCAAAGATAAGAGTGTCATCCTCAAATTATTGTCTAGTAATATGAGCTTGTTGATGCCTTAATCTCTTATTCAGTGTGATGATGTGTAAAGAGTGTTGTTCATCAGCTTCAAAAGATTCAGTCACAGCTTTGGCTTTTCCTTTGCTGTCGGGAATGTGCCGTGAATGGTGTACTGGAGGTTCTCTAGTATTGCCCTTAGTGTGCTGGTCACTTTCTTGGTGCTGCTGATCATCCAACTACTTGTCTTGCTGGTCTTGATCAGTACCTGGATTGCCTTTGTTGGATCCACTACCCCTAGTTGCAGCTGATCCAGTGTTATAGTTCAGAGCTACTGATCATCTAGGCAGCTCAATTAGTGAGGATTGGAATTAAGTACTGGACTGAAACAGAGAACTGAAGTGGAATGATGTACTAAAATGGAAGACACAAATTGAAAGACTGGGAATGGTATTATAGATTTAGATCAGTAGTATAAATATAATCAGTACAGTGTACAACAGGCTTAAGCTAAGATGAATTATGAGGATAGATTACAGGAGTAAGTGATTATAGAGTTTAAAGCCAAAAGCTTATGAAGCTAAAAGTCTAGAAGCAAAAGCCCGTAAGCCAAAAGTCCAAAAAGCCCAGGATACAATGTAGCGGCTCCTATCTATAGGCTTACAGAGTTACTACTGTAATTACTGCCAGTGTAGCTGTTCTCGCCGGTTGGCCTTCTCTACCTAAATCCCTAGGCTTTGAATTTTCATTGTAGTTAAGTGGTTGGTTTGATTATCCACCAAAAAGGTCATCCTATGTCAAAACAAATTCAAATATCTTGCTGAAAACCTGAATTGCATTAAGAGTTTTTGGAAGACTATGCATCCTTTGCTCATGATAATTGATAAATTTTCATTTCTTAAAGACATGCATGTCTTTGTCCCACGAAATGGGTCTAGCGTGTTTAGCCGCTTAAAAGAGACCTTTAATCAAGCCACCCATTTGGAGCCCACAACTAGTGAAGTGAACGAGGGCAATGGGGAGGTAGATTCACCTTTCACTTCTCATGTAGACCTTGTACTTCCCAAGGGCGCCCATGTTGACATCCTACTTACTATGTTCATTAAAGACCCCATTGAGCCATCACCCCCTGAGGTTCTACTACCCAATGGTAGGAGTCTTGCCAAAGTGCAAGAGATCAAATGATATATGCAAACAACGAGGGAGAGGGAAATTGAGAACCTATGAATGCTAGAACAAAGCCGAGCCATGAAAGCAAAGACCCCTATGACAACAACCATGCCAGCCAGGCAACTAAGTGCTCCCAAGATAGCGATCATCACAGAGGGTCAGGCGATGGGGAGCCATAATGATTCCACTTCATAGCACGCCAAGCTTAGAGAGGATATTTCTCACAAAAAATTGGGAGTATGACCTACAAACTGAGATGTTGACTGACATATACATCGGATACACATACCCTGTGGGGTGGTTAGAGGTGGCACAATCCACGTTGTGAGCGGGTTGGAAACACACACAATGCCTCTATAATGACCCAACACACACTCTTGGGATGATACACACATACACTATGGGACACCACTCGGCTTACACAACCCACCTGGCCGAGACATGGAACACACCGATGGAGTGACAGGAGAAAGACTATCCATTTGCCCACTCCACATAGAGAGAGACACACACACACCCCCAAAAATCTTAGCTCAAAAGAGGAGAATTTTTCATGTTTAAATTCAATTGAGCTTGGACCAACACCAATGGGGCAAATAGCTCACACAATATGGGTAAAATATGCCAAATACAATCACAAATTGGAGCAGAGGCTTCGCTCATAGGAGAAACTTACACATCCAAAACAACAGAAAAACAATGAGGAATTTGGAAAAATGGACAGCACCATCACGTCCGGAACGGCCCAAAATCCCAGTCTACAATGTCAAAGTGCTCAAATCCGACCTCGGATGAGCAGTTTATGGCCAAAACAGGCTCCAAAAACAACAAAACTCAGTTGCGGCTGTTCCTCCTCTTCTCTCCACGTTTTTTCTGGTTTTCTCTCAAGCTTTTCAGTTCCCACACTTAGCTTTATTACTTGCACACCTTTGGCCTTTTAGTTGACCTCAAACGGACCCCGAACAAGCCAAAAAGTGGCCTCGCAGTGCATAGGTGTCACCCTACTGCATCCATCCGCACACCTGGCACTCAACTTTTTCCAATAATGCATCCCGCAACCTCGTGAAGTGGCCCCAAAAGATAGTCCTCGTGATGACCTTTCTGCATAATTATCACAAGAAAACATCCACGTTGTGTCCGTACTTATCCACGTGCAAGTCTTGACCCCATTCGACCTCCTGATGCCACTAGATGCCATCTGACGCACCTGCTTACCTCATGTCATCGGCCCATGGATAGCTTCCTCGAGAAGTTTTATGCACTACCAAATCCTCATTATTATAGAAAAAACACACTTGTACTGGTGATAGTGAAAATCGATGCACTATGTACATGCTATCCTACCTGTACACATGTGGGCCCCACGCAACCATCTGGCTCTGGAAAATGGGAAATCCTTTATTCGATGCACCATGCATGTGTATATACATATGTGCAATCCCTTGCTCCAAAAAACTCATAACATAGTTTGCCCATCCCATAGCCTGCTAGATCATTCATGATCAGCAGCAGCAAAAAGAGATATGAGACTTGCCGCGTCACAAGTCTCCTCATCCCTCACATACATTACTTGTTCTGCAGACAGCTCATCTTGCTCCACCATCATTAACCTGGCATGATATAATTGCAGACGCAATCCATTTACCCTTGACTTATGTAAAATCCCATCCAGGTTAGCCAATTGATATGTACCATTCGGAAAACACTCCACTACCTTGAAAGGGCCTTCCCACTTAACTTGAAACTTCTTTTGGAAGGTGTTGTCCAGCTTACTGTTGTATCGCAAAACCAAGTCATGTTTCTTGATACCCTTACTTTTGACCTTTCCATTTATCTTTGCTAAACCTTATCCTGCATCTGCCCATAATGTTCCAATGCACTCATCCTATCCAGCTGAACCTCTTGTAATTGTAAGAGCCTCTCTTTGAATACATCACTAGGCGGCCCAAGCAACTTCTCTAGCATCTTGACCGCAGGCAACTCTACTTCCACAGGCAATAGTGCTTCCTTTCCATATACCAAATGAAATGGAGTAAACCCTGTGCCTGTCTTCAACGAAGTACGGTAAGCCCATAATGCACTAGGCAATTCCAAATCCCAATTCTTCCTTGGTGCTCTGTCATTTTTGAAAGAATCTGTACCAACTCACCATTGAATCTTTCATTTGAGCCATTACATTGGGGATAATAATGAGTGGTATGCTGTGCCTAATCTTCATCTTCGCGCATAAAAAGTCTAGCAGTTTAGCTCTAAATCCTGGCCCCTTATCTGAAAGTAGCTCTAGTGGCACCCCAATCTTGCAACATATTTCATCGTACACAAATTTTTCCACATCCTTTGCAGTGATTTGTTTTACTGCTATAGCCTCTGCCTATCTAGAGAGATAGTCCACTGCAGTCAAAATATAGTTTTTGCCCCTGCTTGTGATAGGTAACGGGCTGATTGCATCAATCCCCCACTTTTCAAACACATCAAATGCCATAATAGTTTTTTGTAGCTTTGGCTTCAACACTCTCTTCCCAAATGCTTGACATCTATTGCAAGACCTACACCAATGGTGAACATCCTTGTGCAAACTAGGCCATACATACCCTTCTTGCAAGACCTTATGCAAGGTGATCTTTAGAGAAAAATGTCCGCCACATGCGCCTTCATGATTCTCTTCCAACACTCTATAAAGCTCCTCCCTCCAAGGTACACGTCTCAACACGAGATTAGCCCCTTTCATGTATAAGACATCACCAATCAATTGTACCTGTATGCTCTACACACAAAACCATACTTCTTAGACTTCTGAATGTCCTTCGGAATGATTCCTGTTAGCAAAACTCCTCTTCTTGAGCCAAACTTTCCCGGCCATGATAAAGAGGTAAATTGGTCTTCAACACAAATAGCTCCCCAATCATTCTTTGAGCTGCTTCATGCGCCTCTCCATTTAGAGCACGTTCAATGTGTCTGATGCTCCACGATTCAAACTTTTTTAAGAGGCCTTTAATTCTGAAACACATTTCCTTCAATGAGGTGTTCTTGCTCTTTCACACACCCAACACTTGCTTCACAACTAACAAGGCATCACCTTTTAGGCTCAACCTTCTAATCCCATGCTTCAAACAAATGTGTAATCCGGCTTCCAACGTAGCATATTCAGCCTCATTGTTACTATGTGCATCCAACTTGAACCCTCTCTTCCATACTAGCTTCCCCTCTGGATCATAAAGTGCTATACCCCCTGAAGCCGCATCATGGCTTTTTCTGTATGAGCCATCAAAGAACAACACATGTGCATTGCTGATCTGTGGCACTTCTTCAACCACCCTTCTCACCACCTCTTCCTTAACAAGAAGGGGATTCTCCTTGTAGGTCAACAAATCGGCTAGGGTAGCTCTTGTACTGTCTTCCACTAGAAAAGAGAACTCAAACTCTTGCAGCTCAATTACCCATTTCTTGACCACATTTGACATGTTAGTGCCATTAATTAAATGTGGCAAAAAGGCGTAACTCGTCAAGAAAACAAAAGGTCGTGGTAGCAAGTAATGACGAAATCGTCAGGCAAATATTACACTGGCCATCACTAGCTCTACTTCTGAGAATTTTCTCTCTGCTATCAACTTCACTCGGCTTGTACAATACACTGGCCTCATATAATGGCTGCCCTTCCCCTTTTGCAATAGCATGGCTCCAATGGAATCATCCCCTACTGATGGATTTACATAAAACACTTGCTCCCAATCAGGAGCTGCATGGCTGACAACCCCCGTAGCACCTCTTTCACCTCTTGAGAACACTTATTCACACTTGTCATCCCATTGCAATGGATCATGCTTTGCCACTTGTTGTAATGGATAAAGGAGCTACGAAGACAATGGAATAAACCGTGCCATGTACTTCACTTGTGTATAAAGGTTGCCAATTGCTTCGTACTCGTAGGTGATGGAAGAAGAATAATAGACTTAACCTTGTCTGGATCAGCCTCAATGCCATTTTCTGACACCATATGGCCCAATAACTTCACCCTTGGCTGTGCTAGATGGCATTTCTTTGGATTTAGTTGTCCTCCGCATTCATCATATCAAGCCAATACCATCTGCAGCTTCTTATGGTGTTCAACTCTACTGTTGTAGACACAGAAGTCATCCCAAAAAGCTTTAACACAACTACCAATGAATGGTTCCAATACCCAATTTGCTCTCTTTTGATAGAAGGAAGGTCCATTTGTCAACCCAAATGGCAATACCGTGTAACAATAACAACCCCATGGCGTAATGAAAGTTGTCTTTGTTTGGTCTTTAAGAGAAATTTTCAATTGAAAATAGCCTGAAAAACCATCACACACACTGTACCTCTCATAACCTACCACTGAATCCAAGATCTGATAGATGAATGGAAGAGGGTATGGGTTCTTCTTAGTGGCTGCATTTAAGGGTTTAAAATCTATAGAAATCCTCCACGTTCCATCCTTCTTTGAACTGACTACTACTGGACTCACCCATTTTGTGGTCTCCACTGGGACTATGAACCCTACCTTCAATAACTTGTCCACCTCTTCCCGCAAGGCTTCCATATGCTCTTGACCCATCCTTCTTAGCCTTTGCCGCACTGGTTTAGCACCTTCCTTCAGCTCTATATGCATCTCTTCTCCTTTGAACCCTCTAATCTCTTCATATGAAGTAATGAACAAATTAGGAAAACTAACTAGCATGTGCAAATATATCTCCTTCTCCATAGCTGAGAGGTCTCCACTGATCATTTGTGTCATCAGCTCCTGCTTCTTTGACAATTCAACCTTGTTTGCATCAGCCCTTCAATCACTTCATAAGGCCCTTCACTTTCATCTTCAACCTCATTTGCAAATGCGACTAAACCAGACTCCTGGATTTCTTTGTCCATCAAAAGAAATGCAACATCAACATCCTCATCACTGCTGGTAGTACTATCACTGTCCTCATCAGTCACTGTGGAATAGTCTTCATCACTAGACTCATCCTCATCTTCATAAAGCTCCTCCAATCGTTTCCTTTTGTCCATATTATATAGCTTCTTGGCACCTGTCTTTCCATAGAGGCTAATCGTACCACGTCTCCAATCTTGAACAGCTCCCACTGCACGTAACCATGGTCTGCCCAGTATAATAGGATATGCTCCCAACCTCGCTGGCATCACATGAAAATCAACCACCACCTTTGCATCATATGACTCCACTTCTAAGCTCTTTACAACACCCAAACATTTTACTTTTTGATGGTTTTCCAATCTAATCCGGAAGCCTGACACCCCAGTCACTGTAAGACCCATCTTCTCAACACATGAGTGTGTTCTGACACATATTTGGGCTTTTCCATCAACATAACCTTGTCCCAGATTTCTTCTTTGGTGCCACACATCTACTATTGGGAAAATGTCTGGTAGCTCATCCATTGCCAACACCTTTACTGAACCTCTCTCTGGTTCTTTATCCATTGGCTTAACCATCCTCTTCCACTGTCACTTTAGCTTAGGCACCATCTCTATAAGCTGCCCAAAAGTAACATCAGCTTTCCTGCTTGTCAGATCCTCCTTCAAGTCATAGCTTAATTGCCCATCCCCTAGTGGAAAATCTGAAACATGAAACTTACGACGAGCCCTCCTTTTCCTTTTGGCCTTGACATCCTCGCCTTCATGGCTCTTTCCCTTCTTCTTACTAGGACATGGGGCACTTATTCCTTCTTTGTCCTCTATGGTCCTCTTCCCAATAGGCATCACTAATGTATCCTCTAGCTTTGATGCCTTCTCCAAGGTGACCACACTTATCACTTTTGTCTTTCCCTTTTCCTCCTGGGTTAATCCAGTGGTTCCTTCTTCTCCCTTAATTTCAATGCCATAATCATTTGACCTAGTTACCACCTGCCTTGGCAATGGATACATGTCTCCCCCCATCCTTGGTGGCTTCTCACATTGCGGGCTGATGTGGCCCAACTCTCCGCAATTATAACACGTGGACGTTTGCCTCCAGAACCTACCATTTCTTTGTCCAACACCATTTCTAGGTCTTTCTTCACCTCCTGGCTGATTTGCAAACCTCCCTCGACCTCGATTATTTCCCACATTACCTAACATGTTTAGGCTGAGATTCTTCATTAAATCTACCACTTGCCTCATGTCTTGCCTTAGCCCATCATCTTGCACTGATGTAGTGACCACTATTGGCATAACTTGAGGAGTAACAGAAACCACTGGTTCATGATGAACCGCTGGCATGCAACCTTGTAAAGAATTCATAGGCTGAAACTCACACCTCCTGGGGCAAAGACTCCATCCCTAGCTGGCTCATTTTTCTCAGTTTCCACTCTTTGTTCCTTGCCACTTCCAATGCATCTTCATATGTTCTAGGCTTCTTTAGCTCCACTCTCCAACGTATATTCTCCCAAAGACTAGCCAAGAACCTGTCCTTCTTCATCATGTCAGGTGGGGGTACTTGTGGTGCTAAGACCTTGCACATCCGCTCCCATGCCAATGAAAACTTACGTATGTATGCATCTACTGGCTCACCTTCCTTTTGCACCAAACCTTGTACTTCTTGCCACACTTTGTCAGGATCTTCTGTCTTCACAAACTCCACTTCCAATCCATGCCTTAGATTGTCCTAACTCAATCTTACAGGTGGATCAGCCACACGCAACTCCTCTTCAAATGCTTTGGACCAAACTCGTGCATCACTCTTCATACAAATCTGGAGAAGACGTAACATCTGCGTCGGGTCATAAATTTGGTTGCTAATGCAGGCAACCTCCATCTTTTCCAAAAAGTCTTCCACATCTTCATCACTTCTTCCATGAAATTCCGGATGAGAGAAAGCCATGGCTACCCAAGTTACGATGCTTTGAGAACCCCTTCGAACACACGTGCAAGAACCCAAACTTTTGACCGACTCAATCCCCAGAAATTTCAATGGAGCTTGTCTTTAGATAAGGACAAACACATGCACATCAAATGAGTTTTCATAGTTAATCATCAGAATTACAATAGGCAAAGGGCATTTCAATATCTCTCTTAATCTTCTCGGCCCGAACATAAAGACTATGCGCTGCTGGAAAAAAATTGCAAGGGAATGGGTTAAGCTCATGTACAAGGAACATGGCGTGTATATGATTGGCAATGGGAGGGTTGGAAACAAGGAGAGCGCTTCTCCAACGTGAAAATAGCATAAACCTATGTATTTGCAGGTGCTAGTAGCACAAGCTGAAAGCTACCTATGCAACCCCACAAACCATCTCTAAGGCATAGAAAGGCATATCAATTTAATAGAATAAGGATTACCAACAATAGCTTGTTGTTAAGTTATACTATGTGCGAAGGTAAAGCTATGTGAGGCCATTTGGAACAAGGGGCAACACTAATTTAAGGCTTACTCTATCCAAAACAATTTGACAAGTGAATTATTACTCAATGAAAGGCTTACATCTTTGAACCTACAAAATGATAAGCTCCTATGTACTCCATTTTGCTCTATTATTGTTGATCAAATATCTTGATGTATAATATTATTGTTGTTACTACTTCCTATGCATAAGTTTCAGAGGCACTCTTTGTTGTATGCAGTGCATTTATGTCTTGTATGTAATCCCTGTTTAGCAAAGATATATGTCTAAACCTAAGAATTAGAAAGTGCCAAATCAAGATATCATGCATGCTTTGGTTAAGAAAGTTATTGATCATGCTTTTCACTTGGGCATCCCCTCACATTAGTAGACATATAAGTTCTCCTAATAGACCATATATGACCGTAGCTAAAGGATCTATCATAGACCATCCCTCGTATTGAGGATGATGAATAAATTCTAGTTCCAATCTTTGACCATGGCCTCTATCCACATTGGTAATCACTACAAAAGGTACTTATTAAAATTTAAAAGTCACTCTTTGAAAGAATGCCATTGGATATTAGAAGTATCACTAAGTCCATGATGTCTCTCAAAACATTCCATTTGTGGAGGTTGGGAATGCACTATGTCCTATGACCCTTGTAGTGAGAACCTACTAGACTAGTTTAAAAGACATGAGCATCCAATGAATGTTATAGAGCCATTATGGAGGCAAGGAGAGTGTGTAA
Organism: Adiantum capillus-veneris; assembly: GCF_014529385.1. Lineage (NCBI taxonomy): Eukaryota > Viridiplantae > Streptophyta > Polypodiopsida > Polypodiales > Pteridaceae > Adiantum > Adiantum capillus-veneris. The sequence goes on from NC_140960.1 coordinate 89,226,049, forward strand.
ATAAGAAGCTTGTGTGAGGTGAAACGATGTGATTTATGCTAGAAAAAGGGTTGCAGGAATGCACACAAAGAAGGAGAAGCTCAAGGGCATGCGATAGAAGAAGTACGATTATGAGTAAACTAGATAATTCTGGCCCTAGAATGGTAGGCATCTAGGTTGTAGGATACATTATTAACAAAATATTTTAAACGTGAATAATTATCGTGTAACACGTTCAACTATATTATTCAAACGCATTTTATGATGCCGCTTTCAAAATTCTCGTATATGTTTTAACATATCAATCGAAACATTATCGACCGATATCAATGAGTATAAAAACCCTTAGATTTTAGCCGGTTAAGCACCTCTCACCTTCTCTAAAGTGCAAGGTTAACCAAAGCAATGAAAGGGATAGAGATTAACTTTAAAGAAATTACTAAATTGATTTTTTCAAAAGGAAATCCCACTTAAATGTAGCTTTAATATAGGATACACTAGTTTTAGCTTTTGAGAAAATACTATATAAAAAATACATGAGCTATAAAGTATTTTATAGCTCCATCTCTTTTCAATACCTAAAAATAGTTGATACATTGGATAACCCATGGCTTTGCTATCTTTAGTGTTTATGTGTATTAGCACATAAAGTGTAAAAGCTTTAAGTTTTTTCTAAGCAAATATAAGGAGTGGCATGGACAATCCTTGCCTTTTGTAATAATTAGAGCATTAGGATCATATGTTATGGGTAGAGGTTATTACATCATTTAGATTTATGGTGTCATAGATTTGAACAGGAAATTTCAACTAAATGAAAAGGAGTGAATTGAGGTCCATTTTGATCATCCATTAAAGCAAACCATGCAGCTCCCAAGAAGGCACACCTGACTTATCCTCTGATTTTGACAGAATTTTAGCAGCATAAATGGCTCAAAAGACCAAAAAACTAGCCATCACAACTTGGAAAAATTTTGGCAGAGTTTCCCCAGAAGTAGAGCAGTACGAACCCAAAATATAGACTATAAATGTATGCATAACCTGCCAACAATAGAACCCGAGCATCAAGTAGGAATCACTAGTACATAGCCTATGGCGAGGTCACGAAAAGGGTGCTCCAGCCACCTGTATCACCGAAAGGATCTCACATTTTAGGATCCCCTACCTCAATAAAACCTCACGCTATCAACCCTCTCACGAAAGCTTATGCAAATCTCGTATAGTCAAGTCTCAGAAATGACTATCTTCTAAACCAAGTCTCAGAAATGGCTGGGACTGCCAAATAAAACCAAGTATGGCTCCACAAAGGCGTACAATGGCAGTATTCACAAGTAATGTACAATACCAGACAATGCGCTCAAACAGGCGCCAAATGACGCATATCCACGGCAACTGCAAGTGACTTCCATTGTCAGTGTATCACTATACTCTAGCTACCTGTATCTGTGTGAATCACCTGTACCTGTACCTGTCCTTGTAACCTGTAACTTGTAATCTGTAATCTGCAACCTGTAATCGCGAATCTCGAAGCTTGAAGCTCGAAGCAGAAGGTACTCGAAGAAGATCCTCAGTGGGGGCACCAAAAGAATGTGAGCGGGTTGAAAACACAGACAACGCCTCTATAATGACCCCGACACACACTCTTGGGATGATATACACATACACCATGGGACACCACTCGGCTTACACAACCCAGCTGGCCGAGACAGGGAACACACCGATGGAGTGACAGGAGAAAGACTATCCATTTGCCCACTCCACACACACACACACACACACACACACACCCCCAAAAATCTCAGCTCAAAGAGGAGATTTTTTTATGTTTAAATACAATTGAGCTTGGGCCAACACCAATGGGGCAAATAGCTCACACAATATGGGTAAAATATGCCAAATACAATCACAAATTAGAGCAGAGGCTTCGCTCATAGGAGAAACTTACACATCCAAAATAGCAAAAAAACAATGAGGAATTTGGCAAAATGGACAACGCCATTGTGTCGGAACGGCCCAAAACCCCAGTCCCATGCGGTGATACCTCTAATGACTAGGCCATTATAGATATCCTCATGTCTCAATCCCCTAATGATTCTATCGAGCAATTGGTTATTATTGAAGCACTCATTTGGATTACAACAAGAATTCAAATGCTTCAAGCGACTAATAAAGTCTCTCACTCACTCCCCTTCCTCTCATTGGGCTTTCTAGAGCTAAGATGCTACACCCCAAAGCACTCCCTCTTGTATGTACTCCTTCAAGAACAGTCTCCTAAGAGTAGGATAGTTCGTGCGCTCTTCATTTTGTAGGGTTCTATACCAGTCCCCTGCCTTCCCACTTGGAGTCAAGCTCAAAGCTTTGCATTTATACATTTCATTGTGCTATTCCAGGGAATCACATATGTGCTCAAATACCTCAATATGCTTTCTAACATCCTCGTCCCCACTGTACTTTTTTGTGATCTTGGCCACTTGTACTGCCTTACTTCTATGCTCTCTATTAGGCGTGCTACGCATATTTTCAGCAATAGATCAACCAATAGCTTGAAAAAATGTTTCCAAGTCACCCAAGTGAGCAGGTATAGTGGGGACAGGTGCTCTCGAGACTACATGTGGAATGGGGGTTGGCATTGGGTTAGGCATACGGGTGATCCTCGGGTCCCAAGCTAGGTACGATGTTATGCCATGTGGTGGCCCAAAGTTCATATGCGTGGCCCTAGGCATAGCAGGATATGACATGTTAGTACTAGCTAATATGGCTCCAGTAGAATGAGTACTCGGATAGGGTGGTTGTGGAGTGTAGACTGTCAAAACAATTGGGGGTGTGGGAGCTACATGGGTATGAGGGCCCATAGGTACATATCATTGATGTACACTTACAAGTATTATTGTGGGCATTGTGCTACTATGTAGCAATGCTTTACTCTCATGAATGAGGTCCATGGTGTACTTCTTGGTGGGACAGGCATAACAACCGTAGATTCTTTGAGGGAAAGATGAGCTAAATTTGGGAATGTGAAACTATTGCTTGTGGGTTCAGAGGGTATCGAGACTCCAAATGAAACAACATATAAGGATCAATGGGACTCATTGAGGGAGTCTCCATCTGTGATACGGTTGGTCATTTGGCCTTTTCCGTATCCAAGAATCTCATAGGACCCATCAAAGGAATGTTAATTCCCTGGTCTTACCTCCCTAATTGGAGGACACCGTGCATGACATCATAGATCATCCGTTGTTTCTCCTCTAAACTTGTGGCCCCAAACGTTGTTAGGAGTTTTTTGGAGCAAGGGATTGCGCATATGTATATACACATGCATGGTGAATCGAATAAAGGATTGCCCATTTTCCAGAGCCAGGTGGTTGCGTGGGGCCCACATGAGTACAGGTAGGACAGCATGTACATAGTGCATCGATTTTCATTATCACCAGTACCAGTGTGTTTTTTCTATAATAATGAGGAGTTGGAAGTGCGTAAAAATTCTCGAGGAAGCTATCCGTGGGCCGACGACATGAGGTAAGCAGGTGCGTCAGATGGCATCTAGTGGCGTCAAGAGGTCGAATGGGGTCAAGACTTGCACGTGGATAAGTACGGACACAACGTGGGTGTTTTCTTGTGGTAATTATGCAGAAAGGTCATCATGAGGACTATCTTTTGGGGCCACTTCACATGGTTGCGGGATGCATTATTGGAAAAAGTTGAGTGTCAGGTGTGCGGATGGATGCAGCAGGGTGACAACTATGCACTGCGAGGCCACTTTTTGGCATGTTCGGGGTCCGTTTGAGGTCAACTAAAAGGCCAAAGGTGCCCAAGTAATAAAGCTACGTGTGGGAACTGAAAAACCTGAGAGAAGACCAGAAAAAACTTGGAGAGAAGAGGAGGAACAGCCGCAACTGAGTTTTTGTTGTTTTTGGAGCCTATTTTGGCCATAAACTACTCATCCGAGGTCGCATTTGAGCAATCACCACAAATGCAATCCAGTTGGAGGACAATTTAATGATTCAAGGACAAAGAGTGTCTGGAGCCTAAATCTACTAGCTCACAAGCATCGCGGCATGAGCCATGACCACAAAGCCTATTGATAAAGAGCCAAAGATATCTAAGATGACTTAAGTAGATCTCATCGAGGCCATTCAAGAAATTCTTAGAGAGTCTCACAAAACAATCATATGGATCCAAGAAGGGAACAACAATGGTGCTCAGTTTGATTTGGTCCACATAGCACTAGTGAATGCCCTACATTTAAAGTAAAATTCAATTGGAATTGTAATGCATGTGGTAGGTACGGTCACCAAGTTAAGGATTGTATAATGTTCAAACGTGTGATGGCGAATAAACCACCCTTGACGGGTTCACCTCGAGTTCCTGCATTGATGCCTGCCCCACCTGCTGAACAACTATCGCAACACATGGTTCCTAGAGCCTAAACTATTGCTCAAGCTCCACCACTACCACCTCCAATTTTAGGACCACAACCCCCATATCCAAGAGTCACCCCTATGAATCATATGGGTTATGATCCTTATAGTGCTTGTTTGGAAGGTTGTGAGGAAGATATAGATGGATGCATTTGAAGAGTGTCCACAATACTACATGGAGGACTACTGGGGACAAGTCAAACCTGTTGATCAAGTAGCTGCTCTTGTAGCAAGAGGCCAAAATATCAATCTCACTGCCAAGAGACCACCTCTTCAATGCTATGAGTGTGGAGGTCCACATCATGTCATGATGAGCCACAATGCACACAACCCATGGAACATAGGAAGAAGATCGGAACTTACCCAAACCCTATAGAGGAGATTGAGCGAGTCAAGCAATTAAGGAGTATGGTAAATGAGACCCAAAGGGAGTTAGAACCAACACCTAGGAAGATCCAAATTACAAACACAATGTTTCCTACACAAAATCAACTTCACAAAGACCATAGACCACTAGCCATACCTAGTGTCATCCAAGGAAAGAGTGACTTTAAGTCATTGGGAAGTGGGCGTACTCCCTTCTTGTTGGAGAGAATGTTTACAGAGGGATTACTTGACCCTATTGAAGAAATAAAGATCCCATCTTCCCCATGTCAACGGACTAAAGCCCAAAAATTTTTGTTACATATTTTTAAATTGATGGATTTCATGGCTTCAAAAGTTAGAACCACCATCATGTCTAAACTATATGGAGACCCCGAGCTATTCCTAGCTCTTTGAGCTTTCTTCAATGGAGAACTGAAGGTCGGGTTACCACAATTTTCACCGATGGATAGGTCTAATGAAGTGCCAGAAGAGGAGGAAACCTTAGATCCACAACCCAACCTGGATGAGAACTAGTGTACTTTATGAACTTAAAGCGAGCGAAACTTACCAAAAAAATAAAAAGATGGTGATAAGAGATAAGAAAGGGAGGCGGGATGAAAAATGACAACAAATTAACACTAAACGCATTTCGCTATCATGAAGCTCATCAATAGTGTTAATTTTTGTACAAGGATTGGGGGCTTATAAATAGGGGTTGGGGGTTTCAAACCCAAGGTGGGTACAAAGGTGAGGATTAAGAGGAGGAAAGAAGTTTTACTGGTACATAAAAGTAAATGCAGGTATCTTTTGGTACAGAGAAGTAAATAATGGCAACTTTTGGTACGATGTGCACCATTAGGGGGGTAACATCAAGATAAGAGAGGCTAGGAAGGATCAAGGCAAAAAAGTTTTCCGGGGGGAGAATAAATTTGTAGAGAGACACAAAAAGAGAAAGAAAGAAATGATAGGATTTAAGAATCTGGTATTGTCCAAAAATTGGGAGGGGGGGGGGGGGGGGGGGGGGATAAGGAAGGAGACATTTTAGCTAGGAGGGGTGTGAGAATTGGAGGTAAGCATCTTCCCGATATTGGGCGCATTGAGCCAACAAATAACGGGTTTGGGGAGGTGGGATAGTTCTAGCGTGGTGCCAACTTGAAGAGTGAGAGGCTTGATCAAGGTAGGAGAGAGATTAAGGTTGCGCTTAAAGGGTGAAAAGGGAATTTTTACTACAAAGAGGGGGTCTTTTGATTTGGGTTTCTTCATAAGGAGAGAGTCTCTGTCATTGTAGGAAATAAGGGAGAAACAGTTATGGAGAAGATCTTGTGGGTAGCCCCTTGCTCTAAGTCTATGGAAAAAATGGGCAGAATGGTAAGGAACCCATCCAAGGAGCTCTCTCTAATGACATATCTTTCGAATTCCGAAATAATAAAAGCGACTTTCTGGTGGGTGGGGTGCCAAGATTGCCAGGGAATGTAGCTGTAAGAGTTAAGACTTTTTTGAAAGCAGTGAGAATCAAGAGTCCTTGAATGAGAAAAGGAGGGTCCTTTGAAGAAATGAATGTCAAGGATGGAAGTTCTATGGAAGAAATGACCGGAGAAACTTTGATATGGTTCTGGAGTGGTGATCCGTAAAGCTTGAGGAGTTTTCCAAGATCAAGAAAAGAGCCTTGCCAAATGCCAAAGGCATCATCGATGTATCGTTTGAAATAGAGGAGAGAGGGATGCGAGGGAAGATTGATACTATCCTCTAAGTGACAAAGAAATAGGCAGGCATAGACGACATCAAAATTAGACCCCATGGCAGTGCCTTTGATTTGTCAACAACAGGACATTAGAAGGGAGGACATATCCTTGATGAGTGAAAAAAGAGTCCTTAAGGTCTTGTTTCTTTGTGAGAAGGATAGGGAGAAGGTGAAAGTGGAGCCATATAGAGGCATGCTCCAAAATATATCCTCTGTAAGAGCAAATGCGGCATCCTACTAAGGAGGGTTTGTGTATTTTAGAAAGCAGAAAAAAGGGACAAGGTTGGGGTTCAGAAGAAGGAGGCTTAAGGATGAAGGCCTGCTCTTTAGAATAAAGAAGAGCGCAATTGGTAAGAATTGAGAAGAGAAGTGAGGAGACAAAGGACAGGGGAGCTGAAGCTACGGGGGTGTAGGTAGAGGAATCTAGAAGATGCTTAAAAGCTTCCTCTATATACCAAGGTTTGGATAAGATGACAGGTCCTAAACTTTTGTCTGCCGGCTTGATGATAATGGAAGGTTCATTTTTAAGAAAAAAGGGCTTTCTTAAGAAAGGAAGGGGGTGAGAAGTGAAGAAGAGAAACAGGTTTTCCAACTGGTACTGAGCTGTGAAGAGAATGAGAAGAAAATATTTTTGAGACTAAGAGAAGGAGCTGGTGGGTACCAAGACGCATCGGGGAGGGAGAAGGGATTTGAGGGTGGGGAGACCTCCTTAAAAAAGAGCTTAAGTTGGTAGCTTCTTTCCAAGTTAGAAAACGAGTGTTTTAGAGAGGAGAGAGTAGGAGGGGAGGGGGGAGGAATATATTTAAGGCCTAACCCAAGCAACTTCTTTTCATAATGGGAAAGCGTACGATTTGAGAGGTTGTCGCAAGCTAAGTTAGTGACCTTGTTTTCTAACTCATAAATTGACTGATTTCTTAGAATTAACACCTTAAAAGAGAAGGGTTAGTAAGAGGAAGCCAATACTTGAATCATCTTTTAGCAATACCATAAGGGGAAGGAGTGCAGTGAGGTGTAGTGGGGAAGTAAGTTAGTGAAAAGGGAGGAGGGGTCCAAAAAAGCGGAAAAAGAGAGGGTTTAGAGAAGAGCAGATGGACCCACCAAGTAGGGTGCTCAACAACTACTTCCTCCTCCATTGCAAGTTTTTTGAATACCTAGGTTTTTTTAGGAGGGTTGGATGAGGGATGGGGAGATTTAGAGGGAAGAGGTAGTGTGGGAGAGGGGTGGCTAGAACACGGAGAGGCATTAAGTGGATATTTAGGAGATTTGAGCAAATGAGGGATGGGTCAGGAAAGAAGGCCCAAAGAGGAGGGGGTTTTTTCATGCAAGATGGCGGAGGGAGAGGAGGAAACGTTATAAGGTTTTTTGAATGGTTGGTGGGTGTATTTCCCAAAGGGAGATTTATGCTCGGCAAGGGAAGACAAAGGTTGTGAGGGAGCGGAAGCAAAAGGTCTTTTAGAGAGGGTTTTACCAAATTTTAAAGGAGTCTTTTGGGAGAGGAGCTTGCTCATTTGAGTAATGACCTCATGTTGAACAAGCTCACTCATGGTGTCTTCTTTTGGTAATGCCATTGCTTCGGCAAAGAGGGTCTCTTGGGATCTCTTTCTTGCATTGTGAGCCACTGATTCAATGGAAGTGGCTAATGCGCTTGTAGGATGGAGTTTTGAATGAAGGAGTCTAGCTCCAAAAGAGAAGAATGTTTCCAAATAACAAGTTGATTGGCCCATGCTTCGGGTTCAACTCTAGGGAAGGATAAGGGTGAGAGCTTTTTAACAAGATCTTCCAAGCGTTCTTCTAATACCTCATGGAAGAAGTCCAAAAGATTATGGAGGTTTTCTACAAGGAGAGTTTGGGCTTGTATATAAACGTCAAAACAATCAAGTTGGTATTGTATGTTAAGGTTAACAAACTTGGCATTGAGAAGGGTTTGAACATTGGAATCTTCCAAAATAAGGCATGGTGGTTTCATGCATAGGCTATTGGGGGTTTTATTGCTAGCACAAAGGTTTTTGAGGTGTAGGAGATGAGATTTAGCTTTAGAAAGCTTGAGAGTAATAGCTTTGAATTCATGTAAGAATCCAGACACAATTTTGTTAAACTCTTGGGGCTTGGTGATGGTAGGAATGGTGGGGAGGGGAGAAGTAGAGGGGATAGGATTAAGGGAAGCAGCGTAAGAGCGAAAAGGGGAGAGGGAGGTGGCGAACGAGGAGGAGAACGCACCGAAAGAGAAAGGAGCAATGAGGGGGGGATTGGGGAGCACTCCCCTTTGAGACGTAAGGCCGACGGGTGCACCGTAGCTTTTGGCGCCTTTCAAGGAAGGAGGGGAGAAATTAAATTCCTCTATAGGGAGGTTTGCCGTGAGCCCTTGAAGTTCTTTTGTGCTAAAGAGAGCTTTCTTAGAGGAGGAAGCGGGAGTAGTCGTGCTTGATTGTGTGGCAAATGCAAAAGGGTTAGTGAGGACGGAGGCCGATATGAAATTGGGAAGGGTGGTCGAAAAACTTGAAGAAGAGGATACCGATGCGAGCAAGGAAAAAGAGGTATTAGGGGAGGGGGAGCCGACGGTGGAAAAACCGGAGCCGTTGGAGGAAATAACTATTGTCGAGCTAGATGGTGAGAGAAAAGGGGGGGTTCCAAAGGAGGGTGTGGGATTACTATGGAGGGCAGGGGTGGATGAGGATTCCATGACTTAGGGTAAAGGGGCCAATAAAAAACCACCCCCCTTTAGAAGGACTGCCGAGGCTAGTTTTTTTGTGCACTTTCGGACCCATTGTGAGACACAAATGGGTGAGAGTTGGGGTGGACAATGTAGCCAACTTGCAATCGTGGCCATTAGATCTTGGGTTCAAGCCTTGTTGGCACAATGGCTCTAAATGCCCCCCCATTATGGTTTCCTATTTATACCCATTTTTTATACACATAAAAAATGTTGTGCGGGCGTTCTTCGCTTGTATAAATACAACTTGATTCCAGATTTTTGTTGCTGGTAGAGACGATCTCGATCTTCATTTTGAACGTCTAAGCATTCGATTCTGTTTAGCGTGCTTTTTGGAGTGTGTGTTTCCTCTTAGGTGGCCTTAAGTTGGCCCCTTTACCCTAATGGAATGGCAGGCAGAATCTTAGGATATTACAAATGGCAAAAAATGTGGAGTGGTAATTGCGTGCTAACTACCATTTGCGAAAGGAGGAAAATTATTGAGAAATTAGGAGGCAGTGGTAGGCTTCAAGGTGGTGAAAGTTTTCCGGAAAGCCGTAGCCGAAGACAAGATAATTACATATGGTAATAGCAAAGCTCCTACCCGTGAGTTATGCCCGTAGGTTCTGTGTAAGGGCTGCAAGCACCCATGAGTTATGGTAAGCCATGTGCAAGGGCTATACGCCTACTGCGTTGCCTCCTTAGGCTTGAGCTTCATAGCATGTAAGATGGTTGTTGCCGATCAGCCCTGGACAAAGCTCAAGTTTGTTTGGCGTGCAAAGTTGAGCGGCTTACTAAGTTGAACTGGCGAAGCTTCTACAGATGAAGTCAAATTTTGTAAAGCTTCATCAGGTGACGCTAGCCCATGATGTAGAATTAGAGCATGTAAAAGATGCTGGCCCGCGAGATAGAGCAGGTGATGTCGTTTGACCAGGTGCAACGTGTAAAATTTAGCAGGTGCAGCGAGCAAGTTTCGAGCAGGTGCAGCATTTGAGTAGGGGCAGCATGCGAAATTTAGCAGGTGCAACGAGCAAAGTTTGAGCAGGTGCAGCACGCGAAGTATAGCAGGTGTAGTAGCTAGCAAAGTTGAGTGGCTTATGAAGTTGATCTAGTGCAGCTTCAGCAAATGACGCTCCCGCGATGTAGAGATAGAGCATGCAGGTGACGCAGGCCCGCGAAATAGACTAAGTGATGCCGTGGAAGTAGGAGCACGTGTAGACGCTAGCCCGCGAAGGAGAGCAGGTGATGTCGTATTGCAAAGTTGAGTAGAAGCTTCAGCTAATGGTCCATGATGACGCATCCCTTAACTATAGCAAGCTGAGTAGAAGCCTCAGGTGCTTCAGTTGGGGGCCCGTGATGATACCTCCCAAGGCAAAAGCTCACAGAGAACTTCAGGCAGAGTGCGTCGTTGCTTGACACTTTCAACATGCCATGTTGTAAAAAAGTAAGGCTTAAAGCAAGGTGGCATTTGAACTAAAGCAACGGGAAGTAAAGCAGGTACGCGTGCTGCGCCATGATGCAGGGTTAAGGGAGGTCAAGAGTTAATCACCAAAAAAGTGACTGAAGAGAAGGAAAGCAAATAAAAAGGAGCGATGGAAAGTAGAGGCAGTAAGCGGAAGGAAAGGAAAGTAGGCAAGAGATGGCAGAGGCCTGCAATACAGGGTAGGGGGAAGCTATGGCGGAGGTGATGAGCCGACCAGGGCAGGGAGACACGTGGGTAAGAGGGGAAATTGGAGGGAGGACAAGGCAAAAGAAAGAAACCCGTGCCAGAGTCCTTTCTAAGAAAAGTTATAAAGAAGGTTATAAAAAATAACACTCAAGGCTTAAAAGGAAACTAAGGCAAAACAAATTATACCAAGGCATCTCACCACCAAGACAAAGCAAAGATAAGGAGAACTCATCTTGCAGAAAAAGGGGACGAAGAGGAGTGGAGGGCACAACAATATCTACAAGTGTACATCAATCATATGTACTTATGGGCCCTTATACCCATGTAGCTCCTATACCCCCAATTGTTTGGACATCCTACACTCCACAACCACCATATCCGAGTACTCATTCTACTGGAGCCATATCAGCTAGTACTAACATGTCATATCCTATGTCTACTATGCTTAGGGCCACACATATGAACTTTGGGCCACCACATGGCACAACATCGTACCCAGCTTGGGACTCGAGGATCACCCGTATGCCTAACCTGATGCCAACCCCCATTCCACATGCAGTCTCGAGAGCACTTGTCCCCACTATACCTGCTCACTTGGGTGACTTGAAAACATTTGCTCAAGCTATCGGTCGAGCTATTGCTAAAAATATGCATAACACGCCTGATAGAGAGCATAGAAGTAAGGTAGTACAAGTGGCCAAGATCGCACAAAAGTACAATGGGGATGGGGATGTTAGAACGCATATTGAGGTATTTGAGCACGTATGTGATTCCTTGGAATAGCACAATGAAATGCATAAATGCAAAGCTTTGAGCTTGACTCCAAGTGGGAAGGCAGGGGATTGGTATAGAACCCTATGAAATGAAGAGCGCACAAACTATCCTACTCTTAGGAGACTGTCCTTGAAAGAGTACATACAAGAGGGATTGCTTTGGAGTGTAGCATCTCAGCTCCAGAAAGCCCAACGAGAGGAAGGGGAGTCAGTGAGAGACTTTATTAGTCGCTTGAAGCATTTGAATTCTTGTTATAATCCAAATGAGCGCTTCAATAATAACCAATTGCTCGATAGAATCATTAGGGGACTGCGACATGAGAATATAATGGTCTAATCATTAGAGGTACCACCACTTGGGAAGCAATCACCACAAATACAATCCAATTGGAGGACAATTTAATGATTCAAGGATAAAGAGTGTCTGTTGAGCCTAAATCTACTAGCTCGCAAGCATCGGGGCATGAGCCAATGACCACAAAGCCTATTGATATGAGAACTTTGTTTTTGAAATACATGTCAACAAGTTAGGACATTACTTTGAAGGCGATGAATCCAATGCAACCCTACCAATCACTACCAAAGGATTAACTGTGAAGGGTATCCTTGATGGTGGCATTGTGGTTAGCATTGTAACCAAAAATTATTGAGAATCTATGGGGAGACCTCACCTTGGGACTACAAACATAGTGGTAAAGATGGCTAATGGGACCATCGTTAAACCTATTGGGATGCTAGAAGATCTCAAGGTCAAGGTCCTTGGACACAAGGTAAGGCACACCTTCATTGTTATGGATTTTTTCAAGCACACTATATCATTTGAATGATCTTAGGACATCCTTTCATGAGGGAAGCAAAAATGGTGCATGACTGGTCTAAAAACCATGTCTACTTACAGTTCCAAGACTCTATCATTCGAGTTGATCTTGTGATTGATCGAGCACATCCTCTAGGAAACAAATTTATAATTGACCATCGATTTGACACCACAATTATTTCGGCCCCATTGCAGTATTGTTACACGTGAAAAGGACACGGATGTTGGGGAAGATTCCCCTTATATGAATGTTCTATATGGAATGGCCGAGTCTGACAACGTGGACTGGGTCCACCTAGTGGCAACCATAGACACTTGGGGAAATAGAGGGATGACTTGGGTAACACCTGAGGGGGGGACGAAGTGCCACAACTTGTACCTTCAAATATGATTGAAGCAATGCATATAGCTTTTGCTGACCTACAAGATGAAGGCTTGACTTACATTGGAACCAGTAGAGTCTCAGAAGACTATAGCCCACACAATTTGGAGTCGGAATCTTCAGTTGAAATTGACTCTAAGGACGAAGAATCTAAGTTAAATATTGGTGCAAATGTGGGGACAAACCATCCAAGGCCCAATGGTACCCTAGATGACAATCTACCCTGGAGAGGAGAAGACACGAGTAGTGATTCATCTAGCAACTTTGCACTAGAGATCGGCCATAATAAAAAATTAGACAAGAGGAGTAAGCAATAAGAGGTGACAATATCGAGCGAATGTACGTGCTAGGATAAATGAAAAGATATCTACCGTAGAACGGTCCAATTATATGGGGGCATGTGATGCTCATTGGAAGTTGGTAGATAAACGGGGTGAATACCTTCAAAGCGTCATGTGGTGCAGCCCACAAGCCATTGACATTGCACAGATAGAGGCCACAGAGAAGACAAAGTTGATCCGTACTGTAAGGAGACGCCAAAACCAAGAGTTAGCTCAACAACTAAGGGAAGTGCAGAAAAATCACAATCCACAACACAACAAGATCCCACGGACTTACACCCTGCACCTGATCATTTCAAATCCTACACCATGGAGGAGCGTAATGTTGTGTATACAAAGGCCCAAAGAACACCTACTAATGGAAGTAATGGAGTCTGTGATGGTTTGACAATAGTTAAAGAAATAGAGTTAGCGAACCTAAGTGAGGACTCCAGACATGTTTTCATTACTAAAGACCTGACAGAGACTGAGGAATATGTACTTAAGGAGCTCCTCAAGAAATTCGAGGATATATTTTCTTGGACACGTCATGACATAAAGGGTGTTCCACCTTTCGTAGTGCAACATACAATTCCAATGATTACCATTGCTAAACCAGTCCAACAAAGACCCTACCCAATGAATCCTAAGTATGTGAAGATTATTCAGGAAGAACTCGAAAAGCTTATCAAATATGGATTCATATACCCTATTGAGCACTCAAAATGGGTGCCTCCCAATAGTTATTATTCTAAAAAAGAATGGGAACTCAGAGTGTGCATGGATCTCAAGAAGGTTAATGATGCCACTAGAAGAGACCATTACCCCTTTCCATATTCGGAACATGCGCTTGAGAGAGTTGCAGGAAAGGAAGCTTATAACTTTTTAAATGGGTACTATGGCTACAATCAAATCAGATTGCACTAGAGGACCAAGCTAAAACCGCTTTTATAACTAAATTTGGGACTGTTTGCATTTCGTGTTATGGCTTTTGGCTTAACTAATGCCCTTGCTACATTCCAAAGATTGATTAGCACTACTTTTAGGGAATATTTAAGGGAGTTTTGTGAAGCTTTTTTAGATGACCTTAATTTGTGTTTGTTCTTCGTGGAAAGAACATCTATCACGTTTACGAAAAGTGTTTGAAAGGTGCAAATTGTATCGCATCTCATTGAACCCTTTCAAATGCCAATTTTGGGTTACACATGGAGTCATTTTAGGGCATATTGTGTCCAAGAATGGGATTTTCACAGATGAAAGCAAAATTAAAGCCATTGCTAATTTACCACCCCCTACAAACTATAAGGGAGTTCAAAGATTCATGGGGCGTGTTGGTTATTATCAATGGTTTATTTTAAACTTTGCTGAGATAGGTCGTCCATTGTATAAGCTTCTTATCGAGTTTCATTGGACCGAGGAGTGTGACCATGCCTATCAATTATTAAAAAGGGCCCTGACAAGTACTCCAATCCTGCGAGTGCCCGATTGGAACATAATTTTCCATGTGCATACTGATGCGTCAAACTTTGTTGTTTGGGTGTGTTTTAGCTCAACCACAAGACCATAAATTAGACTACCCCATTAGCTTTGCAAGTCGCCAACTGATTGATGCTGAGAGGAACTACACCACTACAGAGCGGGAAGGTTTAGCTATAGTTTATGCAGTAAAGAAATTTCGCTATTACCTTCTTGCCAACAAATTTGTTTTTTATGTTGTACCTAGTAAACAAACCATGTTTCACGGGAAGATTCTTCTTGAGTTTGATCTTACCGTCGTGGTGAGACTCGATAAAAGGCATGTCATGGCTGATCATTTGTCTCGCATACCCAATGGTGAAGCCCCTACTAGAATCGATGATGAATCGCTTGATACTTCCCTATTCCTAGTTGAGACAATGCCCGAATGGAGTGAGAAGATTGTAAACTTTTTAGTTAATGGTTTTCCATCCAAAGAGCTTGTAAGGATATAGCTCAAAAGCTACTAAAGGAATGTGAACCTTATTCTCTAATTGCAGGTACTCTCTACAAGCTAGGGAAGGATGATATTCTTAGACGATGTGCTCATGAGGATGAGTATTTGTCCATACTGCAAGAAGCACACATGGACATAGCCGAAGGATATTTTTCAAAACAATTAACTGCTAAGAAGGTGTTGCAATTAGCCTATTGGTGGCCCACCTTAATCAAGGATGCATCACTTTTTGCAAAGGGATGCGATGAATGCCAACGTTACAAGAAAACACAATGGAAGGATCGAATGCCCTTACATCCTATTAAAGTGACCCAACCATTTGAAAAATGGGGTTTAGGCCCAATTAGTCTGGCAGCCTGTAACACCCAATTCCGATATATTATTGTTACGATTGACTATATGACAAAGTGGGCAAAAACTAAGGCAACACGCAAGGTTGATGCAAGGTCAACCGCTAAGTTTCTCTTTGAGAACATTATTACGTGATTTGGTTGTCCCTTTGAAATTGTCACTGATAATGGTACTTATTTCATAAATGAAGTGATAAAGGAACTCACAAAAAGCTTCATGATATTGCACCATAAGTCGACACCTTATTATCCACAAGAAAATGGCCAAAAGCTGAGAGTACTAACAAGGTCTTGACCAAGACAGTAGAGGCTCATTGCACAAATTGGGATTTGAAGCTAACATTAGCTCTATGGGCTTATCGTACTTCGTTCAAAGTCAGGCTTCCATCATTTACCTCTCTAACTCTTTTCCACATGTGATTTGATCAATCTTCTTCTACTAAGGAGATTGCATCTAGCCCATCCTCACTGTCTAGTACTGTAGTTCATGTTTGTCATTTTCAACTAAAGAATCCCTTGTTTCTTTAGTGTCTTTTGTTCCCACTGGTTCAAGTTTAGTTTTATCCTTTGCTGGACTTCCAATGGTTTCCAGATTTGATTTCTATGCTTCTAGCATTGAGTGCGTGTATCTGAGCTGCTTTCAAACCTGCTTGAAAAGCTTCCAAGGCAGCATTGATGGGTTCATCAATTTTGTCTACCAACACTGATCCTCCCGCTTTTGACTTGGATTCTTTGAACTCAATTTACATTGAATTTGTTCTTTTCTCAGACATCTTTTGGGATTTGTCTTCAATTTTCCTTTGTTGTTGTTGCCTTCTAAGCCTGTACCATCTGTGTCTTTCCCTGTACTTCTTACTACTATCTGACTCACTCACATCGTTTTGTTTGCTTTTCTTGGTCTATATCCTATTCACAACTATAACTAGAATTGTAGGCTCACTGTCGAAGGAGCTAACCAACATGACTTGTTCTATGTTTATAGCCATTTTTCCTTTATTTGCAGGATGCCTAGAAAATCTTCTAGAAAGTGTCCACTTTTTTTGCTACATAACATGTAGTAGGTCTCAACGGGCCTAGCATTCTTATCAGGCTCTGGGAAATCATTTTCCCCATGATCATTAGATCCATAGTTATGGATTTTTTTTGCTCTTGATCCTCTAGAGGTGCCTAATAGATTGGTTCTACTATGGTAGTATTCGGTTGAATATGCCACTCTTCCTCATCTACCACAATTGATGAACTAGACTCGTTATAGGACGTAACCGATACTTTGGCCTGCTCTTCCACTTGTCCCTCATGATGCATGTACTTAATTGGCACAATATTGTTTCCTACTAGTAGGAGTGGTTGCTGACCTAGCACTAGTTGTGGTCTATCCATAGCCATGGGTGGTTTTTGCATTTGTCCAATGTTAGGTGGATACCTATACCCCGGGGGATTCACTCTATATACAAAACGGGATGCCACCTGCGAGCGGGAAACTTTGATAAAACCCCTATATACGACTCATATTAGGGAATATGACCCCCCTTTCTATGCTTATACGACAATCAATGAGGAAACTTATCATACCCCTATCTTACATAAACTTTAGGTCTCACATGATCTAACTGAATAAAACTAGTCAAAGAGTGTATGGCATAGTGACTGGCAATGTACTAAGGAACCACTTCGATTGATAACTAGAGGTACCCTCAATGTGTCTTAGTTTGAATTTCAAACTATATGCTCGATCAACCTGCACTTTGGCTACTTATCCAATTTTGACCCATCCAAAGCTGGTGTAAATCAACCCTTGACCTGCTCAAAATTAGCCCTTATCTATGACCGGCTTGATGTAAAATTTGATGTGTGACTTGATAAAAAACTTTCCTAAATTTATCTGAATTCTACTGCACATCGATGACCAATCTTTACAAGTAATCAACCCGAGTCAAGTGCCCCCCCCATAAATATGATACCCCCCTCCCTTATTTTTAAGGTTGGGAGATAAATTATTGAGGGCCTTCCCCTAACTTATACGCTTATGTAACTTGTTAAAAAAAACCCCCTCCCCTGCACTTATGTGGTGCGGTAAGTTTTCCATGGTGAATCCCCCGGGACCTATACATAGGTTGTCCATGTTGTCTCATAGGTGCATACTGAACGTTTTCCTCCTTGGTGATGCGTGAGCTATCCATATCAAATCCATCACGTTATTGCCCTCCCACTAGTAAACTTTGAGTCATGGGTTATAAACCAGTATGCATTATAGAGGTTTAACATTGACTTTTTTATACCCTTCTAGTTCTAGCAATAGTGGTCCCTCTTTAGTGGTCATGTTTGGAATCACCGTATCAACTTCCAAACCCCATCTGTCTATAGTGTTAGGATCTCCAATTTTAGATACAACACCACGTTTTGGTCCATGTAGAAGGGGTCCTCTTTGTTGTCTCTAAACTCCTCTTTGAATTTGACAGTGTGGTCATTGACTCTAACCACATACTTCTTGTTAGGGTCTAGATAAAGATGAGGCCCATTCTTGTTGGTATTGTAGAAGGTCAATATGTGTTTGAACCTGAGAGAGATCCCAATCCTCGAATGAGTAGAGAAGGAAGACATCTCTACACTAGCGTCAGACACTTCTTCCACTATGCTTTCTAACGGTCCCCCTTGGTTTACGCTCTCTTCAGTAGATACTTTGCTATCAATCTCTAAATTATAACCTTGTTTTTCTATGACACGGCCTGATCTAAGGTACATAAAGACCCAAAATACTCAATGAAATAAAGTACTTGGCCTTTAGAACTAAAATCAACCCGTTCTCATTGTCATAATTCCAAAATGGCTATAACTCAACTTGAGCACTCTTGTTCAATCAAAAGTATACAAGTTAGCTTATTAATCTCAAATATATACAAGGATTCTTGTCAAAAATTTTAGCTTAAATTTTGCAAAAGTAGCCAAAGGATCAATTTGCAACCTTCAATTCCTAAAAACTCAATTTCTAATAGCAAACAACGTCCAAATGACTTCAAATTTTGCAGGCTACCTATATGATAGGTCTAGTAGCCTTGGCAATCCAAAAACGTAAAAAATGAGCTCTCTGGCTAGTAGGAGACAATAATTATGCTTATTATCTTCTAGCTCAAAAAAGTATCATTTTTCAATTTTGTTGATAATAATCACGCTTTATTATAGTTTGGCTAAGAAAGGCACTATTTTTCAATTTTGTCGATCGCCACTAGTTAAATGTATGTTCAATAAGCTCTAAATAGGGTTTAGTAATTTTTGGGCAAGTTTAGCTTAATCTCCCAATAATTCTATGTTTGGAAGTTTTTGATACAATTCAAATAGTTAAGTAAGTCAAAACTTGTTTAAATTTCTTGAAACTTCCCACAGGTACTCTATTACCCTAGATCCAATCCCCTTTGAAAAAAATATCAAAAGTTGAATTTTTAGGGTAGGAGATAATAAGCGTGCTTATTATCTCTTGGCTCAAAATGAAGGATTTTTGGAGGTTCACACTATAAACAAGTCACTAGTCAAGTTTCATGGAGTTTGGTTTAGTTTCCAAGTTCCTAAGCCAAATTTTGTGTCTACAATTGGATGTTGGTGAAACCTAGGCCTAACTGACAACCTATGACTTCAAATGGTAATAAAATTGGATTAGGGTCTTAATGCACTATGTTTTAGCCCGTGGAGTTGTCAAATGGTAAAACAATGGCATTCCTAAGCCCTAAGATGATAATCACGCCGCTTATTATCTAGGTGCCCAAATTTGCAACTTTTTTCCACTTTTTCAACTCTCATAGTTAAAGCAAGGTATTTTAAAACCTGTAAAGAGGTCTCATTGAGTTCTATTCTATTTTGAATGTTCTTATCTTCAAGTACTTGTTTGTCCAAGGAAGAAGTTGTTTAACCTCAATTTTGCACTCAAATGAAATTAAAATCTCTAGATTCTTTACAAAAGTGTTAACTCTTCACCTAAACAATATGTACTTTTAAAAAAATCAATCTTAGGCCTTTGAAAAAAGCTCTTATTATCTACTGGTAAAAACATGCATTTTTCTGAAATTTTGATGGCATTCAAGTCTTATACATTCTATTGCAAGTACTTTTAGCCAAAAAAATTCATAATTACATGCATCTAACACAAAGGAGATAATATTCCTACTTTTATCCAGACCTTGAAATTTTGAAAGCTAATTTTTGACTTACCAACAAGTTTCTATAACTTTCCCAATATCAATGATGACCAGAAAAATGTTATTTTGGTGTTTGAAGATCACCTCATGTGTGAGGTCCCCAACCCCAAGAAGATTGGGGCGACTTTGATAGATGGCCTTCCTTTATTCTCCTTTTCCATTGACGACACCCTACTCTGTTTCCACAAAGTAGAGATACGAGCAACAGAAGAGAGGAAGTCCTCTATCCACCGTTTATGTGGTTATAAGGGTCATACGCCACAAGCCAGGTCGATCAATCTAGGATTCTAATGAAGCTGTTTCCTAACATAAAGATGAAATCCCATTGACATATTTAGAATCCATAAGCAACGCCTTTTTCCCCTGTTTAAGGGGCACGACCACCATCCATAAACCATAAATATGTTATGAGACTTAGTTTAAACTAAATAGTAATCTTGTATCACGTAGATTTAGGTAATCTCGACTCTTGGAACAATGAGTCTCTAATTTCACTTCTCTTAATAAGAGGGAGTGGAGAGTCTCTCGACTAATCGAGACCACCAATCCTTGACTGGCAACCTAAGCCAGCCCTCACTTTTCACCCGATACTCACACTTTTTTACCACACTGTTTTACATATACAAACAACGTTCCTTAATTAATTTCAAACACAGGTTCTTTTATACAACCCTTCAAACAATACCAAAACAATTCAAACAAGGCCTAATGAAGACAGCTCTATATTTCAACAAAAACAACTTTTCCAATTTCTCATGAGTTGCCGTTACTCGCGGACTTTCTTTGTCTAATCAACAGAGCCTTTGCAAAGGATTTATTCGCTAACCGCAAATTGCGCAACCTTCCCATCTTGCTAACCGCAAGCATCCCGCTCCCCTCGAGGCATCTTGCTAACCGCTAGGCATCCCGCTACCCGCGAGGCATCTTGCTAACCGCCAGGCATCCCGCTAACCGCGAGGAACAAAAGAGAGCCAATAACCTCAGTTTAATCTCCGCTAACCGTAGAATCACCTTGCTATCCGCGAGAAAAAAAAGATATTCTTTCAACAATCCTTCTCTTTAAATGATTCTTCAAACATGATCAACCAATTCTTCATATCAATCAGTAACCACTTATCAAACAATAACAATTTATCAAAGAGTTCTTTCACTAATCTATGAAAACATATGCTTGTTTCTTGTGATAGAATCACGTTTCTTGGATAGTTTAAGGGGTTCCCTATGCTTAGCTTCCCAAGTCAATATGAATAACAATGAAGAATTATAAATTTGTCTTACTGGATTTGGAGTGCGTACGGCTAACTCCTTTACTGGAGATTGGACGGCTTCGACTTCTTCTTCGGTTGATGCTTCAGCATAAGATACGTTCGGAGTAGACACCTTTCTTCCCACCTTCCTTGGTGGTGCAACGGCATGGGCGTCCTTAGAACTTCGCGTTACACGCTTCGGAGCCATAGCTTCGGAATAGAGAAAAGAAAAGTGCGTTGTTGGAGAGAGAGAGAGAGAGAGAGAGTGTGTGTGTGTTCACAAATCGGCAGACGGCACGTCAACGATTGGAGATGGAGATGACTTGAGGGTGAGAGGTTAAGGGAGAGAGGCTTCCTCCTGCGCGTTGTTGCAAGAGAGCTTTCGCTTTTGTAGATGTGTGTGTTCAAATTGAGAGGAGAAGGGTCCTTTATATAGGCCCTAGGGGGGTGCTAAGAATACTGAGAGGTTTCAAGAATAGGGGAAGAAAAAGCTCGCGCGTCGTCGCGGCTCGATTTTTTTTAAAAAAATTTTAGGCGTTCGCGAATCCTATGCGCGATTTTCAAAAAACTCTATACTTACAAGTTCCCATTCTATCTTGAGAGAGAGAGGAAGAAAGAAGTATCCTAATTTTGACTCACCTCTCTTTTTTTCCTAAAAATACTATCTCTAAGCTTTTTCTTCACACATAGATTAGGTTCCCACATAAATCTATCGTTCCACATATAGAAAGATCATAAATAAATAGATTCTGAACCCGATTTTCAATCTGATTGCTTTGATAAACTCATGATGACTCACAAAATTGAGAATCTCAATTACTTTTCAAAATATCTGAAATGATTTATATGGATAAATGTTGGGTACATTACATCATGAGTCCCACACCTGCAAACTTTGAAATTTTATAAAACACTTCCTTGGTGACAATTCACAGGATGAGATAGGTCAAAAGTCTTCCCCAATGTCTACTTACCCTACTCCTAATCAAATCAACAAATGGTAGTGGAAAGTGTCCACCAACACCTTGTTTTTTTAAAAATGAGTGTCAATCCCTAGACTCTGACATAGCCTAAGTCATCAACCACGCAAAAACAACATAGTCTAAGCCTAAAGATCCTTGGTGAGTACGACTACTCCCAAGATACCTCTACACAGCTGAAGTAGACACATCTCAATCGTGCAATTTCTAAAAGTTGATTTTTGTACTCTAGGTGAACCTAAAGGAAGTTTTGGACACTATCACTAAGCACTGGGGTTTTTTCCAAGTTTAGGTCACCTCGTCCCTGGTAACGACACCAAAATGTAAGCACACTGGTTACCAAGCTTCATTATCTTATTGTAGAGATAGTGAGAACCATGTACATAAATGTCATACCATGGGACAACGTCGACTCGACTAGTGCACGGAGGCTATAAGAGGTTGTCCGGCTCTAGGAAAATACACTCAATCTCTATCTACTTGAAGCCACACTCAACTACATGTCAGGCAACAAAAACTAATAGTAACATTTACAAGAAAATCTCGTCGATACACTAAGCAAACGAAGTCCAAACATGGCCAAACTTGTAGGATAGATAGGCAATGCTAAAGAAACATATCTATGGGCTCAAATCCCCCTTTTGACCACTTGCCAAAATCGTAATTATCATCTACAAGGCATATTTGACTTAACTATTTTTAGTCATGAATGTCTCCTAGAGCTTAGCAATGTTGCCCTAACATCCCTCCTATGCATAAAATGTAGTTTGAGTATGTAAATATTGAGTTATGAGCATATTTAAGAGGAGTTTAGCCACAACAAAAACATAGTTTATCATGAGAAGCTTACAATGTCGCATAGAGCTTTCACATGCAAAGGCTAGGTGAGCAAAGCACCTTTTCAAGCAGACTATGCTATTGGGGGGCAATTTTTTTGATGGGAAAGCATGCATAGATTTTGGCACGGATGAAGGGGTTTGTTTGATGGAATCTACCTCCTCGAACGGTCTCTTGAAACTTCCTAGAGGGGGTGTCCTTCTTAGGGGTTGGAATGCTCATGTCTATAGGTCTGCAAGACCGTGGCCAACAATGGAGGAGGAGGTTGTGATAGAGCAGTGATAGGAGGAAGCAGAGAGGTGCAAACAATGGCAAGAGGTTTATAGGAAGGGAGGGAGAGGAAGCGTAGGAGTAGTCAATGTAGTTTCAGTTTTATGGTTGATAGGTATGAAGGGGTAGGGGGAGTATCGAGTGTAGTATCACTCTGACAAGCGGGCATTCAAAGAAACTCAAGCCCACTTCAAAACATAATGCCAACGATTGGAAAATGAGGACTCCTTTATGCGACAAAATTCACCTTGAGGCTTTTGAAAAACCACTCTATTGAAGGCAAAATTCCCTCACTTTGCATTTGGAATAGGTAGAGAGACATAATTTTCATGCTTTTGAAAAACCACTCTTTGCATGCAAGTTGCTGTCTCTCTACCTTTGCTAGATTTCAAAACCACTAAAGTTCCCTCCTCTGCTAGGGGCTATTGGTGGTACCACCAAAAAGTGCAAGAGGTGGTACCACCTATACATGCTTTCATCCTTCAATCTTTGTTGAATAATGTCATCTTACTCTGGAACGTCTGTTTGGATGGAATTTGCCTTGATCCGTAGCTTTCTTTGTGAAAAAGGCCTCTTGTGAGGAGTGCTAGAAAATGGAACTTAGAGACTTGTGTGAGAAGGTTATTCAAGCATGAGATGGCACTAGGGACTAGGATAGCTTTCTTTGTTAAAAAAGCCTCTTGTAAGGAGTGCTAGGAAATGGCACTTAGAGACTTGTGTGAGAAGGTTATCCAAGCATGAGATGGCACTAGGGACTAGGATCTAGAGAGGTTTTGTCAATGAAACTCCCCTCTTCCAAAATCAAAACTCGTTGAAATCGTGTTTTGAAGATTTATTTGAGTTTTGACCGTTAGTGGCCCATCAAAGTGAAAATCCTCCAAGATGACCTAAAGCCAATTGACAATTGAGTTGACCCCTTTTGAAGTCCGCCCATGAGCAAGAGGATCTATATCATTCACTCACTAAAGAGGGTGATCAACCCTAAAAATTGGGAAAGCTAGTCGCTTATGATCATAAAATTTCCAAAGAGGTGCATGTACCTAATTTTTCTCTCTCTTCTAGAGGCCTCAAGAGCTCCAACTACTGATTTGGATCCATCTCTATGTGTGAAGAGCATGTGAACAACCATGAAATGCTTATAGAGATTCTAAAGCAATCATAGAGTTTTATGTTCTGCTCTATTTTGTTGTCACAATTGCATTTTACCAAATATAGGAAACAATGAAAAAGAGGCATCTTATGAAAAAGCAATTGTGCTTCGTCTTCAAGCTTAGGCCATAGCATCCACTAGTGAGGGCACTCAAACAAGAGCACTTAATGCACAAGCTCAAGCCAAGGATGAGCAAGCTTTATGAATAATTATCACCCTCACTCCATGATAATTATATGAACTTCATTGACACTTGCACCACTGCAATTCAAGCATGGAACATCCTAGAGGAGAGTTTTGGTGCAAAGACCAAGTAAAGCAAAATTACCTTGAAAAATAGCTTGTACAAATTAGTCATGCTTCAAGGGGAGGATGTCTCTAGTCTCATCAATAGACTAATGAGCATCATTGCCCAACTCACACAAATTAATTGTGAGGCTCTCAAAAAAGACAAAGTAGCAGTTCTCTTGAGTGCATTACCACCCTCACATGACAAAAATGTCATTGTCTTGGAAAAGAAAGACCCTACACCAAGCTTGCAACATGTGATTAAAATTATTGCATGAAGAAGAGAGAAAGCAATTGAAGAAGATAGATTCAAGTAGAGTGAGTGGAGGAGAATTTGTTGCGTCATCATCAACATTAGTAGTTTCATCTAGCTCATTGAATTAAAATAAGTGTTACAAGTGCGACAAGCCTTGCAGCAAGAAGGGACATCCACCATCCAAGTGTCAAAGTAGAGGTAGTAGGGGAGTAGTAGCAGTGACCATTCCAAAGGACAAGCCAACCTTGCAAAAACCAAACATGAAAAAGACAAGGAAGAAGCAGGGAGTAGTCTTCTTGTACACTACAAGGAGTATGATTATTGTGATATTCTATAGAGAACATAGGTGATCCTTGGCCTCTATTCAAGGGGAGGGATCTTCAATTTGTGTGATACCATGATCTAGTGAGACACTATTGTAGACTGTGTGTCATAGTTTGTGTGACTTGAGTAGCTATGTGGTGTTAGTCTTCGTGCAATTTTGTCACGCCCAAAGTCCAAGGGGAGGGTTGTTGGGTATACGGCCTTTGGCATGTGCATCAACACATGGTGTGTACCTTCCTTAGTCTAGTCACTATCTTAGTTGGCAACTTGTCATGTGACTTCCATGTGGAGTGTATGAGGTGTACTAGCATCCAAATGAGTTGTACATGAGTCCAAACCACCTCCCTAGCATCATGGGTTCATCTCATCTTTGTAGGGATGATTTGGGGTACCTCTTGGTTCCTCCCAGGGCCACATTCATTAGTACTACTACATTGTCCTACACTAACTATTTCTCCTTAAGTAGTTCATTATACACACACTTCTAGTATGAGTTTTATGGTCACTAATCCATATCATTTTCAAACTTCTACATCGCGTGTGTTGTTCCATTGATCATTGCTTAATTATCATTATGAATGCTACACTTATCAAGCCACACTAACCCTAGCAATTTTGCAACACCTTGGGCTTAAGTCCCTTTATGGATTGATCACATCTTATAGGGCCTACCACTTATCTATACATGAGTTCTAGCTCATATTCACCACAACACTCTTTTTTTTTTTTTGGGGGGGGGGGGGGGGCAGGGATTTCAAAATGACGTAATCACATTATAATTTCAGGTTAATAACAATAGAAATGCAAAATAACAAATATTATGTTAATTGACATTCATCTTTTTTGACCTGCAAGGAGACTTGGAGACCGGCTCGAGGCCCGCCGGGTAGAGCAACTTCCCCGCTGGGCCCGCTGTGGCTATATAAAGACGACGCCGGTGCTTGTCTTTTTCACAAGAGAGGTACATTGAAAAGTCTTCTTCACCAAACTTTCTGGAAGCTTTCCACATTCTCAAAGCAGTGTAGCAGTAAATTTTTAATCCCTTCCTTATTTTATTGATGTTTTTTTGAGTTTTTTGCGTTAAAACTTAAAGGTATAAAATTTCTTTTATCAAATCATCGTACGTGGATGCACTGGCATATGGTTGGAATTGCGGCTAGGTGTGTCATTGCAAAAGCGTACGATGATTATGTTTTATATTGCTCCCAGTCATTCATGCTTCGGCACATGGTTGCAATTGCGACTAGGTGTGTTGCTGCTAGAATGACAGGAGCATCTGTTTGAAAGAAGTCACCGTGCGTGGATGCACTGGCACATGGTTGCAATTGCGGCTAGGTGTGTCATTGCAAAAGCTTAGGGTGACTATGTTTTATGTTGCTCCCAGTCATTCATGCTTCGGCACATGGTTGCAAATGCGACTAGGTGTGTTGCTGCTAGAATGACAGGAGCATCTGTTTGAAAGAAGTCACCATGTGTGGATGCACTGGCACATGGTTGCAATTGCGGCTAGGTGTGTCATTGCAAAAACGCAAGATGACTATGTTTTATGTTGCTTCCCGTCATTCATGCTTCGGCACATGGTTGCAATTGCGACTAGGTGTGTTGCTGCTAGATTGACGGTAGCATCTAATGCATGAATGTGTGCTCAAATAATTTCATAATGTTTCATATGCTTGAATCTTGAAAGAAGACATCATGCGTGGATGCACTGGCACATGGTTGCAATTGTGACTAGGTGTGTCATTGCAAAAGCGTAGGATGACTATGTTTTATGTTGCTCCTAGTCATTCATGCTTCGGCACATGGTTGCAATTGAGACTAGGTGTGTTGCTGCTAGATTGACGGTAGAATCTGTTTGAAAGAAGTCACCATGCGTGGATGCACTGGCACATGGTTGCAATTGCGGCTAGGTGTGTCATTGCAAAAGCGTAGGGTGACTATGTTTTATGTTGCTCCTAGTCATTCATGCTTCGGCACATGGTTGCAATTGCGAGTAGGTGTGTTGCTGCTAGAATGACAGGAGCATCTGTTTGAAAGAAGTCACCGTGCGTGGATGCACTGGCACTTGGTTGCAATTGCGGCTAGGTGTGTCATTGCAAAAGCGTAGGGTGACTATGTTTATGTTGCTCCCAGTCATTCATGCTTCGGCACATGGTTGCAATTGCGACTAGGTGTGTTGCTGCTAGAATGACAGGAGCATCTGTTTGTAAGTTGTTTTACGGTGAGGCATTGGCACATGGTTCCAATTGCGATTAGGTGTGTCACTGCCCAAGCGTACGAGATCTATGGTCTATATATACTACACTTTTTCTTTCACGTAGAAAAGATCCAAATGGAGTGGCACATAGTTATATTTCACAATGTGTTGTTTGCAATAATACCATTGCAGGCAAAATGGATCCTTCTGCTACTTCAATGATAGAGTTCAAAAAGAAAATTAGACAATTGTTGATTACAATCATCAGTGCACTAGATCCCGACGATATAGCGCAGATTGTTGCAGATGAGTCTAGATTGCAATCATTATACAGTGAGATTGCCCGCAAAATTTTGTTGTTATATCCAGACAAAACAACCGAATCAATAATCTCATTACTGAGCAGTTGGGTGGGCAATTTGCCCAAGGTGGCCTCTGATTTGAAAGAGGAATGCCCTCAAGAAGTAGACAAGGGTAAGCTAGAGCATTGGAACGCGAGATGGAGAGCTGAAAAGGAGAGGTCAAGGTGAGCATCCCACATAGACACACAATTTGGCCTAAGCAAGAAAATGCGAATGGCTATCATCAGAGTTATGGGGAGCAGCCAAGTTGGAGAACCGTTTATTGAGGAGGCTGCCATTGAGGGAACATCGGGATCTACTCTTCTGCCAGTCACTTGGAGAGCAGTATATACAATTCTGAATGTAGTATGACTTTGGGCATTCCAAATAAGTCCGTTAAGAAGATCAAGAAACTTGGGTCAGGGGCTTATGGCACAGGGTGGCAAGTTCAAATCAAAGGGATCAGTTTCCTTTTTGCAACGAATACTTATTGTGCCAAGGAGTTCAAAGGACAGGCCAAGCATCAGTGGAAAAGCTTTGCATCAGAAAGTGGAGTAGATCTCAACCATAGAGGGATTGTGAGGAGTATTGCCCACTCTGTAACGTTGCCATGGTTTCTAATATTCCCCTACTTCAATGGGGGAACTTTAGGTGATCTTATGGAGACAGTGCCCCTTCCACATGGCTCTTTCACGACGCTTGTAACGCATCAAGAGGGGAAAGGAAAGATCCCTGACGACTTTAAATGGGAGCAGTCCTCTGGAGACAAGAAAACACGTATCAAGAGCCTGTGCAATCATGCTCCCTTGTTGATCCATGCCTTGGTGAAGGCATTGCGATTCGCACATGACGAGGGAGTGATCCACAATGATCTCCATCCATGGAACATCATGTTGGACTTTACCAAGGATCTCACTCCCCGTATTGGAATAATTGATTGGGGATTGGCTCTGCGTGTTGGCTTAGAGACACAAAAGACAAACAATACCGATGAAAACTGGCAAAAGCTTCATCCTTGGCGAGCTCCTGAGTTACTAGATGGCAAGAGTTTATGCCTATGGACCAAGGCCACAGATGTGTACGCCATAGGATGGGTGATATGGCAATTTTGTAAGTTTTGTGGAGAGTTCTCTGACTACTACAACACAGATTGGTTCAAACATAAGGTTTCAGTGGAGGTACAAGCCATATCTAGGATTGTTGTGGAAGGTTGGGTGAGGAAGAAATCCACAGACAGAAAGACCTTGGCACTTTTGGACAAAGAATTAGAAAGATTTGAAGCCCAGCCAGAACGATGCTTACGTCCTCCCTCTGAAATGAGTGTACCCTTTTTTTGATGGATATATGATGAACTTTATGAAGCGGGGTTTTCTGAGACTTGTGACTTATAAAAGCACTTTTAAAAATTGGGTTTTATGCGCCATGGATGATGTATGAGTAATAAAAACACTTTGTTATATCTCAATAGACAACAAATTTTCTATGAGTTTTGTTTTTTCTCTTAAGTTTCAAGCAATAAGCCACGTGGAGTCATTGATTGTCATTCATTGATTTAAAAAATGGTGGTTACTCTTATATCAATTGATTGTCGTAAGATGGTGGTTATTCTAATATCAATTGATTGTCGTAAAATGGTGGTTACTCTTATAGCAATTGATTATCATTAAGTTTGTATGCCGTAACTGAAGTATAGTGTTTAATCAGGATATGGATAATGATAATCAAAGGGCTAAGCGCGCTTTTGAGCGTCTCAGATCCATGTGTCAAGGCGGTGGAGTGAACGACACCGCTCGAATTGCTGCTCGTTGCTCCCAGTGGACCAACCCACTGGGTACACAATGGAAAGAGGTGAACACTAGGATTGACCGAGAAATGGTGAAATCCATATGGCCAGGCGTTGCAGATGACAACAACAAGGAAGGCCGACTCAAGCTATCACAATGCATTAATGCAGACATACGAGACAATGGAGAGAACATATATCTCGATGTTATGGGTCATCCTATGCATCATATGGATTGTCCATTGTGGTTTGGCAAGATGTTATACATGCATTATGTCTTGGGTGAACCAGTGGACTTTAGCTCAAGGACACCTCACATGACGGTTGAGGACATTCGCAGTACTGCAATCACCGTCACACGGCAAGAGATGTCATTGGCACTAGAAGGTGCATCAATGGAAGTGCACCAAGTTAAGGAGGAGCTTCAAACTCAACTCAGGCAAGCATCACAAGCTACACAAGGCTCTCATGCAGTAGAGACCCTAAATAGAGACTTGCAAAGGGAGGTGAAGGTGCTATCTCGCCACGTAAAAGAGTTAGAGGCGACTATAAAAAAAAAAAATGCTACCACATTGATTGAGCACCCAACATCTATTGAGGCCCCTCCAGCTTCTGGTGAGCACGGTGGTCCTTGCCCCATATGTCGATCATTCTTTCATGAGTGGTGTGGTCACTTCAGCTTGCCATGTGGACATATGTATCATATATCATGCTTGATGCAAAGCATGATGAATAACTTTCATTGTGCTATATGTGAGTTTGAGATATCCAAAAAGCTATATGCAATGTTCAAAATGTCTGAAGACTATAATAAGCTTAAAGGTCAGCGTGAACAGGAGAATGAAGATATTCTCACATATATTTCACTATCACTTGGATAGTTTTTGTAACATTTGAAAACATTTATTCGTTGTCTTGCGAGAATTTATTAGTGAATTGTGAATTGTCTTCACTTCAGCTTCAATTATGATATGTGATAATGCAACGATTTGTTAGGGCTTTGTATATTATGAAGCTTTAATAGTGATTTGTGGCCTTGTAAAGGTTTTTAAGGGCTTCGTTTATTATTAAGCAAATGTCTAAACCTTAAACTAAATATAAAAAAAAGCTTATAAGATAAATAGTTTCTGAACTTAATCAGAAGTCACTCAATGGATTTGATAATCTATTAATTAAACCACCGTCGCTTGCTGCGACGGGTCAAAGTTGGTTCAATTTCCAAATTCTCTTCAATCTCTTCTAAAGTACATGTAGTTTCTACTTCATGAGATTCCCCTTGCAGCTCACTGTCTTCGTCCACCTCATCATTAGTTACATCATAAGTCTAGCGCGG
Source organism: Adiantum capillus-veneris (assembly GCF_014529385.1). Taxonomy (NCBI): domain Eukaryota; kingdom Viridiplantae; phylum Streptophyta; class Polypodiopsida; order Polypodiales; family Pteridaceae; genus Adiantum; species Adiantum capillus-veneris. Next base: position 89,256,715 of record NC_140960.1, read on the forward strand.
CATCTCCTCTTTGTAGTTCTCAGCTTGCACTCTTGCCAATAGCTGATGGTTGCAGTACATATACACCAATTTTTCAGCTCTTGAATTTAGAAGGCGGTTTCTGATGGTGGAATGTACATATTTATATGTACTCCAGTTTCTCTCAGAACTTGAATTGGATGCACATTGGGCTAGGATTCTAATAGCTAGGCGTTTAAGGGTGGGTGCACTACCACCATTCATCATCCACCACTTCCACGCTGGTTGCTCCGTGGAAAGTTTCTGCACAAATTCTGTACCAAACTTACCCTCTTTGAGTTTAAACTTCGTAAGATCAGTAACACCTAATGCATGCTCATCAAGATCATCATAAAACCTGCCTATCACATCATAAAAGTCTTCCAACACCTCCTCATCAAGTTTGTCTATTTCCATTGCCCAATACTCTGGATCCAATAAGAAAGCTACGCTGTGTAGTGGACTATATGCTCCAACCCATCGACCATGCACATACTTTCTCAAAATTTCTCTCCTCTTTTGAGTGAATGGTGTCTTCCAAGGCTTCACAATTGGCTCCTGGGGCTCCTCTGGATTTGCAAGGCTTTCTTGAACAGTCCACCAAGCCATCCACACCTTACCTATGTTAGGCAAGGCAGAATCCAGTTGGCGTAATGCGAGCATAATTGGCATCATGATATTGTGCACATCCACCACATCATCCCAGAAGTGGCGATCAGCTAGTAGATCTCTGATCACCCCTATTTTGCTTTTTATCTTCTCCCTTTGACCAACCTCCCATTCTGAAAAAGTGGCACAAACAAATGTCTCCATCACAGCATTCTTATTTTTTATTAGTGATTCTACCGTATAGTAGTTGGTGCATAATCTAGTTTCGCACGGCAGTTTTAACATAGTAGACATCCTCAACCATCACTAACTATGGTGTATCCAGATTGTTCTGTTGCATTTAATATTACCCTTTGAATATCCTGTTGTGTGCTTGTGTAACATTTATCCAACAGTTGGTTTCTCATATGGTGATATGTTGGAGGGGTAAATCCAACACCATACTCCCCAATGCGTTTCCAAGCTGACTTCCATGCATCACGGGTGACAATGGCCAATGATCCCCCAGTGAAATAGACGGCTTTAGCTAGTGCAAGTTGTGCTTCTTCTAAGGCAAGTGTTTTGAAGCTCGTCTGTAAGCTAACCTGTCTACTTTTTGACGATCCTACCTGAAAGTCAGGAGATCCATGGTTTGGAGGTGTACTTCCATCGATATGAGAAGTTGGTTCCCTACTTTGAGTGCTTCCATTGGTGGGCGTTACACCCAATGATCCCTCATACTGGTTTGATCTTATCGATACGGGGGTGTGATGGTCGAAAGTAGAGAGTTTTGATCTTTTGCTCGTGGAAATTAGCTTACCAATTAAAGCTTTTAAGCGCATAGCTGCTTCTTCTGCACCTAAGCCCTTGCACTTTCCTCCTTGGATTCTGGTATTTCCACCTAGCAAATGATCCCTTATTCTTGGTGCTCCTCCAAATTTCTCTTCGCCACAAAAGTTACATTTCCAATCTTGATACTTATTTAAATTTGTGGCAAAATTCCACTCGGGTCCTGGACTTTTTCCACCTGTCTTTCGCTTGCCCTGCGAAGTGGTGCCCTGCGAAGCAATACCTGGCATCGAGGTAGGAGGTCTCCTCAAGGAAGCCAGGCTTGAGACAACAACATCACCTCTCACATTCCCGGTGGAAGACATACTTATTGGATGCCTGCAATACCAATACACATAGCTCAGTATGCTATCTCTTCTTTCAAGTATTATTCAAACCAAACATTAGTGTTATAATCAATATCACACACAAGCGTAGTAGTGAAGCCTGAAGGGAATAAACCTCAATCTACTCAAACATGAGCAAGCAAATACAACGGTGAATCAAATATGTGATCAGTCCATCCCAAAAGTAGAGATATCGACCCAAAGATTCACCTTCCTACCCCTTTCATGAATCAGTCCAGTCCAAAAAAGAACTAATGACCCATGATTGGAGCTCTAATCGAAATAGCAAGCAAATACAGCGGTGAATCAAACATGTGATTAGTCCATCCCAAAAGTAGAGATATCGACCCAAAGATTCACCTTCCTACCCCTTTCATGAATCAGTCCAATCCAAAAAAGAACTAATCACCCATGATTGGAGCTCTAATCGAAATAGCAAGCAAATACAGCGGTGAATCAAACATGTGATCAGTCCATCCCAAAAGTAGAGATATCGACCCAAAGATTCACCTTCCTACCTCCTTTCATGAATCAGTCCAGTCCAAAAAAGAACTAATGACCCATGATTGGAGCTCTAATCGGAATAGCAAGCAAATACAATGGTGAATCAAACATGTGATTAGTCCATCCCAAAAGTAGAGATATCGACCCAAAGATTCACCTTTCTATCTCTTTTCAAGAATCAGTTCAGTCCAAAAAAGAACTAATGACCCATGATAGAAGTTCTAATCAATATAGCAATCAATTTAGCAAATATAACGGTGAACCAAACATGAGATTAGTCCATCCCAAATGTAGAGGTACCGACCCAAAGATTCACCTTTCTACCTCCTTTCAAGAATCAGTTCAGTCTAAAAAAGAACTAATGATCCATGATCAGAGTTTCATTAAGTTTTAATTTTTTTTAAAGACTATTCATTTTTTTACCTTTAGTTTTTCTTCTAAATTTTAAAGGATGACCAAATTTAGAGGAAGCGGTGATGTGATGTGATGTCTACTACAGGGTTATATAGAGCCGCCAAATATGGAGGGGATACATGACGGGGCCGGCGGGATTCTTGCTTTGCCCACCGGGCCCGTCGGGGTTTATAATATGCCCGCCGGGCCTGCCGGGGTTTGTTGGTTGCCCCGCCGGTTTTACGTTTTCTACCGGTTTTCGTAAGTCATAACATTAGATATGTTATTAACATGAAAAAAATAGTGATAATAACAACAATAATTAACATTTAACAAAATGTGTCATCGCGTAATTAAAATCCCGGGGGGGGGGGGGCTACCATGATATGGTAGTGATGTATGGGAACATATTACCACGATATGGAAGTGATATGTGTCAGCACACTTAGGACCATCATGGAACTTTTTTACCTCAAGGTCTCTCCCCCCTTCATTTGCATATGCACCCATAGCCTTACAACATCACATAAACAATGCCTGAGAGGCCCTTGTTTGGCCTACATGCTCCATACTATATGTAAGAATGCAAGAATAAGGTCTTATGGGGTTGTTATATCGGCTCAACTTAGGCATATCCATCCCTAAGATAAATTCCTAAAATTTTCGGATGCACCCTTTCATACGATGGTTAGCTATAGATGGAGTTCCTATCTCCTAAAAATAAAGGGGGCGTCCTCTCAAGATGGTGAAAAATAATCATTAAGAGTTTCTCTCTTTTTAAGAGCTTCATATGGACCTTTAGAGAGAAAGGATGCCATAACCGGGAACAAAGATAATGACAAAGGGTAGTTCCTTGAATGCATGGACCATATTACACTGATCAAAGGTACATGATGTGTTTCTTGAGTATCCATTTTATGTTATCAAATTTAAAAATTCTAAGGGAGAGCCACATGAAACAAAGGAAAAAATTCAAATGATTATTAAATCTTTATGAATTGGAATGGAATGCAGCCAAAAATATACACACTACTTCTTTAAAACACACTAGAAGTGAGTAAATTTGCAAACAACATAATGTAGACGTTTGTATTTTTAGAGGATGGCCACCTCAAAGGAATTCTTCATGAGGATACAAACCTTAATTACAAGCATGATGAAAACTTAAGATGGTCATCTTTAGGAATGTGTGACATATCACATGGGTTAATTGGAGAGGATTATACATACACCACAAAAATGTATAGTTATTTTGTACATATCACATGGGTTAATTGGAGAGGATTATACATACACCACAAATGTATAGTTATTTTGTAGATAAGAAAGAAACCCATAGTGTAATTTAGCACGTATACATAATGTTTGAAATGCCACTGCCCATGGATGAAAGCAATAATTTTAGAGCTCTTGATTAAGCATCAATGCATTGTGAAGGCTTAGAGACTTCATGGTTCACGTGATTCAAAGAGGAGTATCCCTTAGGGAACCCTTACTCCTAGCCTCACTCTCAAAGACATCTAAGTAAGCAAATTAGGTGGCCCTAAAAAGAGTGGGAGAGGGTAGATGCAAAAGAATATTAAGTAATCAAGAATTAATACCCCTCTATTTTCTCTACACCCTTTTCTTCCATTATGCAATTGACGGGGTCTTAATGCTTAGAGGTGTTCCAAAACTAGTGTCTACCTCTTCACAATAGCATAAGCACTATGTCATCCCCATAAATGAAAATGATAGCATACATTTCATAAATTATGCTTGGATGTGTAAATTTTAGCTTAAGGCAATGGAGAAAGAGTGATGAAAAAATTCCTTTAAGTTCCCTCTGAAGTTGAAGCTTTTAATTCAAGTCTTGGAAGTTGAAGAATTTGTCTTTTGAGTCCCTTTGGAAAGCTTTGAATGGCTTCGAAGATTGCTTCTTTTGATTGCTCTACTTGCAGCTTGTGGGGATACCCTCTTGGCTACCAAATCTTTGGTTGAGGCTTTTACTACATGTGGGAATGATCCCTAGGCCAAAAGGGATCAAGCCCTTGGGACAAGAGGCCTTACAAGAATGGGTTCTAATCCAAAAGGTTTGTGGCCTTGAGCCCTTGGGGTGCTTTGGTCGTGGGAAGTCAAGCCAAAAAGATTTTGAAGAAGCTTCATGGCATTTGGTTGATGCCAAAATGTGTTGCTTCACACACATGGTCCCTTTTTATGAACTTGAATTCCAATTGCATTGCAGTTCAGAAGTCTGCCCACTTTCCCTCACCAAAAAATGGTACAAGTTGAATCCATTCCCCATGGTCAAATGGCATTATTTAGCTAGCCTAACCAAGGATGCCTCATGAATTGCAGGTGGGGAAGGCCCAAAAGTAGGCTTGGATTTGTAGAGGGAATGCCTGTGCATGTGCGTGCAACCCCCCCCCCCCCCCCCCCCCCCCCCCCCCCCCCCCCCCCCCCCCAACCCCCACACAACCCCCTTAATTTAACAAAATAATTAGGAGTTGATTCCTTGTGCTAGTGGTATCCAAAATGTGATCTTGTGGGCTCTATTGAAAGCTTGTTAAGAGCACTTTTGAATGATTTGAGCAGTGTGAGTAAAAGATGAAGCTGAAGAGATTAACTGAAAATCAAAATTAGGGGAACGGGGCTAAGTATGCTCAAACGAAAACTTTACTGATCCAAAGATGAAGTAAACCAATCAAAGCATCCATTGGCCATTTGAAAGTTAAGTGATTAGAATCAATTGAGGTCTAATTGATGATTTAATCTTTTGGGTTATTAGCAAATGCAAACGTGCAAAACATGTGCTAGATTATAGATTCTCCCTAATCAAACACTAATTATCCATGGAAGGTAGTGGCTTACTTGGGTATTCCAAGATCATGCCCACACATGATTAATAAAGTGCTTGGTTATTGAGAATGATAGCTAGCTAGAATGCTACAATCATAACAATTTTGACAACTTCTCATGGCTCTACTACTAGTTGTTAGTATAAGGATGGCTTGATAAGTGCTGCATTTGTAATGATGAGTAAGGAATGATCAATGGCATAGCACACAAAATGTAGAAAGATGAAAATGAAATATAACATTGATCATAAAACAACACTAGAAGTGTGTACAAGATGAGCTACTTAAGTAGAAGTAGCTAGTGTAGTACAATGTAGTAGTACCAATGAATTTAGCCCTAGGAGGCACCGGAATGTAGTATTATCAATGAATTTAGCCCTAGTGTAGCACAATGTAGTAGTACCAATGAATTTAGCCATAGGGGGCACCACAAGGCACCCCAATCAACCTCAAATCAGCCCTACAAATATGAGATCAAATTTTGAAGCAAGGGACCCTCTCACGCCAGTTCTGACGGGTCAACAAAAACTCATCTACTTGGTCATTCAATTTTTTGCCTAAGCCGGTAATGTAATTCATGGACTCAGACAAAATCTGATTGTATTGGAATAGCTTTGTACTCAATGAGTGGCTAGATATCCCAAGTCCACCACATTTTTGTGATAATTATCTCTTTCTAGCAAAAATACCCAATTTTAACCCTGGGTACATAAGCCAAAACTTTGTAAATATTGGGGGATTGAGAGCTTACATAGTGAAGAGCACGTCTTCACTTGCACATTCACTACTCATTGTATGGAAAAGCATTGGTAATGAAACTTCTTGTGTTGCTTCCCCTCATTCTTAGCATTGTGTACATGTCTAATGTGCTGTGTTTGAGTGTGTGAGTATGATGCAATGAGTGGGTTTAGCTCTAGGTTACCTTGTGTGTTTATTTGCTTTTTGTCAGTGTTAATGGTGAAACTAAGCATGGATAGATGTCAGTAGGCCTTAGGAGAAGCCAAACGACCCCTCATTCATCATTTTTGGTGAAGGTGAGAGGTGGCAACGATCATGGTTGCTCACCTACCTGACGGCGACTTTTGCAAGTTTTGTTGTTAGGAACCTATTGCCTATGGCCTAGAGACCCCTAATCTCAACTTTCATGTCATTTGGAGTTCATTTGACATTGTAGCGACCATTAGAGTGAGAGATAGACCACACAAGAGACTTAGGCGTTTTCCCCTTAGTTTCTTCTTGACTTGAGAGTTACACCTTTCTCCTCAATGAAATGTTGTTAGGACATTGCATTCAGCATTTCCATGCACTAGTCGGATCAGCTACATCCTCGGATTGACATATTTTATGTTGGTTTGAGTCTTGTTTGAGTTCTCGCTAGGCTACTACGTCCGATCGCGACGGTCTACCAACATTGGCACTGTTGCTGAGGACGTAGGACATACACCAGCGGAGGAGGTTGTACCAAGGTTCTTCTTTACCAAGTTCCCAAGTGTTACAGTTTACTACATTTACCTTTAGGTAGGAGAGTCAGTGAGGCATGTTGATTTCTCAGGGGACCGAGGAGCCGTGCATTCTCTTTTGGTTGCCTTATAGGTTAGGACGACCTTAGTTGTGGGTTTTAGTGCATTGTGCATTGAGTCCGTGCTTTGAGTCTTGTTGTAGTTTGTGTTTAGTAAATGGTTGCAGTGAGTTGTGATTAGGTTCAGAAATTTCGCTATCCTTTACAATGCTATCACTTCATTTTATACCGTTTTGCTTTATGTTTTTTTTTGTTACTTTATTGTTTTAGATTAGACATAGGAGAAGTATTTAGGTTAAGACTTAGTTTGCTATTGCATAGATCAGCCTAAGTTGCTTGTGAATGCCACATTGTGACTTTCGATAGCTAAAGTGACTGAACGAGTGAGAAATGTGCATAACTTGAGAATGGCCATGCGAATGGAGAAATTCTTATTTGTGCACTTGCATATACCTTAAAAGGACATATCTGGAAATTTTGGTTGTTGTTTGAGTCATCATCTGTGAGTTAGAGCAGATTTTACATTATTGGGCTAAGTTGGACTTAAAAATGTGGACATAGGTCAATAATTGGTCATTTTAAGTGATACAGGGTGTCATTGAGAAACCCCAGAGGTAAGGAACCTACGTGAATTGACTGGATAGGAAACAGGTACCAGTGGCACCTACCATGGTTGCTACCACCTAACACATTTTCATCTAACCAAGAGGATCCTCAAGCCCTATACTTGCCAAATCCACTTTCTACATGTCAAAAAAGTTTAAAAATTGGGTGGCTATGTGACCCAGACTTTGGGAAAGAAAGTGCCTTTTAATAGGTCAAACTTCAAAAATTTTCAGGTCACCCGTATGTGCAAAAGACTGTACAAGAGATAGGAAAGTTGCAGGAAGCGTCATAACTCAAAAATCATACCAGTGACACCAACCACGATTACTACCATCTGTGTTAGATTGGGACCAACTTGGGGCCATTCGATTCCTAGTAGTACAGGGATCCCAAATTTACCTTCCCTGACTCATTAAATCCCCTACAATCACTCAAAAATTGAATTCTAAAGCCAAATTCTGATAATTGGACCAAATAGACACCAAAAGTCATCCAAACACCTCATACGGAGTGTATATAGACTCACCAGACAATGGCCAATCAACAGGAAATGACTTGGCTTAAAAAAGCTCACGAGTGGGGCAGCTACTGCGATCACTGCCACCTAGCCCAGATTGGGGATTTGACCATACCAGCCTATAGGCCATCTTGCAAGGTTTCCAAAAATACATTGGTTGAGCCAAATACACTCCATAATCACTCTTAAAGACCTTGTGAAAGTTAGGGCTTGAATTTTAAATTTTTGATTTGAGTTTCAAAATTTTACAATTTTTGTAAATTTCAATGAAGATTTTGGAGAGAAAATTGTACTAATTACTCAAAGGGCCAAGAGGCAGAGTGCTTGATCTTGTGTACATAAGGTATCTAGGTTACTCGAGAGCGAAGGCTGCATGAAGGAGCTAGCTAACCTCACAAGTAAGAGGTTAGAATTTTTGCAAGAGTATGTCTTATTTCATGTATTTGAGATTGGGTAGATATCTTTTGAGCAATGGTAGAGTAGTGACTGACCAAGGAAGTTTGGTATCAATAGAAGAGAGCGTAAATCAAGCACGGTTAGATCCCTTAGCTCCAATCATAGAAGAGGGTAGTGATACTCTAACCTCTTTCGACAAATCATTTCACTTGATGGCTAGCCAGCAACTAAGAGGCTTCCAACAACAAGGGGCTATAGGAGGTAGCACCTCCCAAACCCCTTTGACCACACCAAAATATATGACAATATTCCTAGAGGGAACAAACACACATGAAGCCCTAGTTTACACAGATGCTCGAGGATGCAAATGCATCTGTATTGAACAACGTCCTGCTTGAGCATTAGAAATAATCCAAGTACATGATGATAGTGATAGATTTTATGATGAGGAAGGGAACCACTACCTCATTGTCAGAGACCCAAAAGACTACAATCGATATGGAGACAACGTGGCAAAAGAGAAGATGGTCATGGAGACCCAAGAATATCTCCTAAGCATAACCTTCATGGAGATTTTTACATTCATGACAAGAGAGTGGCAAGAGTGGCTACAATTCATGAAAATATAGGGATTTACAGGCATGGGGATGGGAGGGCTATCTCTTACTGTAAATGCATAGAACCCTATGTGAATAAATTAAGCATAGTCAAAGTCCTATACTTGTTTACCTATGACATGCCAACATTAGTTAACCCTTCATTTTTGTTGATAAGTATGGACGTGGGTATGAGCCAATCCTTCCTAGGGATGTAGAAAGATTGATAACTCCAGAAGTGCTGACACGTGCTTCTGAAGAGGGGCAAAGGCCCATACAAACCCCTAGCAAGTCTACAAACCCCTTCACAGATGACTACAACACCACGTCGCATACAAATAGATAGCTGATGCTGCCCAACCCTCAAGACCAGCAAGATACACTGCCATCATTGCAAGCATGGCTCCAACAATATGCAACATCATACTAGAACGTAAACAAAGGTGGATATCAAGCCGCATCAGGGCTAGGAGTGCCACCACCACCACCACCACCACCACTTCATCAACATTACCAAGGTGAGAATGGAACGAGAATGCCAAACCCGACAGGGATAGGAGGCCCACACCGAGAACGAGAGTAGAGAGAAAGAGGTCAAAGAGAGGAACAAGCACTTGTGAGACCAGCCATGAATTATGGATTAGGAGCATCTCTAGGGGAGGAACCCTTACATTACCTAAGACTAGAAAGAGCTCATAGAGGAGGACTGGGAGACCATATGCTTAGGTTTGTATATCACAATAGGATCAACCATCCCAGGTCTAGAAATGGGTAAACAAGAAGTATTCCGAGAACAAAGATTCCATGGATCACGTGGTAGCCTCCTTTGTGCACATAATTAGAGCTGAGGAGGACCTAAACTTTCCCACACAGTTTGTAGGATTTGGATTGACTCTCAAAGAAGTTGATTCTGTGGAACGTAGGGATTTTGAGTCGATCGAGGAGGTGTTTGACAAGTTTATCAAGGAATTATCTCAGAGAGGGATAGCTCACAACACCATCTCGCAAATCCATAAATTTAAGCATAGAAGGTGAATTTGTATGAAAAGCAGCTTAAGACTGAAAAGATATGTGAAGTTCTATCCAGTAGAAGAAATGCCAACCCAATCAAGGTTAATGCTCATTTTTATCCAAGGACCGAGGACCACAAATCTCCAGAAAGATCTACACATGAAAAAGAGCACTATATTGAACGAATTAACGAAAGAATCTCTATATTTGGTAGATAATTGTTTTGTCTACAAGGAAGGAGATTACAAGGATTTAGATGATGATTCCTCGTGACAACATAGTGGATCCAAGTTTGTCGAGTCAGTACAACAATTCAAACCTCAGTTGAATCAGGAGCAGGTCATCGAAGAAGTGCTCAAGAGGATTCATCCGTTTGCTAAGCACAAGTTAAGCAACCTAAGTGATGTGCAATAGAGCAAAAATGGACAAATCACATGACTAAGAGTGCTATTACAACAAGGGATATGTAAAAGAATGCCAGTATGTCTCACAAACCCAAGTAGCACGAGCGCAAGCCCCACCAATTCCAAGATACACAACAAGAATTCTTCCAGGACCAATAGGAGTTGAAAGACCACAGCCAGTATTAGGACAACAACCTCCACTACTAGGAATAATTCCTATAGGAGTCAGATATGCACCAATTGTGGAAGAGCCAAAGGAGTAGGCACTTGTGCCAATCCTTGCATATTTATGAGGAGCCTAGTGGATATATGACCAATACGGGATATTACCCACCTGAAGAACCAAAAGCGCCAGAACTATGGAGCATGATTGCATTCATTTGACCACCGACAAATGCACACGCTTTGGGAGAAAGTAGATACAATTTGAACGAATGCACATTGCATGCTAATGGAGGATTAGCGTGATCAAGACTTGCTTATCAGCACAGAGCTTCTCAAGGAGAACCTCAACAACCTAAAGGACCATGTTATGAGTGTGGTAGTGACCACACTAATGAAAGATTGTCCTCACACATAAATCATAGAGTCTTTGATCAGGTGGTGGTGACCACCTGATGAAAGACCGTCCTCACACACAAATCATAAGAGTGAATTCATATTGTCCTGATTGTGGGATCACTCATTTGATTTTTGAATGCCCAAAGAACTCTAACAAAGGAGCAAAAGCAACATTGAATATACTAAAAGCAATGCCATCTAGTAGTGGATCAGAAAATGAAAGTGTGATACCAATCTAGGTGATCATAAGAGCACATGCTCAGAAACGGTAAGCGAACCTATCTTAGATGAGCCAAAAACAGACACGCCTAGCATTGAACATAAGACATGAAAATCTAGGAAGGCTAGGATGAAAGCTAAGAAGGAACATAAACAAACTTCCTTAGCTGAAGAATTAAAGCAAATAAAAGAAAACCGAGGAAACTTGAAGAAGAAACAAACAGAGAAGAGAAAACCCATGAGGTAGTACCATAGCTAGGCATAGTTGAGAAACCCAAGAGTGCTAATTCAGGAGGATCGGTTTTGGTAGAGAAGATTAATGAACCATTAGACGCCCTTCTCAAAGCCTATGATGTACGACTAAAAAACAATCAAACTCAAGAACAGGGGTGGTTGAAATATCCATATGCGGAACTAGAGAAGCAAAGACTTAAAATGTGCCAAAAAATGATTCGAATATTCCAAGATTTACTAGAACCTCCAGTTGGGAGACCAGAAGATGTGGTAATTGTCTCACCAGCACCAATGATCCCACCAGATTCTAGCCACAACACAAACTAGAACCCGAAAAACTAGCACTAGGGCCAAAGATAGTGTTGAATACCATGGATCAGTCTACTGATGGATTTTGCCCAGGCATACCGAAGGAGTGTAGAGAAATAGATGGTCTTGAAGAACTATGGATACAGGTCAGAGAGGCCAACGAAGCTAATGAGCTAAGCAAACGTGTAAACCAGACCAGTGATGGGAGAGGAGTGTTTTTTTCACCGATAGAGGAAATTGAGGCAAGATCTCAAATAAATCTAAAAAATGCAATCGTACTGGGGAGACCAAAGACCTCTTCAATCTATAGACAACCGACCCCATTCGCTAAGAACACTACCATCCTATATGGGAGAGTACGAGGCCAAATTAGATGTTGTTGCAGTCCCATCACATTGGATCTCTTCCAAGAATGTCACTGACTCTAAAGGTCTAATAGACATTTTGTCAACACTAGTGACATGTACAATAACTTTAGCTGAGCTATTACAAATATGACCTAACATGTGGACTATGGTAGGAGAATGTCTAGAGAAGTTTGGAATGAAGGATCCTTCGTCACGAATTCAAGAGGGAATCCGGAACTCAAAAAGTCTCACCTAGATGCCATACCGGTACCATTAAACAAAGTAGAAGAATACTATGAAGGTGAAGATGGCAACACGACTCTTCCTGTGGAATTTCAAGGTATCACCACCATAGCAATTCTTAACAGTGGAGCTCAGGTAACCATTGCTACAAAAGAAACATGGAAAAAATGGGAAAAGTGTGCTTTAAGAGCAACAAGAATGAAAGTACAGCTCATAGATGGATATATGGAGAAACCCCTAGGACTTCTAGAGAAAGTAGTTGTCACCTCTTGCGGAATTGAATATGAGCATACATTTGCCATTGTTGATTTTGGCAAAAAGAATAGCTATGACATCATACTAGGAAGACCATTCATGAAACAATTAAAAATGGTCCAGGATTGGGGGTATGACCCCATTTACCTAAGGAATATGGAGACCACAACCATGATAAAATTACAAGACCATAGTTACAAGGATGTGACACGAACTCCTATTGAAAAGTTTGATTCAATTATACAATAGATGGATCTGAACAATAGATGGATTTGAACTATCATCATGGCTAGGTCAATCCAAACAGTTATGGTTGTGGGGAGCTTCAGATTGTGGTAGCTTAAAACGAGAGGAATGTATCCTAGAAAGGGCTTAAGAAGACAAAGACTATATTCCATAACCCTTGTTAGAAGAAGCACTAGAGCCTTTAGAGTGGGAACACATTTTGACAACCCTAGATGCGTGTGTTATTGAAGATGGTCCCACTACAAAATTTTGTGATCAAGACGGTTATGATGTGGTACCATATTGCATGATCAAGGCCATTCTAGAAAAAGAAGTCCAACAAAAAGAGTTCTTCGATAAGCATGTGAAAACAAAGCATTTCAAAATAAGGGACTATGTCTTGGTGTATTCTTTGAGACAACATGCTAAGAAATTAAAAAAGCGAGGGATGGGTCTATTTGTGATATAAGAACTATCACCAAGTGGAGCCGTCAAACTTGCTACATTAGGACAAAAGATGCCTAACTAGCCTCGTGGATGCAGGATAAAGAAGTATCATATGCCACTAACCCATGATATGCTACAAATGTGGAAAAAAAACACGCAAAAGAAAAGGTTAGAGTGGTAGAAGAAGCTCAAGCAGAAGCTAAGGAACACATTGCAAAACACAAACTTCTACAACAACCAAAGCTAAAAGGAGGACTGTTGAGAATAAACATAGTGGCTTTGATAGAGATGGAAGAAGATCAAATGGATTTGATTATTCAAGTTAGAGTGAGAAGTAACCAAGTGTTGGAAAATGCACTAGTAGATTCAGGAGCCCAAGGGAATGTAATTTCCTTGAGCCTATACAACAAGCTTGTTGACATGGAGTTGCACACAACCAAAAAATCTAAGGGTATACAGACTGTCAAACATGAGCACAAGGCATGGCCATAATACCTATACAAATCGCTCCATGGTTTTCCCACAAAAATTTTATGTGGTCAAAGATTCTAAAACAAACCACCAACGATTACTTGGCTAGCCATGGCAACGAACTTACAATGTCAAGATTGATTGGTCACCAAAAGCAATTCAACTCCACCATATGAATGATTTTGAGGACATTCCATTCTCTCACCCAACAAAAACATCCAAGGGGGTTTCAATAGAGGAGCATCTATTGAATACGACGATGCAATGGAGACCCAAGCAGCGATAAAAGAGCCCACAAAGATAGAGTCCACAACGGAACCCTAAAAAACAAGGCCACAAAAAGCCTACCAATGGATCAAAGAGGCAAAATCCACCAAGGAACCCTAAAAACAAGGATCGAACCCCCAAAGCAAGGCCATGGACACGCACACCACTTTGGGATCACAAACCCAAGAAACAAAGCAACAAAGCTGGAAACAAATGATCTGGGTTCCCAAAACCATGGTAGAGGCACAAAAGGGTCAACATCTTACATGGATTCCCAAACAGATGGTGTCTCATGACTCAGGAAGATCCACAAGCCATGCCCATCCACAACGGAGACAAGGAAAAGCCCAATGACTAAAGAAGGGTGTAGACAAACAAAAAGTTAAGAATGGAAACATCCATCCTTTCAGCTCAACAAACAGACAAAACAACCAAGCTGCCAAAGCATGGTCCAAGTCCACATGATCCACCCATGCAATCTGGATTTCAAAGCTCCAGCTTCAAGCACAACAACACCAAGTGAATATTTGGGTCCCAAAGCCCAAAAACTTGCCAATAAGAAGAGCATTTATGTTGCTTATGTCAAAAACCAAACCGATTTGGCAACACAAGTGTCAAGTATCCACGGTCAGAACAGAATTCTACAACTTACCTATGAAGGACCGCATACTTAAACTACAACTCAAAATCCATGGAACACAATCGTTCAAACATGGGGCACCACCTTTGCACCAAATTCCATAAGCCCATGGGCTTATCATCCCACCTCAATAACTTTATCAAAAATTGTCCGGGAGGACTCACTGTCGAGAGGGGGGAGGCAGTCAATACAAAACCCATTGCAAGATGATTTATACATACTATCAGGCGCTATACGACATTGGTTTACACCTTATTGCATTTTATTGCAAGGACCCTTGGAAATAGGGCTATAATTTGAAAACTTGGAAGAAGAGACAGAACAAGAGCAAAAACAACATGAAGGCCTGGTAGATGTGGGTACTTCACTTGAACCACAAAAATACTGCTAGAGTACTCACATCTACTAGAGAAGCACTAGAAAGTGACAAAGAAAGTTGTGGCTAGGAACCTCCTCTATGAACACCATTTGCTAAAATCAGATCTATTAAAATACATCACTCCAGAGCACCTACGAGGGGAGGTTCCCTAAACTAGAACTTCACTACCCACTACTCAAATGGCTAACAATAGAAGAGAAAAAAGGAGCTATTGCTGGCAATTTTGCATGATGCCGAGGGTAGCTATAAGAATGCAGTTTTATTAGAGTGGACCATGTAGCAGATCAAATAGGCAATACCAGAATGGAAAATCAAATTCATGGGGGAGAACAAGCAGACAGTCATGGTAAACTCCTTTGCTCCAACCCACCTTCAGATCAACCCCACATTTTGCCCAATCATCAGGAGAAGAAGGTGGGATGACTTTGAGCAGTTGCTTCTTTTCCACCCTACGTGGCTCAACTACCTGGTTTTTGCCAAAACAAGAGAGGCACCTTCACTTGCATACATGAGAAAAGAAATCAAACAAATGATTAGCCTACTTCGAGAGAAAATAGATATTTCTTGCAAAATGATGTTAAAAATTTGTTACATGCTCTCTGCCTGTATCAATACATTCAAGAATATACAGGCCACAAAAGTTAAATGGACTTCATACTTGGAGGGGTACAAAGGTCTCATTTTCAATCTTAATGATACCCCCAAGATGAAGGTCATCTACGGCCTAATTTCTAGATCATGTTCCTCCTAAGCCACTACATGCATACTTTTGAGGAAGCCTTCTCCACAGGCTACTTTGAGATTGACTCCACGATCTTCATGCCCATATGAAAGGATCTACGGCTAAGATTTGTAGCCTAACGAGTCTACAAGCCTTAGGAGGAGGATCAGGTGCACAAATGATGCCGGACTTCCAACAATATATGGAGGAACAGAAGCAAAGAAAGCCCTTGCTCAAAGAGTAAAGTCTTGTCAAGGACGACAAGAAGCCAGGAGAGGGAGTGTTGAAGCAAGGGACCCTCTCACGCCAGTTCTGATAGGTCAACAAAAACTCATCCACTTGATTCAATTTTTTGCCTAAGCCGACCATGTAATCCATGGACGCGGACAAAGTATGATTGTATCGGAATAGCTTTGTAGTCAATGAGTGGCTAGATATCCTAAGTCCACTACATCTTTGTGATAATTATCACTTTGTAGCCAAAATACCCAAATTTAACCCTGGGTATATAAACCAAACTTTGTAATTATTGGCACTATTGAGCTTACATAGTGAAGAGCACGCCTTCACTTGCGTGTTCACTACTCATTGTATGGGTAAGCATTGCGAATGAAACTTCTTGTGTTGCTTTCTCTCACTCTTATCATTGTGTACATGTCTATAATGCTATGTGAGAGTGTGTGTGTGTGCGCGCGCGACACAATGAGCGGTTTTATCTCTAGGTCATCTTGTGTGTTTATTTGCTCTTTGTGAGTTGTTAATGGTGTCTGAAGTGAAACTAAGCATGGAAAAAGGTAAGTAGGCCTTAGGAGAAGCCAAACAACCCTTCATTCGTCATTTTTGGTGAAGGTAAGAGGTGGCAATAGTCATGGTTGCTCACCTATCCGACGATGACTTTTGCAGGTTTTGTTATTGGTAACCTATCGCCTATGGCCTAGAGACCCCTAATCTCAAATTTCATGTCATTTGGAGTTCATTTGACATTGTAACGACCATTAGAGTGAGAGATAGACCGCACGGGAGAGACTTAGGCGTTTTTGCCTTATTTGCTTCCTGACTTGAAAGTGACACCTTTCTCCTCAATGCATTGTCATGAGGACATTTCATTTGACATTTCCATGCACTAGCGGGGTCATCTACGTCCTCGGATTGACATATTCTATGTTCGTTTGAGTTCTTGCTGGGCTACTTTGTCTGATCGCGGTAGTCCGCCAACATCGACCCATGAGGCTAGGGAGAGTTTTTGGACTCATGTACAATAGAACACCTTATACACATCACATGGAAGTCACATGACAACATACAAACTAGGATATTGACTAGACTAGGGAAGGTGCACACCATATGTTGGTGCACTTGCCAAAGGCCATATACCCAACAAAAAGACTTCAAAATTTCCATAAGGCAAAACCTTTGTCTAAAGATTTCCAGGGTTCACCTACATATACACACAAGAGTCTCTTCTTGACATGATGGTAATGCACAACAATGTCCTCTGTGTAATCTTGAAAGGTTGGATTCCTTGCAATTGGCAATTAATTCTAGCTATCAATGAAGATATTGATGGCACAAATCAATCATGATGCGTTTAAGTCAAATACACTCAACCATGGCTATGACAGTTGCCTTATATCAAGCTCAAAATTAGAAATTCCCACAATAGACTAGTGTTTGTTCAATCATGATATGCATGAATTATGAGCATGAAGCAAAACCCACTAATGGATACACCAATGTCATAGAGACTAGCCCAATCCAAGTTTGAAAAAGCATGTCAATCCGGTGGTAATGATCTCCTTTTGGGATAAAACAACCTAACAAAAATAAGGCAATCCACAACCTGCAACCCAATAATTGAGAGGAACATGAAAGTACTCTCCAAGTCATGAAGACTAAGCTTCAAACATGTCTCCATAAGAATAATGAGAGGTTTGCAGTCCTTAAGACTAGATCTAACAAAAATGTCTTAGTGTACATTGTCTAGCACAAAGTTGTACCTCCATCGCACTACTAATGCTCTAGTTTGACCCCATGAATTGGAGCATATTCTAGATTTCTATTAACAATGTATGTGACACAATACCACAAAAAAGTACTTGTTGTAAAGTATCAAGATAGTAAGGAGGATACAATTTGGGGAAAGTTTAGCGCGTGCAAGAAGAGATGTTCAGCATGTAAATTTGGTGGCAATGATCCCCTTTTGGGATAAAAAATCTAATATGTACAATTCCACTCTAGTAGCAATGTTACGCACTCACAAATCATAAATAAATAAAGGCAACCCACAACCCACTAAATGAGTGACATCAAATTGTTCTCCAACAGATAAAAACTAAACTTCAAATTTGTCTTTGTAAGAGGAATGAGATGTTTCTAGTTCTCAAGGCTAGATCTTACAACAATGGCTGAGTAATTTGTTAGAAACAAAGTAATACCTGCATTACACAACTCAAACTCTAGTTTAGCTCCATGACCCCTAGAGCATATTCTAGATTTCTATGAACGATGTACTTCTATCTTCTCGCTTATCAAGTGAGAAGATAGAATGAAAAAGATACCACCTTGGAAAAGACTAGCAATTTCAAGAAGAGAGTTCAAACCTTGTAGTGCTACAAAAAATTTGGACTATTGAAAATAATCGGTCACCTAGTTCCAAGGATGATTTGAAGGAGAGACAATGGTTATCCCTTGATAAAGGATGAAAAGAACTTGCTCCCTAGAGCATGAAGATTCTACTTCAAGAAAGGGATGTACAAATCTCACTTAGTTTAGTGAGGATCTTGCCGTATGCCTATGTTTAGTGAGTGGGGTTGGTTAGGAAACACACAACTACTGATTCTATACATTGTTGCATTCGAGCTATTTGAATTCTCCATCTTGAGCTTTAGCTTGAACCCAAATTCACTTGAAAGGGCTTTGAAGGGTATTCCTAGAAAAGCACTTTTGAGCCACTTTATAGTATGTCTTTATATATAATAGCTCACAAAACTTCTTTTCAGTTAGATTGCTTTCAAATGAGTTTACATACTTTTTGAATCACTTTCTAAGCACTTTACGACAGTGCCATTTTTTTTGGCAATTTTTAGGGGTCTCTAAATTGGATACAGTTTTCTTTTCACATATCTACTTTGAGCTACTTAATCCTAGCGCTTCCTTGTTTCCTGAAGCTAATTCTATGTGATTGAGTTTTTTAGGTTACTTAAGGAGTTTGGAAAATGCTAAGACCTCAAGGCATCCACATGTAAACGTAAGGGTGACTCGACTTTTATTCCTTTTGACGGCCATAGAAAAACTACCCTTTTCTTTCTACATCTACACAAATTAGCATGAATAAAATTTTAACATCACTATTTTTACCTCTATGTGGATGTGTGTGCATTTGTGTGTGTTTTGGGGTGGTGTGTTGGGGGGGGGGGGGGACTTCCTACATCCACAATACATTGGCTTCGATGGTTGGGAGGCCAGTTTGGAACTCCGAAAGCTAATATATATGAATACCTTTTTAAGGTGAACACATCATATTTCGTAAGTGCAACTTGAACTCTTCATACAATGAAGCAAAAAAATTTGGAAGAAAAGAAAAGAAAAGAATCTTGAAAGTGTCGCACAAAATACTTACAACCAAGAGGAAGGAGCTTTTAGCTTTCAAATCCATATTTGGAATTGAAAATTCATGTTGCACAATTTCAACAATGATGTTTTCCTTGTGTCTTTTGTATCTTAGGAGCCATTCTTTCTAAGAACGATCAAGGTTTCCTTGTTAATCAATAGTAAGTGGGCCAGTGGTTGATGGCTACATGAAAATCCAAGAGCCTTGGCTAAATATCAGAGGCTCTTAAACATCATTATTATCCCAATAGCCTGCAAAGAATATCACCAATTTTGAGTTTTGGCTTCCTATGAGAAATAGAGTTGACATGGCATTGGAGAAAAACTAATTTCAGCTTTGTGAATGGTAGGGTAGAGGAAACAGTTCAAAGAAACTAAGAGTTAAAAATTAGTAATTTTTTGAAATGTGAAAGGTGTGTTAGGTCCGTCATAAAAAGTCAAATTAATTAGTACCAAGATAACATTTTTTAGACTTCATCTCAATGCTCTATTTTTGCAAATTCAATTTTTAAACCCAACATCTGTGAGTGGCCAAATTGTAGCCATTGTAACCCTTTGCTCAAGGGGATAATAGATAAAAGCACATGATTTTGCTTTGAGGTTAAGATTGGTGCATAGCTTCCTCTAAAGCCCCTTGAGATGTGTGTCTTTAGTAGTACTTGGGTCTCATGGAATATGACATTCTATTTCAGTACCTCTTGTGGGCCTTGTGCCGACCACACCTGAATGCAGGGCCTAAAATACATTGTCAAAGGGCTCATTGAGGTCCTTGCTTGAATGGCGGCCCGATTGAGCTGATGTTTGGTGAGATGCTTGGTAGTTTCCTTCGCAACAAGTTCTTGATCCTACAAATCTCTTTTTGTGGATGGGCACTTTTTTCCCTCGAGTTATGCGGCGGCGTTTCCAACCGCTCGACAATCAAAGTTTGGGGGTGCGGTGTCAACCCTTTTGGCTTGGTGGAAATCCCGATTGGGTCTCTTGTGCTTTCTCCTCGGATGGGTGGTTCCAATTCATCCTAATCATTTATGTTAGCAGCTAGGTGGCTCCCATGCTAGCCGGTTTGGTACTGGTGATGCCCATACTCTGTTTGAGCAAGGCTATTATTGTAGTTCTTTTTGGATAATTGAATATACGATCACTCTCTATTGGATATACTCATAATGGCTTCAAAATAAATAAAACACAAATGTAGTAATGTGCAATCGACCATCTCTTTTTATATAAACAGAAAAATTATTTTGACTCTCCACTTCCATGGGTCTTTTCATTTCCTAAACTCACCCTTCACTTATATTCTTTTGAGATTTCGAAAGGCTTTTTAATTTTTCAAGAGTGGGGAGACCTAATGGAGAGTGTGTCTAAAAAACCCAAGATTGGTTCATAGCTTATTTGGCACATGAACATAAAAAATATGACACATTGAATGCTATACTTGTATAGTCCTCTAAGGTGTGACATCATATGTAAATAAAGTTTTCCTATTCCTAGAGTACATTTAATGGCAACCGTAAACGAATTGCTATTTGGAAGCTCTTCTAGATTATCAATGCAAAGGTGTCAAAAAAAAGGGGTCAAGTCGACAATCTCATAAAAAAGGTCAACAACATAATCAACTTTGTGTTTTCGGGCCTTTGTCCCATAGTTATTGCATGCTCTATACTAACTTGAGTGATCAAAATTGTTGATATGCAATTTTAAGCAAGAGGGTTGAGAAAGATACTACAAAACAACCTCAAAGCATTTTAAATTTTGATTGTTTGCTTCAAATTTGTCCTTTTAAAATATGAGAAATTTTGAGTAATTCATTGTGCAAATGCGTGCTGGATGGGTGTCTTCAAAGTGCCCAAAGGATAAATTACTACTTGGATAATAAAAGTTATCAAAAATTAACTTGCAAATGAAAAGTAGAATATTGATATTATAGGAGTTTTTAATGTTGTGGCATTTATGTAGAGATTTGTAGATGACTAAATCCCCCTTGGTTGTAACCAAGGTGTCACTTTGCTGAACCAACTTTTCCTTTTTGCACTCATGGATACAAAGAAAGCACAAGGCACATGAAAGAACCTCACCAAATAAAACGCCAATGGGAGAGATGGATGAAAAGGAAAGTTTGATTGAGATCAAAGTTTGCCCTTTATGTCATCCAGAAGGGAATTTCACGCCATCCAAAAGTCTATCTCGGGAGAAGATTATACGATCTCATCCCATTCTATATATAGGAAAAGAGAAGCCACTGTACCTGTTGGAAGCAATATACTTACTAGTGGTACCAAAATGGATGGTAGGTAAGATGCTGTCATGGTGAAATTGTCTTAATTCTTTTTTCTCATTTAGTTTTTGTATCGCACATCACCATAAAATGTCAAAAAGAAAAGTAATGAATTGTCTCGTCAATGTCAAAACAATCACTTAGTGTCTTGTTATGGTGCAAGATTAATGTTAAGGAGAATGAGGCACCTTCCTTAGAGAATGCGACCAACTATCGCTTACACTAGAAGAGAACAAGTGATTTGAAGAACATGTAAAGCTACAATCTTAGAACATAAGTGTTTACCCTCAGTAGAGACATCCATTTTGGCCAAGGATTGATATCTTGTCAACCAGTTTGACCCGATCGCCATTTCAAGTGTAGAAATAAATAATCACTTAAAGAATGGAGACAATGCAAAAAAAGTTCCTACAACACAAGAAAAAGCTATTTCAAGTCCAGTAGGACTTTCCCATGTCACTGTTGATCCTCTGTTGAAGCCTACATAAGACTCGACCTTTCTTTTCTCTAGTTCTTGTAGACTTCATTTGCATCTACTTTCTTTTAAGTTGTGTACAATCTTGTCATGAATGCAAATTTACTCCTTCCCGGATAATCACCACACCAAGTAACTAGCTTCCATTTCATGAACTGCCACTCTACGTTGCCCTTCTAGCTCGTTTGAAAAGCATTGCCACTGTATAAGCCTCTCAAGCATTGCCACTCTTCTCTCCATCACATGCTCCACTTTTCCAAGCTATGTCATAATGGACCATTGCAATTCCAAACCGCAATGTGTGTATGATTGTAGACTATCCTGTGTTTCATGGCCATGGACCACCATGTGTTAAGCAATTAATGATGATGAGGTTGTCTCTAGAAAGAGCCTTCTTTCTCTTTTTCCTTTCTTGCATTGCTCTCAATGGTGCTCTATATGCATCCTAGAAAGATCCTCTTCTGAAAAGATGGACTCTCTTCTACATGAAGGTGGAGTATTTCTCATCATCTTGAAATTGAATAGCAGTAACCCCTGCCACACCCACCCAGCTCCCATTCCCCCTTTGTCCCCGCTGAATCTGCCCTCAAGATCAGCCACAATGAAGCCCCGTTATCAACACAGTCCTTGTTCCTTGTGATGGCACCTAGATGTAGTCGAACCATTACCCTTTCATAGGGCCACAATAAAAAAAGAAATTTCCACATAAATACATCAATTGGAATTCATTTTTTGATATAAACTTTTCTGGGAAAAGAACCAATATTTGGACTGAATTGACCTCCAAGTCAAGGGATGAGAAAAATCTACCAACAGCTTTTAAAACATTACATAATGTAGAGTGTCTTTTACTCTCGAGCCTCTGAAACATCGCCTCCAGAGAAGGACAAAACTGGAAGCAATCTCTCTCTCTCTCTCTCTCTCTCTCTCTCTCTCCGGTCAACATTACTCATACACTCAATGCATTGGCATCTTCTGCCTCCTCTTCTTCTGCATCTGAATGGTTTCGGAAGAGCATCTGTAATGCAGGTAAAAGTTCGGGCACGATGGGCAGGTCTGCAAGATTCACACTCATCATATCAAATGCCAAACATGCCCTGTCCTTGAATTGATTATCATAGTAGGGGATGGTTGGATATCTTTGGCTGAAATGAGTCAAGAAGATTCGGTAAACTTCAGCATCAACGCCCACTTTCATCGCCTCATGAGTGATGCTATGGTTTTTCTTCACAGCATCCGCAATCAAATCATCTTCAAACGTTGCCTGAACCCATAAAAATCAGCCAAGCTAAATCAACCTTCACATTATACCACAAAAATTGCTTACCACAATTTTTTACTGTAATCTTAGCCCTTTCATATGGACTTTCATAATACTACGTGAACGTGTATGATATGGTAGTTTCACATAGTTTTTGACTCTCTCCCCCCTCAGAGCAAAGAGTTGAATCTATGACAATAAATAAAAGAAGCCAGACTCACCTCATGAATCAAGATGGTCGCATTGCGAGCAGCATCAACGAGAGCTTGGCAGGGCCTGGTGTCACCTGAGTAAACAAGTTTCCAGCCTGGTTTGGTTATATTTTCACTTACTTTCCTCTCTTGTGCCTCTAATACGACAGCAAAAGCATCAGGACAGTGTATGACTGGAACACTGTACAGGTCCTTCAGCCCAAGTAGATCTAGCACTGTCCTCAATCTCTTCCTTCTTTCTATGTCGATACCTTGCCGGATATGGTACCCTGGCTGTTTCCAAATATGTTGCATCCCTCTTTTTTCTGAAGCACCTCTTGTATATCCATTAATTAAACCTTCCTTATGTGCATTCTCACCATCAGCCCATCTTTGCACCTCTAATGTAGTTTGACTGCAGTCCAAAAACTCCATTCCTAGGTCCTCTACCTTCCCGTATGAATCCAGAAAGTACTTCAGCTTCTTTGGGCCGATCACAAGTATTGGCTCACATGTGGATTCAGCTTGTAATAGGTCTCTCCGTGCAGATAAGATTCTCAAAATTCCTGTAAAGTGGTCTGCATGCAAATGTGAAATCCATATGCATTTCAAACCTAAAACTACATCGTCTGCACCTTTTGCACCATACCTGTTACACAAATCATGCTTACGTACACATAGCAGCTTGTTTATCAAGGGCTGAGAAAATCAATTGGCTACTGCAAACATACCTTCGTTTAAGCTGTGCAAAGGTCCCCTCGCCACAATCCAACATTAAACCTCCCTTCTTAAATAGATGGATATATATTCCCGTTACATTGCGGTCTTTTGAAGGCTGAGAGGATCCTGTTCCCAAAAAGACAAGCTCCATTTCCTCTCTTGACACCTCATGCAAGCATGCAGGCAAACTTTGAGAGTTTCTGTTGCCTGCAAAGCCATCACCAGCTTTTATGATTATTTACCAATTAAACAAGAAAGCAGAGCTATTGTGATGGAAGGCAAAAGCTTTCTTTCTACCTCTGTCTTTCCAGCGTGATTTGGCAGACTTCTCTTCTGACCATCTCTTCCAAACTTGGCAAGCCATGTCACGAGCTTTTAAAATTTCAGGAGATGACTTGTCCAACTTTTCTTGAACTACAGCAGGATCGAAAACTTTTGGCACTTCGGAAGTATCGACACCAAGGTCCAACAGCGGTCTGAGTCGATACTGTATTGTACAAAGATGCTAAACTTGAGACCTCTCTCTCAGAAAAGCAGGGCTTGAAACCCTTCATTTACCCAAAACAGATGCACCTGAGGCAAATTACAAGATAAACTGGGGAAAAGATCTAATGCCCATCACTAGATGCGGTAGGTGACTGGAGGAGTACCTCTATATGTCTCTAGATCTCAACTATCACCTCTCTGAGTGTGGGCTGTCCTATGAACTGAGCAGTGCATTGGCTCCATATGCTCTCATAAGCTGGGCATGTCCATACCTAAAAATGCTCCTCACTTTGCACCCCGTCTGCACATAGTCTGCAAGTCCTCTGCTCCCTGGGGATGTGGGTAGCCCATCCTGCCTCGATCTCTAATCTGTGTGATGACACTTTGAGTTGTCCAATCGCCACCTCGACACAGCGTGGTATGTAGGTGTCCATATATCCTGGCACCTGAATGAAGCCGTCCTCTTAAGATGTTCGAGATGCACTATCAGAAGTACAGTATCTTCAGTACAAGATGCTTTCTAGGTGTGATCCAAATCTCTCTGATGTATAGCTGCCTAAGATCTTTTCCAAGGACCTGGTTCCTCTTAATGTGTGAAAGGCAGTGAGTCAGGGTCATATTGGAAGGGCAGGAGCTGCTCTATGTCAAGTCCATGAGCACTGAACCACTATGTTATCTGGGCATATCAAGATCTGCCCAGCCATCTGCTAGCTGTCTGGATGCCTCAAAAGCTCTATAGAAAGAGTCTATCCTGTGGTAAATCTCGTCTCCTCGAGATGAAGTATACCATCTAGAAGAGGGCCTCTACTAGCATGGGTGGTGTAGCCAGGTTTGCTCCGACAATATCATGTGAGACTGAGGGTTTGCTGCAGATAATGTGGCATATCATCATAATTTTTTTTTCAACGTCAACATTCATCGCTTGTGATAATCCATAAGATGAACACCCACTTTGAACTTACAAGGAATAATGCATTCAACAAATGGGAAAAATCAACAACAAACAAGGGAGAAGAAAAAGGATCGTTAATTGATGCTTGCTTTGCTGATAAAGACGGACCACTTCAAGAAAAATGCATTTTGAACCAACCTAGTTCTCAAAAAGTACCCAAAACGGTTAAATATTACAGGTAAAACCCTTAAACCCTGTGTTTGCAATTCTAAATCTTCAAACCGACCTCCTATAACCAGAACGGGGCAGGACACTTAGAAAGGCTTAAATGCGTATCCTGACTAAAATGGATGTTGAAACTAAAATGGGTGTTGGAACGTCCCATACCCACGACTGTATTTAAGGGTCCCGCAGGATTCCTTGTTTCTATGGTACGTGAAATTGATGTGACCGCTTACAAGTAATTTAACATGCTTTGGTATGCCTCACACCCATAAACACACAATTGAATGAATGCAAACAATCAATCAAGCAAATTAAGGCATTGGTAAGCATAACGTTCTATAGAACATAGGCTCACATTTACTTGCTTACTGAATACTTGTGACTTCGTTAATAAGCCGAAAGCTTTGATTTTACCAAAAAAGGAATAACCATATTCAATACGGGAAACAAACAACAATTAAAAATCCATCATTCAGAATTGTTTTTTCTGCTTGTAGCTTGAAAAACCAATTCAACGAAAAACCTTTCCTGGACCATTACCCACGTCTAATCCAAGCCTTTTAAAAAAACTCATAACATAAGCCTAAGCCTGAACATATGCCTTACCATAAAAAAATGATACAAGGGAACAAAGATTGCTTACTAACCTTTAGCATATTATCTCCAGGAACCATCTGTCCACTGGCAGCTTCCTGAAGCCAAAACATACACTTTTAACACAGCCCTGTCTTGACTTTAGAGATACGTAGTCAGAAAAACATGTACCATAACCACTGTGCTTAAGAAATATTGTGTGTGTACATGTGCATGCGTGTGTGTCACGTGCACATCTAACCCTATGTGCATGTGGACAAGCTGTACCTATTTCTAGGGTTTAGGTAGCTTAGGAAGTGTTCTGGCACCTTTGTGAGCCTGTACGAAGGACGTGCCATTAGCATCAGTACCCAGTACCCAGCATGAGCATTGAACCCTTTTTGGTAAATTGCATATGAACCACCTCTTATAGTCAATTTATTATTAAATTGACCTTTCATTTTCCAAATCGTGGAGGCTGTAGGGGAGCTTGCTCGACCCAGATTTTTGCACATATATGTGACCCATGGGGTGCCAGTAGAAGCCAGAAGACAAAGAGCAGACACAAGAGCACCGTGCCCAAGCAATGTTTGCAGTTTCCATGCTCTCCATCGTTTTCTTAGCAGGAGAACTACAGTTTCTGGACATCAGCATTTTCACGAAGCAATGCTTTTGTTCATCATTGTCGTGACTCGTACCGCCGTCATACATCATCAGATTAGCCTTGCCTCGCCGCGGTCAGTCTTCCCATCGCGACAAGGTCAACGTTTTCAGTTTTCAGCCCACAGTTCAGCCAATGTTTTTCAGTTTTCAGCCATCGTCGTCGTCACCGGGCGACAGATCCGCCCCTTAGCCTCGACCTTGTCGTCATCGTCGTCGTCGTCATCATCATCGTCGTCAAGTACCATAGCGTTTAGAACCATTGTACTAGACTTGTGCAATCTAAAGCAAATTCCTCTCTAGCAATAGAGAGGGGGGTTTGGGACCCATCTGGTGTCGTCTCTTCTCTCTCTGCAACGCCCTGTTGCTCTCTCTTGTGGGTGAGGCTGAGAGCTGACACAGGTCGATTTCTATATATTGCTATATGTTACTTCCCCCCCAGTACGTCAGTATATGCTGTAACCAGAGGGCAGTCGCCTTTCTCAATTCTAGATGATGATATATGGGAGTTTTCTAGGGATGGTGATATCATCCTCCTAGGAGACTTCAATGCTCGAACGGGCAACTGTCAGACAGTCTTCTACGACACTTCAGATGAGATGCTTAGAGAGTTGGATGTGGGTGAGCTGGGGTTTGACAGATGTTCACATGACAGAGAGCAGACTGAGTATGGGAGATAGCTCACGGAGATGACGACTACACATGGGCTAGCCATACTTAATGGCTTACAGCGGTTTCCTGGAGCAGCAGGCTTCACATGCTTTCCACACAGACATGGGGCCAGTACAGTGGACTATGTTATGACACAGCCGAGCTTTATTCCTTGTATTCAGGATTTCACAGTGGGAGCCAGACCAGTGGGCGTAGCAGTGGCTCATGCTCTCTTGACACTGTCCGTATCTTTTCAGTTTAGTACAGCCCAGAAATCAGGAGGCAGGTCACACACCCGTTATACATTTACACCAGAGACTGACTCGGTTTATACAGAGGCGATCTGGGATCGTCTATGCACAGTTGCTCCAGGCCTCTCAGTAGAGGAGTGCACTACTTTACTGACTGAGACACTACATGATGCAGCATCAGAGGCATACCCACACACTCAACCGGATCGGAGGCGACATTCTGGGAGCATGCCCCAGAATAGTTGGTATGATGAGGAGTGCAGAGAGATGAGAGCCCAGCTTCAGAGGGATCTTCATTTAGGAGTCATCACCTACAGACAGTCGCGGATTGCTTTCCGGCGCCTTGTGCGAAAGAAGAAACGAGCTTACCTGGCCCAGATGGAGCAAGACTTGTATCAGTTGTTCTTGAGTAGAGACTCAGGCGAGGCATGGCGACTCTTCCATGAGCACTCCCCTCCCCCAGTGATTACTTCTCCTGATGTGTGGGGCCAGTATGCGACATCGTTATATACGGTTCCTGGGCAGGATCCCCTTCCAGATCCTACAGAGCCATGTCCACCTACGAGCACCTTCTTTACCACTGAGATGGTAAAGAGAGCCATTGACAGGATGAGGACCAGGAGGGCTTACGATCATGACGGTCTAGTAGCGGAGCACTTTATACATGCTAGGGATATGCTGATGGAGGTTCTTGCAGTGTTGTTCAATCGTGCCATGTGTGAGGGATTACCTGAGACTTGGAGGTTGTCTACTATTGTGCCTATATTCAAGGCAGGTGATCCTACAGAGCCTGGAAATTACCGCACTATTATGGTTGGACACACACTGGCACGATTGTATGCATCCATTATTGAGCAGCAGTTGAGTAACTGGGCAGAGGGTGAGGGTGTACGGGCAAAGGGACAGGCAGGTTTCAGGAGGGGTTTCTCCACTCTTGACCATATTCTGACACTCAGAGCTATCATTGAGGAGGGCAGGTCACATGGGAGACGGATTTATTGTAGCTTTGTGGATTTCCGCAAAGCATTTGACATGGTACCGAGAGCTCGACTGATGCGCAGACTGCAGGAGATGGGGGTGCCCACAGTGTTGATTTGGGGGATTATGGCTTTATACAGATCAGTGATGGGACATGTACGCACCCCAGAGGGGATATCTGACTTAGTTCACTCCACTATCGGGGTGAAACAGGGTTGCCCATTGTCTCCTACTCTATTTGGTATGTATGTTGATGAGGTGTCTGATTACATTGACAGAGAGGGTGATAGAGGTGCCCAGCTGGCAGGGACGTGGATCCCATTGTTGTTATATGCTGATGATATTGTCTTGATCTCTGACTCACCAGAGGGTATGCAGCGACAGTTGGATGCATTACACAGTTTTGCAGAGGATAGTGGATTGTCTGTAAACCTTGGTAAAACCAAGGTCA
Organism: Adiantum capillus-veneris; assembly: GCF_014529385.1. NCBI lineage: Eukaryota > Viridiplantae > Streptophyta > Polypodiopsida > Polypodiales > Pteridaceae > Adiantum > Adiantum capillus-veneris. Next base: position 89,286,271 of record NC_140960.1, read on the forward strand.
TGGTGTTTAACACCACACCGCAGTGGATCAGGAGATCGGCACCGACCTTCACGTATGGTCAAGAGATTGTGGAGTATACAGATGCATACACTTACCTTGGGATAGTCTTCACTGGGCCGAGGTTTTCTTTGGGGAGAGCAGCAGAGACTAGACTGACCAGAGCTTATGCGGCCTTGGGAGGCTTGGAGAGGATGTGTTCGCAGGTTCAGTTCCAGGAACCTCGGACAAAGTTATGAGTCCAGAGTTGTCTTTTCGAATGTATCATCCTTTTCTAGTCATTAAAAAGATAATTGAGGTTTCTATGAAATTACAGTTACCTAACTCATGGTCAATGCACAACGTTTTCCATGTTTCTTGGTTGAATTTGTTTTAGGGAGATCCACCAAAGGACATTTCCAAAGAAGAACAACCCGAGATCATTGATGAAGCAGAAGTCGTGGAACCGTAACAGATTTGCTGCATCGATTTCGCCATGGATTAAAGAAACAAGCACGACAGTACCTTTTGAAGTTCAAAGATTGAGGAACCCACGAGGCAGTGTGGATTGATAAAGATTTTTTCACAAATTACCTTGAGTTGTTGGCAACCTACAAAGAAGCCATGCAGCTCAGTCCCAGTACCTCCGGATAAGCCATGGGAAAGCATTGCTATGGATTTGATCTTTGATCTTGCAAGAACGCCGACACGGAATGATGGTATATGGACCATTATCTGCAGGTTCTGCAAACAGGCCCATTTCATTCCTGTCAAGAAAAAGGGGCTGATTTTGTACTTCATTGTGACTACAGTGTGTGTATGTGTGTGTGAGTAGTGGGTGCAGGTGATCACAGCTTTAATTGAAAGCTTGCCTTCTCCCTTGCTCTATGTAGCGCGACGATTTGCTCTCGCGATCTCTCCCCCCCCTTGGCACATATGGCAATGCCCCACTAGTTGGGCTCCTCAATGACCATGTACAGTTCTGGGGGTTTTATGTGCGTTTGCCAAGGCAAGAGCCTTCTGTACAGGAACTGGATTAGCTAATTGCTAATTCCCCACAGGTCTGCACAATTCCATCACGACGGATTGCAAAAATGGAGAGTTTTCTCCCGTGAAAACTCGTCCGTTTCAAAGGGGAACTGTCCCATTGTGTGTGGCAACACCAGAGACACGTGTAGACGTGTTCGCTCTGCCCAAAACGATCCAAAACAGAGAATTACAGTATGTTGTGTTTTTCTGCAGGTTTAGGGTTTTGCACTAACTATAGGGAATCGCAAGGGAAGCCTCGGAAAGGCCTTGGGATGCATGTGCAGGGCTGTAGGCACCTAATAGTGCAAAAACAGAAAATTACAGCACGCTGAAATTGACCTGCAGCTCACCGTAAAGCTTCCAGAATGCGGGGAAAATCATCCTAGGCGAGTACTTTCAAAATCTACAGGGATTTTGCGCTGTTATGCTGGCGAAATTGGGTCAAAAACCTGCGATTACAGCAATGGACAGGTCCAAACAGCTTGGTTGGAGTTAGGTGAAAGTGATCGGATCGTTTATTTGCACTTGAATAAAGAAATACTGAAAGGGGCGCCAGTCTTTGGGGCCAACAGGTGTCGGCGTCTGCTTGGTAGCGCTCTAGCTTCCAAGCCGTGTGTGTTTGAAGTGTCAATTCCCGTTGCAGGTTTTTATTTGCAAAGTTTCTTTGTGTCCTAAAGTCTATAGTAAAGTTTCCGGTGAAAGCCAAAGTCTACCGCCCTACGGGCCGGTTTCAGTTACAGCAAAAGGTTTTGATGGAAAGTCATGCTCCACTATATGCTGGGCATCGTGGAATTGATGCGACAGGGAAAGGGGTTGAGGCAATCTTTTATTGACCAACTTTACGTCAAGATGTTGACACATTTGTAAGATCATGCCTAGGATGTCAAAAAGTCAAATTTGACAGGCATGCGCAACCGGGATTGTTGCAACCATTGCCAATCCCTGATAGGCCATGGGAACGCATAGCGATGGACTTTATCTTTGATCTTCCAAGAACGCAAACAGGCAATGATGGGATTTGGACTATCATTTGTAGGTTCAATAAGCAGGCCCATTTCATTCCTGTTAGGAAGGAGATAAAGCGAGAACACATGGTCAAGATATTCATGAGTAATATCTATACGTACACGGGATGCCTCAGTCAAAAGTCAGTCAGCGTTCCACGTATGACGAGTCTTTTCTGGAAGGCATTGTTTGAGGACATGGGTACTTTGCTAAAGTTCTCATCTTCGTTTCAACCACAAACTGATGGACAATCAGAAGAGGCAAATTCTATTGTCCTAGATCAGCTCAAAAGTTATGTGTCAGAGCACAAGGCAACTTGGGAACACCATCTCCCATTGGTTGAATATGCTTACAATAACACTGTGTATACATCAACACGCAAGGCACCATTTGAGATAGTGGAAGGAGGGAAGAAAGTCCACCCATTTTTGCAAACTAAGGACAAGATATTTGAGGCAAACAAGTATGTCCAGGATATGGATAAAACATACAAGAAGATAAAGATTGCTCTTGAGAAGACTCAGGCTAAGCAAAAGAAAGTTGCCGATCGTCACCGTCGTGAACTTCTATTTTCACTTGGTGATGGGATACTTTTGCGCTTTGAAAAGGCCAGGTTAAGGAAAAGGAAAGGCAAGGAAGTTTATTTCCAAAGCTTAGTATGCGATATTATGGTCCTTCTCAGATTTCAGAAAAGATCAGCAATGTAGCTTACAAGTTGAGGCTACCAGAAGCATGGAAAATACATAAAGCTTTTCATCTCAGCTTGATGAGAAACAACCCGAAGTCGAAGAATTGGATGAGATTCTTGTTCCTGAACAAATATTGGCACATAAGGAAAGGAAGGTTAAAGAACAGGTTGCAAGACGCTATTTGGTGAAGTTCAAGAACTATCCATCTTTAAATGCTAAATGGATGGAAGAGTTTGAGTTGGTCGATTTACCTCAGCTATTGCAACTATATCTTGAAGACTTTCAGATAGAACCCACAGTGACTTGAGGTAGCCCTTTAGAGCATGGTTAATGATGCTCAAAGGAATAGTTAAGAAATTGTATCTACTCTTTCCATATAGAATTTGGCTAAAGAAGTTTTTGCTTGACCAGAAGACTTCTATGCTTAATATATGTGTGGTAGCCACTTTGGTGAGATTGTCTAATCGTCCAACGCACATTTCTGGAAGCATGTATATCTTGGATTCCCATCATAGAATATATGTGATATCAGCAGATATCATCGAGTATTATTGGCATGCAAGCGAGGTCACTTGCAGTATCTAAAGGGTGGGGTGTGTCACTAGGAGGCGTGCTTTTCTTGTTGCCTTCTTTATATATGTACTACATATTTTTATTTATTTTATCTTTACTTGTTTTCCTCGGGAGCCCTTGTAAAGGTACAAGTGGACATTGCCTGGCCACTGTGAAACGGCTGCGGCCGAACAGGTTTCTCACATCGGGAATCTAGGTCGGTCAGTTTGGGGCTAGTCGGGCCAGTTAGCACTGAATTCTGATGAGGATGCAAACCTGCGTGCGCCAAATGGAATTTGGGCCACTCTGCAAGTCACAACTTTATAAGTTTAGGAATTTAAACTAAAGGGGTAAACTGGACACATCGCAGTAGGAGAGCAACCTGCTGGTCAACACACACTCCAAGCTCTCATCCCAAGAGGGGGCGCCCAAAAATGAGAGAGGAGGCTGATTTCAGTCATTGTGCATTTACAATGTGTGTGTGCATGAATAGTGGGTAAAAGTTTGCCTTCTCCTTTGTCTCATGTAGCGCGATAATTTTCTCTCGCGCATCTTCCCCCCCTCCCCCCCCCCCGCCCCCCCCCCCCCCCCCTTTTGCACATATGGTAATGCACCATTAGTTGGGCTAGTCAGATTATCATGTACATTTCTGGGGGTTTTATGTGTGTTTGCCAAGGCAAGAGCCTTCTGAACAGGAACCGGATTAGATAATTGGTAATCCCCCACAAGTACGCAGAGTTCCATCGCGAAAGATCGCAAATTTGGAGAGTTTTCTCGTGTGAAAACTCGTCCAAATCACAAGGGAACTCTCCCATTGCCTGCGGGAGCCCTTGAGACACACGTAGATGTGTTCACTCCGCTAAAAACTATCCAAAACAAAGAATTATAGCGTGCTGTGTTTTTCTGTAGGTTTAGGGTTTCGCACCTAAACTGCAAATTAGCACCAGGGGAGCCTTGGGATGCATGTATAGGGTTTTGGAGACACGACAGTGGCAGAACAGGGAATTATAGCATGCTGAAGTTCTGTTACACCTCACTTAAAAGATCCTAAATTGCAAAGGAATCCGTCCTAGACATGTGCTTTTGACCTACAAGGGTTTTGGCGTCGTTATGCTGCCGAAATTGGGTCAGAAACCGGCAATTTCAGTCCTCGCCAGGTTTGGACAGCTTAGTGAGACTTTTGACATACGTGTCCGGATCGTATGTTCTTAATTGAATAAAGAAATACCAAAAGGGGCGCCAATCTTTGGGGCCTATTGGGTGTCGGCCTTCGTGTGCGTAGTGACATTCTAGTCGCTAGACACATCAGTGTTCTCTTTTTTTCTCAATGCTTTGTGTAAAGTTAACAGGCAATTGAATTAGTACCGCCCTCTAGGTGTATAGGCTGGTTATAAAGCTTACCCTACATGCTTATAATCGTCAGCATCACATAATACATCATCTCACAACATATAGAGAGGTATACAATCACATGAGAGCTAATGAGGTGTACAATGGAGAGAGTATACAATGCTGATCATCCCATGAACTCTCATGGGTCTCTACAGTATGGCCCCTCAATGTCCTCCATAGTCACCTCTTTGAGGGGACGTGCTCGATGTCGCTCAACGATGCCCCATAGCCTAAGATGTAGACCTTGTCTATGATGTGAGGATCCTTGCACCCTTGGGCGTTGGAGCAGCCAAGCTGGATGGCTCGATCAAGAAGGATGCCCCAATGAGAGTGTGACTGGTAACCTCTGGTGGATAGTCCCGAGTAGTCCCTTCGTAAAAAGTAGTGATCTGTCTTTGTAAGGATCCTCCATGTGTAGGTCCTTTGCTCGTGAGGGTAGTCTTTTTGAGCCTACGCATCTCCAACAAGAAGAGACCTAGGCACCTCTGATCATAGTTGTAACAATGTCAGACTTTGTAAATAATTAAATTATTTACGAGAAAATAATTATCTAATTAGTTGTGTGCATATCAGAATAGAACTAGCAGTTCGAGGGCCTCGGGTGCGCCGAAATTTGGGCCAGAGCACCTCAGGGAGATCCTAGCAGAAAATACCTTGAAGCCCTAGTGATTGGGAAATCGGGTCTTCAATGAAGGGGTAGATAGTAGCCTCACATTTCAAGCTCAGAAAATTACGCGCGCTAGTGCAAGCACAGGAATGAAATGGGGTCCTTAGAACAACAGTAACCCTAAGGCCTGCATTATGTTTACGGCCTTAGGATAAGTCAATTAAATTATTTTAAATGGTTTGTGCTAGACCAAATGGCCCGACAAGTGCGAACAAGTAATGCCAGAGCAGTGACGGTACGACATTGTGCTGGGGAGCAGTTAACATTTCATTATCATAAGTCAAGAAGGTGCCAGATGGGGGTATTCCTTCCTCGTCCCCTGGTAAAGCTACAAGATTTCCCTCTAGTAAAATTAGAGGAAGAGATGGGAGTCGGGAATAAAGTGAAAGAATTGGGAGTGGCAAGAGAGTTGGGTCTTTTCAGTGAGGGGGAATCATCATCATCAATACAAGGTTTAAGAAGACGGGTGATAATCTTAACATCCTTGTAATTTGCATAGGTAGTTAGATAGGTCCCATTTTCAATTCCTTGAGAATATCAAGCATACGCCCACAAAAAATGTTGAAAGCAATTTGAGCAATAACCAATTGTTTGGCCTGGCCACCAAGCCAAGGGCAGATGAGAGGCAAATGAAAGTCCACTAGTTTTTCAGGAAAGAGCTGGTCCAAATCATGAGGATAAACCAGATAGCATGGTCAAACCACATAATGCTGGATTCACATGGGGCTTTAGGATCTAGAAATTTACAAGCACACTTAATATAAGGTTAAAAAACATTCCAAGATTACTTTTAGCAAACTCCATGTTCCCTTTCGTCCGTATGTAAAGACTTGTATTAGCACTTGGAGTGGTCTATCAGGTTAATGTTGAAAGGAGCTTTTATGAGTTCTCCTTTGTCTAAGAGCTGGCCACCTTTCAGAATTTTGAGTCTACAATCCTCAATAGTGGCAGTTGGAAGGTAAGCCAGATAAACCCAAGTCTCGCTAAGAATAGGTGCCAAAAAAGCTTTGTTAGGAAGAACCCAAAGGTGATGATCCACACCAAAGGATTCAATTTCAATCTGTCTGACACGGAGGAAAGGAAAAACCTTGGGAACCATCTCTAGAAGGTTAGAGTCACTTAGGGAACAAAGATTGTTTTGGAATTCCTTGACAGCCTCAAGAGCTGCGCTATCTCTGCAAGATATTCCACCGGTTCGAGGAATCGGAGGGGCAACAAGGGCACTAATAAAAGATGGATTGAGCCCACACATTTTTTTTCAAAAAGTTAGATAGATCAGCTCCAGAAGACGAAAATAAGGCAAGCTCTTGCTGATATTGTAAAGAAAGAATATGCAATTAGGCAAAGAATTGAGCAATCATATTCACCTCATCTTTGGAGTCCTTGTCCAAGGTAGCTAGAATTTTGACCCAATCATTAAAGGACAGCATGTGTAAGATAGACAATTTTTTGTTAGAAGATAGAGCCAAGTCATATATAGACAATTTTTTGTTAGAAGATAGAGCCAAGTCATATATTAATTAGAAAGCATCCAGGCTACCAATACATCTGAGGACAAGAAAGGTAGCCACAGAAAGGGGTTCAGAAGAAAGTTCCAAGCCTTGCGAAAGAGCAAGGGTCTGCAATAGACAAAATTAATTAGTAAGTCATGGATTACTTGTGGTAGTACGTAATACAATGTTTGGCCCGTCTAGCCAAAAAAATTCTAGTTCTAACAGCTAGGGCATTTTTAGGAGTATGGTACTGTAGGTGAAATCTAATTTGTTCTAAAATCCTTGTATGTTTCTCCGGGTCGTGGTTTACCTCATGCGAGCTGTCAAAAAGTGTGTGATCCTGAAAGAAAGTATATCTATGATTAGTCCAGTAATTTGGGCATGCAATCCTTAAACCGGCAAGGTCAGAGACCATGAAAGCTGTGAGCAAGAAACCAGAATCTTAGCTTATGTAGGACCACCTAACACCAACCAACCAATCAAGGAATTAACGGCAGTGGGTTCAAGCATAGAATCAAGATTCAAGAGAGTCTCTAAAGCAAGAGTCCCGTTTTTTTTTCAAAAAATGAAAAAACACTTATGTATAGGACGTGTGTGTAGTTGTTTTAACTTATATAAGACATAATTGAACTTTCGCATTCAAAAGACAGCTTGCTTCAGAGAAAAGGGCAAAAATTAGTACAAAAATAAATCAGTCTTAAAATTATCTTTGTACATGGCATATAAGAATGAAGCCTCATTCTAGTATACAATGATAGTGATCCAATAAAGAATTACTTCCCACATGGTAAGAGCAGGTATATTATCTTGATTGACAATAGGTATAAGCCAAAAATTCCAAGAAAGGATAGAGTCCTCACCTGCATTCATCCAAACAAGACAACAGATTCATTAGCCTTGGATGTGTATTACAGGTATAAATGGACTATATCAGTTGTTATCCATGCCCAACTTACAACCCGGCCAAATTTGGTATTGCCGATCGCGGACGCTCGCTACTGCCTCTCCCCCCCCCCTTGCTGCGCCATCGCTACCCTCTCCCCCCCCCCCCCCCCCCCCCTGCCCCTGCCCCTGCGCGTTGCCGCCCGCCCGCTACCCCCCCCTGTTCTCGCGCTGCCCCAAAGGCTGCCCGCTGCCCTCCTCTCGCGCTGCCATCTCCACCCCACCCCCCCGCTCGCTGCCGCTTGTGCACCCGCACATTCCTGGCTGCCCACTTCGCCCTCGCCGTCCCCCCATCCCCCCCCCCCCCCCGTCCTCTTTGCTCCCGAAGGTTTTCTGCACCTGGCTCGGCAACGCTTTCTCTTCGGACAAGTGCTTGGCGTACTCGTTCGCAGATTTTCTTCATCGCCCGCTTCTTCGACTCAGCAGTAGACACAGATGGAGGCTCCAGCTCCACCTCAGAGGGACTCGCCTGAAGCCCCCTCGCCCGACCCCGCTGAGCCCACCATTCGACTTGCTCTTACGCCGGCAGAGCAAGCGAGCCTTGCCACAGAGGTAGAACGCTTGCAGGCGACTTCTGTCATCTGCAAGGTTCTCGGCACTCGTCCCAGCAGAGGAGAGCTGCGAGATCTTCTCCAAGCCCGCCTCCTCGCAGAGGTGGGCAAGATCTTGGATGTCCAGATTCTCGGACGGGGGTACTACCAGATTGAGTTCGAGACTTCCGAGATGGCCTCCAAGGTCATAGCTATGAGTTCATTGGCCATCCGAGCAGCACGCGCCCACTTTCGACAGTGGCGACATGGTTTTGACCCGTCTTCGGATGTGCTAGTAGAGGAGGCGGACATCCCCATTTCAGTCTGCTTTCCGGGTTTACGGAGGGAGTACCTTCCACTTCTCTCCAGGATTGGCTCCGCCATCGGAACTGTCCTGGAGACACCTCGTACGGCAGCATCAGTAGCTGCCAAGGCGGCTGGCATCCCTTCAGTTCGAGTTTTGGTCAGAGATACCCACACGCTCCCGAAGGTCATCCTTCTGCCTCGGGTGAGTGGGGGTTGGTTTAGACAGAGTGTGGAGTACTCGGGTCTCCCGAACCAGTGTTTCATTTGCAAACAGATGGGCCACCTAGCGAAGGCCTGTCCACGGAGGAGACCACGACCCGCACCGCAACCTCAGCCCCAGCCTGCCAAGGCTGGGCCGCAGCCACAGCCAGCGACGCAGAGCACAGATCCAGCGCCACCCTCCGAGCCTGGGGCTCCAGCGGAGGAGGGGTGGCAGCAGGCCCGTGGCCGTCGACGCCAGGGGCCACAGCGACAGCCTGGCACTCAGAGTGGCCCCCAGGTGCCTACTCAGCAGCAGTGGGTTCCCACGGGGAACCGCTTTGGTCCTCTTGAGCAGGAGGAGCCCCCTACGCCAGCCTCCACCTCCGCTTCACCCTCGCCAGCCGCTCCGCCTTCCGATCTCCCCTCCTCCTCCTCGTGCCCTCCCCCGCCCTCTGCTACCGCTCACTCCCCACCTCGCCCCCCCCATGTCTCTGCCACCCCACCCCGATTCTCCTCTCCCCCGCACCCCCCAGCCCCTTCTCCCCCTCCTCCTGCTTCAGTACCACAGTCGGCTCTGGAGACTGGACCCTTGCCGGCGGCCAGGAGATCTCTTGGCAGCGCCTTCGCCACGAGTCGCCTAGCGAGAGAGGGTCAGCCCTTCTTGCGGCCCCCACTACAGATTCAGACATCTCCTCTTGCAGCTATCCCTCGTGGTTTGACAGGAGCTTTGACCTCCGACGCCGCTGGGATTTCTTCGATTACGGGTTTACTCGTTTTCTTGGCGATTCCGCAGCAGACCACGAGGCAGCCTGCTTCAGAGTCCACGCTTTGTTCCTCGCCGCTAGGGGGACAGAGGCCTTGGACTCGGCAGTTGGTTTCTCCTTCCCCCTCTGTGGCAGGACTGAGACAGAGTGGTCCCTCGACTCAGTGGTGGGATGGTTGCATACACAGGTTCTCGAGTTCTCTCACCACATGGGAGAACTTGGCGTTACAGATCTGCTGCAGACTTTGTGGCCACTGGCCAAGTTTGCGGTGACACCCCCAGATTCAGCAGGATGTAGACACATTGTGGTGTACTTTTTTGCTGATACGCAGTGTTTGCCTTGCTATGTATTCATTCATGAGGACTCCTGGACAGAGGAGGTTGCTTTACGCACGGCTCGCTCTACTTGGGCTTGGACCAGGCACTCACTGCAGTCTCGCCTATCTAGAGGACGCTCGAATGCGGATTACTCCCCATCCAAGCCTGCTTCGAAGATAGCTCGTCTTGCTGCTGCGACAGCATCTGTTCTCTCTCGCTCCCCATGAGGATCGTCTCGTGGAACGTGCAGGGACTAGGTGGGCCCCAGTTTCAGCGACAGCGGGGCCGATTGCGTCAGGAGCTTCAGCGATGCCTTGTGGGAGGAGAGATTGATCTCCTTATGCTTCAGGAGCACCATTTGTCTGAGAGCCGCATTCGGCGATGTGGTCAGATTTTGCGTGGACGCTATGATACCTTTTGGTCAGCTGCTTTTGGACCTAGAGGCATCCAGGGTGGGGTATGTATGACTATTGCGGACTCATTACAGCAGGCCATTGTGGGCAGAGGGATTATTGTACCAGGCAGGGCTCAGTGGATTACTATGCAGGTTCAGGGTAGCCTTGTGGGTTTCCTGAACATCTATGCGCCCAATGTGGCGAGTGCTCGTGCAGAGTTTTGGTCACAGATTGTTGAGTCTTTGCCACAGGTTGACCAGTGGTGTGTAGGAGGGGACTTCAACATGTTGGAGGACCCTTCTGATAGAATCGGAGGTAGCCATGCTACTGTGCATGGAGTCGAGTTAGCAGCTTGGGAGAGTGTTTGTATGACGTTGAGGGTCTCGGATACATGGCAGCATTCTGGCTTTGTGAGGCCTCCAGAGAGTCTTACCTTCTCTAGATCGGACCGCCGAGTGGGAGGAGTGAATCTATCGCGCATAGATCGCTTCTACACTAGTGACCACTTCAGTGACTTGGGGGGATCAGTGGGCATCCTGGCAGGGACATCCTTCTCGGACCATGCACCAGTGATCCTCACAGTGGCAGACAGGCAGAGGAGTGGGAGCACGATGCTTCGCATCCCAGAGCGGGTCTTGTTGGACTCAGCACTCAGAGAGAGGGTCGAGGCTCTATGGACAGAGGGCATGGACAGCCAGGCTCCACCTGCAGACAGAGTGGCCTCAGGCCTAGCTCAGCTCAGCCTCTTCTTTCTTCAGGAGTCTTTGGCTCGACGGGCTGCAGCGAGAGAGGAGGAGCAGCGTCTCAGACGAGGCATTGCTTCACTACAGAGGATGCAGGAGCAGCATCCAGACAGTCCATGGTTGGAGGAGCAGCTCCAGCAGGCTCGACAGGAGCTTGCTTGCACAGAGGAGAGGCGCCATGAGTTTGCCTTCCACAGGTATGCATCTCAGTGGACTCAGGTGGGTGACAGAGTGACAGATGTTTTTTTTGAGACAGTGGGACCTCGGCACTCGCATGCCAAGGTCAATCAGTTGAGGAGACCCGATGGGTCAGTTGTTTGCGAGCCAGAGGATATGCGTGCAGTTGCTACTGACTTTTACCGTGAGCTACTGTCGGCTGAGCCAAAGTCAGAGAGACAGGATGCATGCAGGGAGCAGGTTTGGGCACAGATGCCTTGTCTTCTAACTGAGGAGATGCGGCAGAGGCTTGAGTTGCCTCTTCAGCTTGAGGAGCTGCACACGGCTCTTAGGGCCCTCCCTCGTGGTAGCTGTCCAGGTGAGGATGGGCTGACTCCCAGCTTCTTCTTGGAGTACTGGGACCTGCTTGGCCCAGATCTTTGTAGTGCCTTTCAGTACATTCTGCACACAGGAGTGATGCCGGATAGCATGAGTGAGGGCCTGATTTACCTCATTCCAAAGGAGGGTGGCTCCTTGGATGAGATTCGACAGTGGCGTCCCATCACCATTCTCAACTCAGCCTACAAAATTCTTGCTAAGGCTCTGAGTTTGAGGATTCAGCCACTCTTGGAGAGCCTTATACATGGGACTCAGACAGGTTTTGTCAAGGAACGCAGTATCCTTGACAACATCTTCACTTTTTGGGAGGCTTCTGCCCTTGCACGGCTCCGTGGGGAGGACCTTGTGATTCTTCTTCTCGATTTTGAGAAGGCATACGACAGAGTTGACTGGGACTTTCTAGAGGGCACGCTACGTAGGATGGGCTTCTCAGAGGCTTGGATCAGAGGGGTGTCAGCTTTGTACAGACAGGCCCACAGTCAGGTGCTTTTGGCAGGAGGTAGAGGTGAGCGCTTCATGCTCACACGATCGGTCAGACAGGGTTGTCCTCTTGCCCCCTTTCTCTTTCTGTTCTATGCGGAGGCGATGAGCAGATTTTTGGTGTCACAGCAGGTTGGTTTGAGGGGCTTAGCACTCCCTATACGGGGAGATGAGCTTCTGGACGCTGAGTTTGCCGACGACTTAGCCTTATACTTAGAGGGCCAGGAGGCCAATTTACACAGATGTGGGCAGGCTTTGGAGACCTTCTGCTGTGCATCGGGCGCACTGATCAACTGGAGAAAGACAATGGCTTTCTCAGTTGGTAGTGCTCCTGTGCCAGATTGGATGCCAGGAGAGGGTTTCAGGTGGATTCCTCCAGGGACTGCAGTTCGGTACTTGGGTTGTCAGGTTGGTTTGGATTTGTCCCCCGAGCAGCAGATTGCTCCTCTTCTCCTGTCCATCAGGAGAAAGCTGTTAGATTGGAGCTCAGCACGACTTTCGCTGGCTGGTAGAGTAGTAGTTGCCAACCAGGTGTTGTTGGCGACTATGTGGTACATCACTTCTTGCTGGATCTTCTCGAGTTCTTGTATCAGCCAGGTAGAGAGGCTGATCAGGAACTTCCTTTGGTCTGGTCGCGACACTCAGATTGCCCAAGCCAAGGTGGCTTGGTCGGTCATCACACTTCCTTGTTCTCAGGGGGGGCTTGGGATCATTGATCCAGCACAGCAGAGCAGAGCCCTTCTTGGGAAGTTCGTCGTCAGAGGACTTCTGCCAGGCGAGGAGCCCTGGAAGGAGTTCTTGTTGCAGAGGCTTCGTGCCAGGGTGCCTCAGGCAGGAGGCCCTTGGCAACCTTCGACCAGATGGATCTTTACAAAGTTGCGCCGAGTTGGTTTGAGCAGGAGACTGGAGGACCGATTCGCTGTGAGTTTGCTTCGGTCTTGGGAGCTATTGCGGCGTGGCCTAGAGCAGCGACAACCGACGTGCACGGAGGAGCGCCTACGGCAGCCCCTCGTCTGGAACCCCATGGTTAGCACTCAGAGAGGCCACTTGGTTGGGAGTAGGCCTCATGTTTCTTGGGGTCCCATGGCAGCAGGTCCAGCGCGCTCTCTAGGTGACTGGCTAGAGTTCACAGGTTTGTCAGTGGAGGTGCAGGTTGTCCAGCTACAGGGCATGAGAGGGGTTCAGAGCATGTGTCAGGACATCTCAGAGTCAGTTCCAGCTGATTGGCTCACGCCTCTCGAGCCAGTAGCACCCCGGTGGATGGGAGCCTTCACACGACTGGAGGTTCTCATTTCAGTCAGGGCTTGCTCAGAGACTGTCCCAGCCCTGTTCTTCGAGCTTCAGGGTGGGGGACGTTTACAGAGAGTTGCAGTAGAGGCCCCGCAGGTAGCAGAGTGTTGTTTCCAGAGGATCCGAGTTGTGGGCATCTGTGGGAGGACTTGCGTCATAGACCCTGACCCAGCAGCTCTTGAGACAGGACACTGGAGGCTATGGGCTTGGGAGTGCTGTCCACTGGCACGAGTACAGTGGGATCCTGGTGAGTGGCTATGGAGGGACCCATTCTCTTCTGCAGACCGCCCAGGAGTCCCTTTCTTTCAGTACACTGTTCGGCTTGGACGTCATTTACTTGCAGCACAGAGAGAGGCCCGCCCCGCTGCAGCACGTCATTGGCAGGAGGAGGGTCTCACAGTTGAGTTCTTGGCAGCTTTTTGGCAGAGGCTGTGGGACTCCAGACAGCCGAGGCGCGTCACCTTGTTCCAGTGGTTGGTTGCACACAGAGCCACAGCAGTAGGGAGCTGGCTTGTACATTGTGGTCTCTCGGCCGCATGTACAGCCTGTGACCAGTTGGTGGAGAGTCAGCGACACTGTCTTTGGGACTGTCCCTCGGCCCAGCAGGTGTGGCTACGAGTTCTTCGGCTGATGCCTGCCCTCTCCACGGCTCGACAGTACACTTGGGGGGCGGCGGCTTGGTCCACCCTCACGGGCCCGGCACTTCAGTTTGAGCTATCTTCCACCAGCAGGATGATAGTGATACAGGGGGGTCGACCTACACTCCAGCCTGCTACAGACCTTACTCCACAGGAGTGGAGCAGTGAGAGAGAGGAGTGTTGGGAGCTCATCAGCGGCCTAGCTCTCTGGTTCATCTGGCGGGCCCGTTGTTTCCGCATCTTTGAGGCTCGCCTTGTACCACCAGCAGAGACTGTTCGTGACTTTTGGCTAGAGCTGATCCATACTCTCAGAGGACAGCTTGAGGGACTACAGGGCAGCTCCGACCGCATGCGGGAGCGCCGCGAGGCTTTCCTTCGTCTCTGGCGCCCTGGGCCGTTTTACTCCATGGTCCAGGGGGTGCTCAGATGGCACTACTGTCCACCTGTGTGGCTTTTCCCTCCTCCCATCTCTTGATTTAGCCCCATTGTATATATGCTGTTTTTTCATTGGGAGAGTCTCCCCATCATGTTTGTTGTAGCCCTCTCTTGCAGAGGTGGATGTAGCCCTATGGGCAGCTTTCATTAACTAATAGAAGGATCTCTTTCTTGGAAAAAAAAACTTACAACCCGGCCAACACCACTCCCAGGGTCCCATCATATCTGTGTGAGAGGCATGCTCTCCAAAATCCATGAGTGGACCCCATTGGATGAGAAAACAAGGTCCACTGCGTAGCATTTGACAGATGAGCCTACCAAGATCCCAACCAGCCCAGAAGTAGGAGTCCTCAGACAGAATGGTAACAAACTCCAACCGCGCATGAGTACCCTCTATTACTGAATTTGTATCTAAACCAAACAGTATGGAACCAAGGGGAGCACCGGCACCCAGGGGAGTAGGACAGGCATCCAACATACCCCACCATCCATCATGCGTAGGCAGATCAGCAGTGCCCTATATCACGCCATGCCAAGAAGATGGAATAGCATCATCAATCTTCACAATCCAAGTATGTATCCCTCTGCTCATACCAAACTTATCAGCGATGAACTGTTCATTCAAGTAGCGATGACATGACCACTCAGCAAGGGATGTTGCAAGCTCTCTTTCCCAACCAGCCCAATCAATACCCCAAACTGGTGCCCCTCAGAATCCTGACAAAAAGGGTTCCACACCAATGGCTGACGCTCAAACTCTTGAAGGGTTCGAGATGGCTGGAAAACAAGACCGGTTCTCATCTTCAATCAAATCCTCCACAACCAGCAACTGAAGGGTGAGAAGTGAGGAAAGGACATTGGATCATCTCTAAAGATAGTGGACCGAGCAACACCAACAGCCAACATCGATCACACCGTCTCTTGGAACCATGCGTGCCACAGCATGATGCAAAAAGACTTTCTAAGGTTCATTGTGCACCAACAAACCACAAAAAATAAGCTTAGAAAGTAAGGCAAAACTCTGCATTTCTGGATCAATAATCCCCAAGCCACCCTCATATCGCGGCAAAATGCAAGTATGCCGCACAACTCTGGATTGGGTATCTATAGTCCCATCCGAACCTCTAAAAAGGAAATTTCTAATGAGACAATGCAGTCTGAACTTACTCTCTGAATGCACAATTCAACACGAAGCTGTGAACCAGACTGTAGCCAAAAGCACCAGGTTGGCCACCAAAGCACGACCAGCCAGTGACAAATGTGAAAAGCACCAAATGAATGAAGAAAGAAAGAAGCGTAGCATTTGCCAAATATGATGCCCCACACATGAACCAAGCCCAAAAGTGTTGCTTACTACACAAATAGAAAGTTGACAGAATAGTGCAAGCCCCTCCACCTTAAATCTGACTTGGCAGCCCTGAAAGATGAATTTTCTGAGGATTTTGACCTGCTTACAACAGCCAAAGAGAACTAAGAGTAATTGCTAGTCACTCTTATTGAAACAAAATAAAAGGCAATTCTATCATAAAATATTAAAAATGTATTTTCTGTCTAAATGCATGTAGCCAAGCAAAGCCAGTAAATCTTTACTTAAAGACATGCTGTTTACCACTTAGTTCCTGGGTCACACAGAAAGGCATGGTATTTGGAGAGTGGCAAGGGCGAGTCCCTTGGAAATACCGACAAGGCAAGACAGAAAATGCAAGATAAATGACACTCGATTTCGAAAAGCAAGTATAGCTCTAAAAACTGCCACGATCGTTGAGATGGCTACAAACCCTTTTGCAAACTCGTAGGCAGTGAACAAACTCCTGCAAACCCTTTTGCGACTTCGACTGTGAACAAATTTACACTAGACAATTTATAATCCTTATCTTTCCTTGCTACTTGATGGTTATCTCAAGATAACACTGTTTTGCGTATTGCCTTTGATTATGTACAAACAAGTGGTAATCCTCCTCCAAACATTGTTCAGATGCTCATACAAGTAACATGACAATCCAACCTCACCTGCTTTCTATGAAAATAGAACTAACCTTTTTTTCCTGGGTGTCTATCTCCACAACAGGGAAAAGCCAGGGACAAACCAAATTCAGCTTCCATAATGTCTTCCTCCAAGAGGTCAATGTGGGCATTCCCAAAACTTTCCTGCAACCACAAGTCATGTCCAAAGTGATGGCTATTCTCAAAAGCTACTTGTCTCGCAGACCACTTTACAAGACAGACTCTCTCTCTCTCTCTCTCTCTCTCTCTCTCTCTCTCTCTCTCTCTTCGGCTGAAGATACCCCTTAGGTTTCTCTTTTCACTTTATACCCCCTTATTCTCGTCTTATGCCAATTGTCCCTAAATATGAATTTCCAAAAGCTAGAATTCACCATTTCCAATCTATACCCTACCCAATTGAGTTGTATCAATCATATGATGGAGCCAATTTGTAATGTTTTGTTTGGTCCCATAGGTCATATCTGACCTCCGAGTATGATAATCAAATCTATCTCTCTATTCCTTGGAGATGATCTCACACTCACATAGCTTGCTCATATGAATACCCGAGATAATGACAGCTCGAGAGAAGGGGAAAGTGGCCTTCTACAGGGATGGACGAGTGGTTATTCTAGAGAAGCGCCCCGCATGACAGTGCGAGACCTGTGGGACCACACTCAGAGTGGCTACATGGAATTGTAATGGATCTTTGTGCCTCGATGTAGGGGCCTTTGAGGATAGTTTCACAGGGAGAGACATCATTTTCTATTCTGAGACGCATCAGGCCCCGGGGCAGTCCATGCCCCATGTGAGCGGATACAGATGGGAGACAACTTGCAGACAGGAGACTCGATCAAAGCGCAAGGGACGAGGTTCAGGAGGAGTGGTAGTCTTATTCAGGGAGGAGCTACAGTCTCTGATACATATAGCTAGGAGGGATGAGCATGCTAGGTACATGTGGGTGAGACCGAAGGTAGAGACAGGCAGATATCTCTACATAGCTATTTGCTATTTCCCTCCTAGTACGTCAGTATATGCATCTCCTAGAGGACAGTCCCCCTTCTGTATTTTAGATGATGATATATGGGGGTTTTCCAGAGATGGCAACATTATTATCTTGCGGGATTTCAATGCTAGGCCTATCCATCAACAGACAGTATTCTATGATACCTCAGAGGAGCTGATGCGGGAGCTTGATATTACAGAAATGGGCCTGTCTAGATTATCACAGGATGAGGAGCACACTGAGTATGGCAGATGATTGATTGATATGGGGACTGACATGGATTGGCCATTTTGAATGGCCTATAGAGATTCCTTGTAGCTGGTGGTTTTACATGCTTTCCACATCGGCATGGCGCTAGTACAGTGGATTATGTTATGGCTCACCAGGACTCATTCCTTCCTTTCAAGATTTCGTGCTGGGAACTAGGCCAATTGGGGTAGCATTCGATCAAGCTATCTTGTTTTTCACTCTATCGTTCCAGTTCAACGCAACTCCATTGGGAGAGGCCTCCACACATACTCGGTATACCTTCACGAGGGAGACGGATCACGTGTACACGGATGAGATATACAGGCAGCTATGCACTCAGGAGCCAGGACGACCACTAGATGAACTCACCCAGATTCTGATAGAGACGCTACATGATGCAGCATCAGAGGCATATCCCCACAGCTAGCCTACACACAGACGATCCGGGAGCATGCCTCAGAACAGTTGGTATGATGAGGAGTGTAGAGAGACGAGGATCAGATTACAGAGAGATGTGCTAATGGGTACTACTACACATAGACAGTCACGGATTATCTTCCGCCGCCTAGTGCGACGAAAGAAGAGGGCTTACCTATCTCAATTAGAGCATGATCTGTATCAGTTGTTTATGAGTCAGGACTCTAGTGAGGCATGGAGGCTTGCCGCTTTTCAATGAGCACTCTCCACCGCCAGCCATCACTTCCACAAAGACATGGGGGGAATATGCTACATCTCTCTATAAAACATCGGGGCAGCCACCTTTGTCTGACCCTCTAGAGGCATGCCCAGAAACATGTACTTTCTTTACTGCTGAGCGGGTAAGAAAAGCCATTGACAAGATGAAGACAGGAAGAGCACAGGATCATGATGGTCTGGTAGAAGAGCACTTTATCCATGCCAGAGATATGCTTGCAGAGCCTCTTGCTATGATGTTTAATAGAGCCATGTACGAGGGGTTCCTTGAGACTTGGAGTATGTCCACTATTGTGCCTATCTTCAAGTCGGCACATCCTATGCTTCCCGGGAATTACCGAACCATCATGGTTGGTCACACTCTAGCTAGGCTATATGCATCAATTCCTGAGCATGAGTTGAGTGGATGGGCAGAGAGACAGGGCATACGAGCAGCGGGACAGGCAAGGTTCGGGAGAGGTTTCTCCACTCTTGACCAAATGTTGACACTTAGAGCCATTATTGAGGAGAGTAGACACCATGGCAGGAGGATATATTGTAGCTTTGTGGATTTCTGCAAAGCCTTTGATACAGTGCCACGAGCCAGACTCATACGCAGATTGCAAGACATGGGGGTGCCCACAGAGCTGATCTGGGGGATCTTAGCTTTATATAGGACAGTGGTAGGACAAGTATGCACTACTCAGGGCATGTCCGACATGGTTCACTCCACCATTGGGGTGAAGCAGGATTGTCCCCTATCTCCGACTCTCTTTAAATATGTGTAGATGAGTTTTCAGATTATGTACATACATAGGGTGATAGAGGTGCTCAGCTTGCAGGGACATGGATTTTGTTGCTATTATATGATGATGATATTGTGCTGATCTGCGACTCTCGAGAGGGAATGCAGCGTCATTTGGATGCATTGCATGTATTTGCACGGGACAGTGGATTGTCTGTGAACCTTGGTAAGACAAAGGTAATGGTGTTTAACACCATGGCGCAGTGGGTAAGGAGGTCCTCCCCCACTTTTACATATGGTCGAGAGACTATTGAGTATGCAGATACATACACTTATCTTGGGGCGGATTTGAGTGGTCCAATATTTTCCCTGAGGCGTGCAGCAGATACGCGATTGACCATAGCCTATGCAGCATGGGGAGACTTGAGAGGATATGTTCGTAGGTTCAATTCCAGGAACCTCAGACAAAGCTTTGGCTCTTTGACACTTTGATCACTTCGGCCATGCTGTACGGAGTGGAGATATGGGGCCCCTCAATTGATCATCATAGCAGAGCTGGCAGTACTGATGGATGGAGATGTATGGAGAAGCCCTTGGTGTCTATGATTTCTCGGATAATTAGGGCCAAGGCCTCAGTACCACATGACATTGTTAGGGCGGAGCTTGCTGCTCCTCCATTGGTAGTGGAGGCACTCACTCGATCAATTTCATTTATGCATAGCACTTGGGCTCTCCCTAGAGACAGATATGCTCGATTAGCACTAGAGTCTTCGCGACAGCTGGCATTGCAGGGAGATAGATCATGTTGGTATGCAGAGATGGCATCTTGGTTTCAGTTACATGGCTTTAGTATGGATCGGCTACCCCCATTTCACTACTCTTTGGATGCACCCTCCATCTCCCTCACTAGGGCAGAGATTACCAGGCTCATCAGACAGAACTTGATTCAGTTGGATACAAAGAGGACATGGATACAACCTACACATGAGCTAGGTACGAAGATGACTTTCTATAGAGAGCATCTTCTCCAACTCACGGAGGATGGTTTTGTGATCAGACCAGGATACATGGATACTCATCTATCCCACGGGATACGATGTGCTATTGGTCAGATACGCACATCCTCACATGAGCTAGAGATCGAGACAGGCAGATTTAGAGGAGTACTCGCTGAGTCCAGGATTTGTCAGGTGTGCCAAATAGAGCCAGAGACAGAGCTACATTACATATGTCACTGCCCAGTATACTATGAGCTATTGATGTATATGTATATGATGCCTCGACTGTCAAAGAGCTCCATTGCATTGTATCAGCTCCCCCTTTGTATTTCCTATTCCCTTTGTATCAGCTTTCACCCCACCCCTACCCACTATTTTCTTTTCAATTCTTTGTACCTTTTGTACCCAGACTTGGTATTAGATTCACCACATGTAACCTTTTTGTTTCATAGGTCATTTTGGCCTTTTGAAGACGTTAATATTACATTTCTTTTATTTCATTTCTCTCTCTCTCGTCTATGCATTGATCAATTGGAACAAATGATACTTGACTTTATGCAACAAGAAGGCATTGAAGAGGTTACTATTTGCAATGCGGTAATCACGCTTTTGTTGTATGGATGTAGTGCTTTTATCACACACTCTAGAGGATGCACAAAAGCTTATGGTTGTCCTTGAGAACTTTTGATTGCATAGTGGTTTGATTGTGACTGAATCCCGAATAAAGGTTATGCTTATGAAAACCAATTATACAAAAAAGCGACGAATTGAGTACAACAATAAGACACTTGAAGTTGTTGAGAGCTTTAGGTACCTTGGCCTTGAGGTTCCAGCATGAATGTGCTATGCATCGTTTGGAAGCTGGGAAGAGAGCGTACTATGCATTAAAAACATGTGTAATGTCAACTTTGGGTTTCTCAAGAAGTACCTTTTTGACACATTGGTGACATAGGTTCTTCTTTATGGAATTGAAGTGTGGGGCGGGAGCATCTCAAAATCTACTTGGAAAGAGTTTGAGAATGTATAAAAGCGTTTTCTTACAAACTTTCTTTGCGTTAAGACACAAACACCACATATGCTCCCACTTCTCGAGTCAGGATCTCTTCCAATTGATGTTATGAGCATGGAAAGGGTTGTGGAGTACATAATGATGCATTACACTTGCGACATGATGCCTCAATAGACTCCCAAGTGAATGAAGCTTTTCTACAACTCCAATGTATTACAGCTTGGGAGGAATACTGATGATCATGCTGTGTGCAACCAGAGGATATGCATCTACACTAAGTGACTGGGCATGCACGGTCTACGAATAGACTCACAGAAGTGCCAGATCACTTCTAATCTAAACCGATTGGACTTGACAGAAACCCTATTATGGTGTAGCTTGTCCACGGACACATAGGGTTGGATGTGTCATGTGACATCTCCTCCTTTTCAAAGTGAGGTACTGGTACCAAACTGTATGGCGTCGAGGGAGATCGCCAATAGCATCCAAAATCCTGGAAGGGACTCTTCGCCGGCCCACTCTGATGTGTGGGTCGTGCGGTACTTGAACTTCATAAAGGTGTGCAACGCTTGCTTCTTTGGGCGCGCCGAAAGAGACACAAAGTCTCTTGTGGCTCCTTCGATGCTTCGACTTCGTCTAGAGTCCTGCTTCTTTCTTCTTCAAGAATCTCCATGGCTGAAAATTCTTGAAACCACTTCCAACACAAAAACATGAACATACCCATTTCATGTAAAGTGAGTGGAAAAAATCTTGTCTTCTCGAAAGACTGTGCATGCAATGCAGATGAACAAATAGACGGAGTGCTAAACCGTTCACCACACACATGCAAACAATGAGATCGAATCTTTCTCTTATAATCTAGAGCAATCAACTGTGGCAATTCACAACGGAAATGCCCATGCTTGGTGCTCATAGTTTCATGTGCTCTTTCTACAACTGTGTCGTGCCAAGGGAGAGACATGGAATGTGACTTCCTTGAAAGCATACTTTTCAGCTTTTCATGAAAATCCCACATACATTCGTGCTCATCCATGAGAGAAACGTGTTCAACATACAATATGTCATGCCTAGGAAAAGGGATCACATAAAGATGCTGACTAACATACAGGAAACGATCACGAATGAAACATCCGAACAATGCGTGTGTATCAATCATGCGAACACATAATACTTCCTGTGAGGGTTCTTTGGACCTAGGCTCGAGAGCCAAGATCAGTTCTTCCTGAATGATCGAATTGTCCTGTGGGGGTTCTTTGGACCTCAACTCGAAAGCCAAGATCGGTTCTTTGTGATTGATCGAATCTACAACGAGGTTAGCTTCGATAGAAAAAGCATCCACTAACACATCTTCCTTGTGAACAATCACATCATCTTCATGCAACTCATCATGCTTGTGAGAAATCACATCTTGATCATGCAAATCATCATGCTTGTCATTGTCATCCAAATCATCATGCTTAGCAATATCATTCAAATCATCATGCTTATCACAATCATGCAAATCCTGTGTATCATGCTTTGGAGAAGAAGAGACTGAGAGAGTCTCCTTTTCCCGATCCTGTTGCATCTGTGCCTGCATTCGAGAAAAGAGTCGCAACATCTCTTGCCTTATTGCTTTGTTCTCGCGATCTATGGCTGCCATTCTTTCTGTGTAGTTACGCTCTATGGCTGCCATTCTTTCTTTGTGTTCACGCTCTATTTCTGTTTTTCTTTCATGGTCCAACTCCTCCATAGGAGTTAGCGCAATCCTTGTCGTAGATGGGCAAGGGGGAGGGTCAGAAAAACCTCCTGGTGGGGAAAATTCTTCTTCGCCTCTCTCATGCTCATCACCTCCAAGCGAAGTATCCATGCAGCTTCGAGTGATGACCATTCTGCAATAGTGGGTTCTTGTGGTCTTGGGTTCTTAAGTTCACGAGGAACTTGGGTTCTTGGGGGTCTTGGGTTCTTAAGTCCACGAGGAACTTGGATTCTTGAGGTTCTTGAGGTTTTCTTTCGCTTGCAAACCGTGTTTGAGAAGGATCTTCTCTTCACCCGAGTTCTACTCCTTTCTGCGGGCGCACCCCTTCGCAGCCTTGCGCTCACACCAAGGTTGCTTTCTCCCACCTCACGTCGATTGGCCAGCCGCTAAGTGCACGGTCCGCTCTCAATGAGTGAAAAGAGACACAAGGGGAGGCTGGACAAGCCCTTCTTTCTTGGGATTCCTGTCACTCTTCAAAAAACACGAATAGAAATCGACACGCCCAAGCGAACTTAGGTTCGTGCGACCGCAACAAGGAAAAAAAAATTCTTTTGATTTTTGTGGTTCTTTCCTTGAGTGATACAGAACACTGCTAAAGCTCTGATACCAATGTAAGATGCAGCGGAATGATTGTTTGCGCTTTGCTCAAGATGAGTGCTCCGAACTGTGCTAAAGGGTTTCCTTTTAGTTCTTATGGAAGGTAGAGCCTTCCGTTCTTAATGGAAAGTGCTATGATCACAAACAAAGTGAATGGACACTGTGCGTGCAAGTGAAAGAGACTGAGAGATAGAGAGAGAAGAGAGATACGACACCAGAGACTGATGTAAAACCCTCCTCCGAAGGCCCCACTCTCGTCGGCGAGAGTGGTCTACTTATGATTGCACAAAGTGGTACAATGTGGATGCACTGGACTGATGCAACTTGGGACTATGCCGATGACGACAACGACTTTAGGGCTGAAATCTGCGGTCTTCTATCTGCTGAATTTCGGGGCTGTTTTGGTGGCTGAAAATGACTGTTTTGGCTGCGTTTTTATGACTGAAAATTGGGGTCTTCTACAACCAACTAGGGCTGAATCTGCTGCTATCTAATAGGGCTGAAAACGCTGACCATCTGATGCGGTAAGGGCTGAAAATCAAAAACGCTGGGGCTGCCTGCTGAGCGTTAGTGAAAACGCTAGGGTTTTGAGAATGGTTGGCGATCAAGGGAGGTTGAAAACGCCAGGCAATCTGAGGGCTGTTGGTGAAGACCAAATCGCTAGGCTGACTATCTATGGCGAGGATGGAGGAACCAAAAACGCCAAGGGGTTACTGCTGGGGTTCTGCTGAGAAGGTGCCTGTTGAGCATGTGCTCGTGCTGCCTCTTCTGCCAGAAAGTGCTAACTTGGGTTTGCTTATATATATGAACTTAGCAAAATTGCCCTACCTTTTTTTGTTGGAAAGTCACTTAAAAATAATAAGTGAAAAATGTCAAAAATAGGAAAAAATAGGCTAAATGCATTGGAAAATTCCCCTAACTAAATCTGATGGATTCTAAAGGGAATACTGATGATCATGCTGTGTGCAACCAGAGGATATGCATCTACACTAAGTGACTGGGCATGCACGGTCTACGAATAGACTCACAAAAGTGCGAGATCACTTCTAATCTAAACCGATTGGACTTGACAGAAACCCTATTATGGTGTAGCTTGTCCACGGACACATAGGGTTGGATGTGTCACGTGACACCCCCGTTCCAGTACTCCTTGGATGCACCTTCCCTATCTATCACACGGACAAACACCACTAGACTCATACGTCAAGATCTCATTTAGCTAGATACCACGAGCACATGGATACAGCCGATACAGGAGTTGGGCACGAAGATGGCTTTCTATAGAGACCATCTTCTCCGACTCACGGAGGACGGATTTGTGACCAAGCCAGGATACATGGATACAAACTTATCTCATGGGATACGGTGTGCTATTGGCTTGATACGCACATCCTCACATCAGCTTCAGATAGAGACTGGTAGATTTCAAGGAGTACCAACAAAGACCAGGATATGTCATTTATGTCATATTGAGCCAGAGACAGAGCTGCACTATATGTCATTGCCCTATGTACTATGAGATCCGTGGCCGACTTCACTGCTTGTTCAGAGAGGGTTTTGGAACACTTTCTAGAGTCATGAGATACACAGACCAGAGATGACTACGCCTGTTTTTACTCGAGTTGCGCAGACACTGGGAGAGCTTGCTGAGGACATCAGGGGGGAGCCAGTCTCAGAGGGCACCAGACAATGAGCAACCAGAGGATTGCTCACCACAGCAAAGCTCAGCTTCAGATCACACCCACACCAGAGGTATGTTCATCGATCGGGCGATTGAGCTAGGGAGATCCAGACGACCACGATCACGGGGGGCTTCACACTACCGGAGGAGATTGCAACAGAGGATCCGGATCACCCTAGCTCAACATGCAAGGCGCCCAATCAGAGTACTGAATATGGAGGATATTGACGAGTGGGGGCGGGATTCTCCTCCCCCCCCCCCCCATGATCCGCCTACCATTTTTATATCACCCATTCTATCAACCCACCCATTGTACCATTGTATCAGCTCTCATTTAACCCCCCTCCCCCCCTTTTCTTAGTTGTACTTAGACATTGTACCAGATTCACCACTTGCAAATTTTTTGGTCTCATAGGTCACTTTGGCCTTCTGTAGACGTTAATATATCATTTCATTTCATTTCTCCCCCCCCTTGCCCCCCCCCCCCCCCCCAAAAAAAAAAAAACTTAGAGACTCAACTATTGTGCCTATCTTCAAGGCACGTGATCCTACGGAGCCTAGAAACTACCATACTATTACGATTGGGTACACATTGGCACGGTTGTATGCATCTATCCTTGAGCAGCACTTGAGAAAATGTGCAAAGAGTGAGGGCATACGGGTAGCGGGACATGCCGGTTTCACGAGAGGCTTCTCCACTATGGACCATATTCTGACACTTAGAGCACATGGGAGATGGATTTATTGTAGCTTTGTGGATTTCCGCAAAGCATTTGACATGGTGCCCAAAGCCAGATTGATGCGCAAACTACAGGAGATGGGAGTGCCCATTGAGTTGATTTGGGGGATCATGGCTCTATATAGTTCAGTAATGGGACATACACACACTCCAGAGGAGATATCTGAATTAATTCACTCCACTATTGGAGTGGAACAAGGTTGTCCATTGTCTCCTATTCTATTTGGTATGTATATAGATGAGGTTTCTCATTACATTGACAGAGAGGGTGACAGAGGCAGGAATGTGGATTCCATTGTTGTTATATGCTGATGATATTGTGTTGAACTTTGACTCACCAAAGGGTATGCAGCGACATTTGGATGCGTTACATAGCTTTGCAAAGGATAGTGGATTGTCAGTAAACCTTGGTAAAACCAAGGTTATGGTGTTTAACACCACACCGCATTGGATCCGGCGATGAGCACCTACATTCACTTATGGTCAGGAGACTGTGGAGTACACAGATGCATACACTTATCTTGGGGTAGTCTTCACTGGGCCAAGGTTTTCTTTGAAGAGAGCTGCAGAGACTAGACTGACTAGAGGGTATGTGGCCTTGGGAAGATTGGAGAGGATGTGTTCACAGGTTCAATTCCAGGAACCCCTAACAAAGCTTTGGCTCTTTGATACCTTGGTAGCCTCAGCTATGCTCTATGGGGTTCAGGTTTGGGAAGATTGGAGAGGATGTGTTCGCAGGTTCAATTCCAGGAACCCGTAATAAAGCTTTGGCTCTTTGATACCTTGGTAGCTCAGCTATGCTCTATGGGGTTCACGTTTGGGGACCCTCTGTGATCTCTCGGTTGATTAGAGTCAACGCCTCCCTGCCACACGAGATCATTAGAGCAAAGTTAGCGAACACCCCCCCCCCGGTGGAGATAGAGGGGCGCTCAACAGATCGGTCTCCTTGATGCAGAGCTTGTGGGATACTACTAGAGACAGATATGCTAGATTGGCCATTGAGTCCTCCAAACAGTTAGCTTTACAAGGGGACACATCATGCTGGTATACACAGATGTCACCATGGTTCTAGATACATGGCTTCAGCATGGACAACTTGCCTCCCTTCCAATACTCCCTTCATGTACCATTGTTGTCTCTTAACATAGGTGGAGATTACTAGACTCATGCGCCAGTGCTATCAAATAGAGCACTAAGAAACAACGCATGATTTCTTTTTTGAGTACAAAGGCTGAGTAAAGGGGTGCTACAATGATAGCATGTAAGGTAGCATGGCTATAGAATCTTAGCTACGGGACTGAATGTCTCCTCATAAGCAATCCCATAATCTTGTGCATAACCTTTCGCCACAAGTCTAGCCTTGTACCTGCTCACACTCCCATCAGCATTATGCTTTATTTTGTAAAGCCACTTACATCCAATTGCCTTCTTATCCTTTGGTAATGGCACCAATTCCCATGTTTCATTTGCATCAAGTGCAGCCATCTGTTCATCCATATTGAACCAATTGGACACCAAAAGAACATGGATAGAGCCAACACATGAGTTGGGCACGAAGATGGCTTTCTATAGAGAGCATCTTCTCCAACTCACAAGGGATGGGTTTGTGATTCGACCCAGCGATATGGATACACATCGATCTCATGGGTTACGGTGTGCCATTGGTCAAATATACGGACATTTCAGACATTGAAACTGGTAGATTCAGAGTCATACTAGCCGCTAGCCACATATGCCACCTATGCCATACAGAGCCAGAGACACACAGTGTATAACGAGATACGGGGGTGCTTCCACTGTCTATTCATAGAAGATTTCGGACCCTTCTCCGGAGTCCATGAGCTATCAGGACCAAAGATATCTTCCATTGTATCTACTTTACTTTACACAGACAATTAGTTTACTGAGGAGATCTGGAGAGAGACAATCCCAGAGACAGATTACTGATTTCTTCACACCAAAAACTGGACAGATAGAGGAGCAGCCACCACTGCAAAGCTCAACCCATACTCACACCCACGGCATTCTCATTGACCGAGCATTGGAGCTAGGGAGATCGAGATGCCCACGATTGAGGAGAGGAGCTTCACAGCATCGACAGAGACTACAACAGAGGATTCGAGCCATACTATCTCGACACCCAGAGTACATATGAGGATGAATTCGTGACCCATTGTATCACCCTCTTGTATTGGGCACCCATTGTATCAGTGGGCGCACACAGCCCATACAGTTCCATCTAGTAGCACTTCTAAATTTATTTTAGTATCTCTTTTTTGTACCCAAACATGGTATCACAATCAGTTATGCTTGTACATTTATGGCATGAGCAGAAAGGCATTGGCACAAACGTTGATAGTGGTGGTACCACCATCTCGTTTCCATGATAGATGCATTCATCTCTAACTATTGTCTATTTGTAGCTTTTTCCCATGAAATCCAAAGACATGGAACCCCTATAGGCCTGTAACATGGTATTTATAATTCCTCTTGCTCCCTCTTTATATGTCCTGATAAAATCTCCCTCCTTTCTCTCATTAAATAAAGCCCACAGTTCAAAACTTATCCTGCCAAAAACTGATCAGAAAAGATGCACGTATATCAGCTCAAGATGCGCACGTAGCTAGCTTACACTTCTGGCTGAGCCATTATATGATGTGTCTCTTTGAAATTCTCCATCCAAGACTGGTAATCTTTAGAGCTTGTAACTGAGGTTGGACCAATATGGATCATACAATTGACAACTTTTCCAGCTTCAGAGAAGAACGGCTGTAGGCTTGTGGAAGATGTTAACGATGAGACATAAGACATAGACGGGCAGTCTACTAAAAGCATGATAGGGCCAGGGCTTGAAGGACCCAAAACATCCTCTGGATGCACCTTGAAAGGATACCAAACACAAGTCAATAAGAGCAAAATTATGCTGGAAACATTGACATCATTTACATATACTTCGATAGATTTACCATAGTTTTCCCATCATCAGACAATACAGATTCACCCTTTTGGAGTTTTCCATATTTAAATCCGGGTCTTAGTCCCTTTGCTCGAGCCTTGTCTGGATCAAACTTCCCTCTAACAGTGGAAAGTTCACAAATGTACACGGTGGATAGATTCATTTGATAGGCTGAAGATACCAAATCGTATTTGCTACAACTTGTATCCTCCGAATACAGAAGAACTGCAGAAATCTTTATCAATTCATCCTCCAATAGGAGAACTGGAGGCGAAGAACTGGACTTTGAAGCGGCATGATCATTTGCTCCAGGCCCAAAAGCATGGGTATGCTCCATCCATCCAGATGGTACAAAGACTCGCATTGCCTGTGCCAAGTCATCTAAGCTGGAAGGGCCCCATGTTTTTACCTGTTTTCAACAGAAAAGCACCTAAGGTATCCACATTCATAATATGTTTTTCTTGCAAGTGGCAACAAACCTATACTTACCGTGAATCCTTCCTCATTCATTGCTGCCAGAGTCAAAATGAGCCCTGTGGACATGGGAGAAAAATATTTGTCAGAACTTCACACTCTCAGCTCTATTCTGTTTTAACCAGTAATGCGATGAGACAAGCAACCCTCCGACCTCAGAGTTAAGCTGCCAAACCCTTGCACCTAAAATCTCATACTGTGTGTTTGCAAGTTGCCATTTTATTTATTTTTAAATGCTAAAGCCTCAAATGGGTGAACTCCTCAAGGTTGAATTCACTGCAAAGACGCAGACCAGGTCTTAAAACATGGCGTCTCAAGTTTTGAAGTCCAGTACTTAGAAGAACAAGCACACCACAATTTGCAAACACTTTCAGAATCCCCTTAACTTCCAAAAAGGGAAGGTCAGACACCTTGCAGATTGGGCCCTGGCTGAGATTTTCTTGAGAAACAAATGTGCGTTGAAGCACCAATTAACAATGCCACCAAAAAGCAGAAAAACGAAGACAATGCTATCAACATTATTGACACGCATTTCAATGAAAAATCAAAAGGATAGAAGCAAAATGTGTTGACACTGTAGTTAAGGGTGGAGAAGAAGGATGAGGATCACCATGTTGCAAAACCATTTGGCAAATGTCACATGCACATCTAGCCATATGTGCATGTGGACAAGCTAACTCCTACCTCTAGGGTTTAGAACAGCTTAGGAAGTGTTCTGGCACCCTTGCGAGCTTGTATCCAGGACCTCCATGCCCAAGCACTTTAGAGTAGCTGCATACCCTCTGATTGCACACGAGCACAGGGAGTGTGTGCTAGGTGTAAGCACTGAAAGTGTTCCCATACAGTAGCATCAGTACCAAGCCTAGGTAGTATCTGCATAAGAAGCACCTCTTATCAGTAGGTTCATCAACTTATTGATAATTGACATCCAGTCAGCAATTAACCAAGTCTATGGGGTTTTGTATGAGCCTTGCCAGACCCAGTATTTATTAGATATAAGGGAAGGTGACCCCAGGGTCACATCTAAAATCACAAGTCAATACCCGATATCAGCATCCTCAGTCTCAGCCTGGCGTTTTCCACATTGGCTGGTGTTTCTACAGATCAACCTCGGTGCCGTCATCAGTAGCAGATTCACCCAGCGTTAGTCATTTTCAGCCTTCAAGTACTCAGCCCAGTAGCATTTTGCATCATCAGATCAGGAAGTAAAAGGAACTCTCTCGTGCAGTAAGGGAACCTTGAGTACGCATTGAGCACTCATCTTGAATTATCACCACAAATCACTTCCACTGAACATAACAGCAAACCTGTGCACCTCCCTCTTCTGTAAAAGCTAGACTTTTACATAAATGGGTAGGTCATTCCTCTATAATCACGCTCCAAATGGTGCCATCAGACCTATGGGACCATTTTGAACTGGTAGTCTGAAATTGTAACGGGCTCGTACATTGCATGCTTGTATTCTTAAGCAAACATTCAACAAAGGGTGGCATCATTTTCTCCACAAAGACACACCAACCACCAGTACGTAGAGTTCAAGTTCGATAGGAGTCTACAAATACGGAGGAGGTACAATCAGCCCTGGGTAACATAAGCTCTAGGGGGTCGCAATGCTTTATAGAGATGATTTGCACCCCATCGTCCAACTGCTATGCAAAAACAAGATGGCAAATGACATATCGCAAAGAGAGAAAGTTGCAAACATTCATCTCTAGAGTCAAGCGTGTCACAAAAGTGCTGGTGTGGCTATTACCACAAGTGATAACGGGGCACGCTGTACAAGAATCTAGGATTTCGCACCGCGTGTTTTACGGGCTGCTAACGTGGCATTGCTTACAAAAGGAATAAAGTGCTTGTGGGTGCCAGTTTTGTATCTGATGCTTTTCAAGCCTGGGGTCTTTAAATACAACTCTTGGGGAAGATCTCTCGTAGTCTGGCAGTTGTACCTTGTGTAGATCATTATAAAAGAACTACCGAAAGGGGCACAAGGGTTTTGGGCCTCCTGCATTTGGGAGTGGAAGTCCACCCCTCAATGTCTATTGTGCTCTCTCTCTCTCTCTACATGTCGCTGCCCCGTCTACTACGAGATACGAGGCCGCTTCCATTGCTTGTTCAGAGAGGGTTTTGGACCACTCTCAAGAGTCATGGGATACGAAGATCAGAGATGTCTGGGTTTGTTCTTCCTCGAGCTGCGAAGACACAGAGATAGCCTGATGAATGGCGAGGCTAGCCAGTCTCAAAGACGGATCACAGACTTCTTCAGAGCAGACATGAGACAGCCACAAGAGCCACTCCCACAGCAGAGCTCCCCCTCGTCTCACACCAGAAGCACACTGATTGACCGAGCGATTGAACTGGGGAAATCCAGGCGCCCGCGACAACGAAGAACTACACAGCATCGACGGAGGCTACGACAGAAAATTCGGAGCACGCTGGCCAGGCATGCACGACGCCCGGTCAGACTACTAACCATGGAGGAAATTGATGAGATTCGCCAACGACCAATGCTAGATCTCTTGTGATTCAGCTATCCCAACAAGCCGCCCATTTTTTGCTTAGTTTTGTGCTTGGCTCACATCGACCAACTTAGGACCCCATAGTATATATCTTTGTTTTGTATTGTTGTTAGGTTATTTTGTTACTCTGACTTTGCATCAGATCCACCACTTTGTAACTTTCGGGTCTCATAGGTCATTATGACCTTTTGAAGACGTTAATATAACATTTCATTTCATTTCTCTCTCTCTCTCTCTCTCTCTCTCTCTCTCTCTCTCTCTCTCTCTCTCTCTCTCTCTCTCTCTCTCTCTCTCTCTCTCTCTCTCTCGTGTTGTCCCTCCCCCCCCCCCCCCCCACCCCCAACAGTGCTGCCCCACTGCAGCACCACCCGCCTGTGGCTGCTGCTTCAAAGGCCAACCCACACACCGTTACGCACACACCTAATCGAGCATTCCGAGGAGCCCGGCAGGAAATTGAAAACAAACAGAGAGCGCAATTTTCGGAATTTTACAGGGAATTACAGGAACTCAAAACTGCAGACCTCGTTTCTGGCGGCGACCAAGCATGAGGAAGCAGAAGATAAACCCGATCCTTTAGAGGATGCAGTTCAAAAATGCAAAAAAGAAATGACAGAAACTATTAACAAAATCAACCGCAACCTGCTAGGCACGATAAAAATGCTCGAAGATCGTGTGTTTGCCCAAGAAAGCAAGATCACTGCAATGGGAGATCGTATGACCGCCCAAGAGGAAGAGATTGCGTCACTCAAGAAGGCGCTCGCAGAGGCACAATCACGAAACACACTTGAAGAGGGAGAACTGCAACCCTCAATAATAGAAGAACTAAACTCACTCAAAGAGCAAGTGCGAGCCATTAAAGAGGGGAAAGAGCAGCACAAAGAGATGACGACTTCCAGGGTGGACGTTATTACAAAGACTCAGCAGAAGGCAGATGAAGCCCAGAAATGGATTGAGGTGGCCAGGAAAGGGAAAAGCAAGGAAACAACGTCGACACCCACCATTATCAGCTTGACCCTAGAAGAGGAGCAAAGACGACGTGCGCGCTCTCTACATGTGAGAATTTGCAGTCTTACAGACAAAGATAATGTAGACGAAGAGGTAAAAGAACTCATGGCTTTGATGGGGGTTCATGAGCCGATGCACTCGAGAGCTTGGAGAGTGGGCAACAAGAAAAATGGGAGCAATGGGGAAACCTCGAAAGAAAGGGCACTCATCCTCCGTTTTCCCTCCATGGAAGCAAAGAAAGACTTTCTGAAGAAAAGACCAACTCTTAAAAAAACGGGTATCTTTCTCGGGGATGACCTTACCCTCTCACAGATCGCTCACATGCAGGAGGTAATGCCAGAGATAAGAGCAGCAAGGGAAAAAGGCAAGATTGCCTTTTACCGAGATGGAAGAGTGGTGATATTGAAGCGACGCTCCACATGATGGTGTGAGGCCTATGGGACTGCACTCAAAGTTGCTACCTGGAATTGTAATGGATCTATGCGTCTTGATGTAGGTGCTTTTGAGGAGAGTTTTTCCGGGAGAGACATCATTTTTCTACTCTGAGACACATCAGGCCCATGGGCAGCCTATGCCTCACATTAGTGGATACAGATGGGAGACAGCCTGTAGACAGGAGACACGATCGGAGCACAGAGGGCGGGGCTCGGGAGGAGTGGCAGTGTTATTCAGGGAGGAGCTGCAGCCATTGATACATATAGCTCGCAGGGATGAGCAAGCTAGGTACATGTGGGTGAGATTGAGAGCAGAGACAAGCAGATATCTTTACATTGCTATTTGCTACTTTCCCCCGAGTACGTCAGTATATGCACCACCTAAAGGACAATCCCCTTTTTCTATCTTGGATGATGACATATGGGAGTTCTCTAGAGATGGTGACATTATCATTCTAGGGGACTTCAATGCTAGGACTGCCCATCATCAGACAGTGTTTTATGATACTTCAGAGGAGATGCTGAGAGAGTTGGATGTGGTGGAGACAGGCCTATCTAGACGATAGCAGGATGGGGAATATACTGAATATGGACGGCACTTGATAGACATGGGGGCTGCACATGGATTGGCCATCTTGAATGGCCTACAGAGATTTCCTGCTGCGGGAGGTTTCACATGCTTTCCACACAGACACGGAGCCAGCACAGTGGATTATGTCATGGCACACCCGAGCCTCATCTCTAGTATCCAGGATCTCACTGTTGGGCCCAGACCTGTTGGGGTGGCAGTAGATCATGCTCTTGTGTCGTTGGCCATCTCTTTCCAGTTCAGTGTAGCACACAGGCCACGGGCAGCTGCCCCTACTCGCTACACCTTCACGCGGGAGACGGACTCTGTATACATAGATGGGATATACAGACGCTTGTGCACTAAGGAGCCAGGCCGACCTCTGGAGGAGCTTACTACTATACTGACACAGACTTTACATGATGCAGTAGCAGAGGCATACCAACACACTCAGCTTGAGCAGAGACGGCGTTCTGGGAGCATGCCCCAGAAAAGCTGGCATGATGCGGAATGCCGCGAGACTAGAGCCAAACTTCAGAGGGAGGTGCTTTTGGGAGACATCACTCACAGGCAGTCACAGATTGACTTCTGATGCCTAGTGCGGCGGAAGAAAAGGGCATTTTTGGCTCGACTAGAGCACGATCTTTACCAGCTATTCTTGAGTCAGGACTCACGTGAGGCGTGGCGGCTCTTTCATGAGCAATCCCCCCCACCTGCCATTACCTCTACAGAGACTTGGGGCCAGTACGCATCATCTTTGTACACAGTTTCTGGACAGCCGCCCCTCCCCAACCCCCCCGACCCATGCCCACACACATGTGCTTTTTTCACCGCTGAGATGGTGAGGAAGGCCATTGACAGGATGAGGACTGGGAGAGCATATGATCATGATGGCTTAGTGGCTGAGCATTTCATGCATGCCAGAGATCTACCAGCAGAACTTCTAGCAGTTATGTTTAATCGTGCCATGTGTGAGGGCTTACCTGATACTTGGAGCCTTTCTACGATTGTACCCATCTTCAAGTCAAGAGACCCTATGGAGCCTGGGAATTATCGCACTATCATGATTGGACACACATTGGCACGATTGTACGCATCCATTCTTGAGCAGCGGCTGAGTAGATGGGCAGAGAGGGAAGGGATATGTGCAACTGGGCAGGCAGGTTTCAGGAGAGGCTTTTCTACTCTTGACCATATCTTGACACTCAGAGCCATCATTGAGGAGGGCAGATCACATGGGAGACGGATCTATTGTAGCTTTGTGGACTTCCGCAAAGCATTTGACACAGTACCCAGAGCTAGATTGATGCGCAGATTACAGGAGATGGGAGTACCCATAGAGCTCATTTGGGGGATCATGGCATTGTACAAGTCAGTAGTGGGGCATGTACGCACCCCAGAGGGCTTGTCCGCACCGGTTCACTCCACTATTGGTGTGAAGCAAGGCTGCCCGCTCTCTCCTACTCTATTTGGTATGTATGTGGATGAGGTTGCTGACTACATTGAGAGAGATGGTGATAGAGGTGCACAGCTGGCAGGGACATGGATTCCACTATTGCTCTATACTGATGATATTGTGTTGATCTCCGACTCTCCAGAGGGGATGCAACATCACTTGGATGCTCTACATAGATTTGCCCACGAAAGTGGTTTCTCTGTCGACCTTGGTAAAACCAAGGTCATGGTATTTAATACCACCCCACAGTGGATCAGGAGATCAGCGCCCGCATTCACATACGGCCAGGAGACACTGGAGTACACAGATGCTTACACTTACCTTGGAGTGGTTTTTAGCGGACCAGCATTTTCACTGAGGAGAGTAGCAGAGACTAGATTGAACAGAGCCCATGCAGCATTGGGCAGATTGGAGAGGATGTGTTCACAGGTTCAGTTTCAGGAGCCTCAGACGAAGCTCTGGCTATTTGACACTTTAGTGGCGTCTGCATTGCTCTATGGAGCTGAGATATGGGGGCCTTCATTGGATCATCATGGGAGGACAAGTCGCACTGATGGGTGGGGGGACATGGAGAAGCCTTTGGTCTCTATGATCTCACGGCTCATTAGAGCCAAGGCTTCAGTACCACGTGCCATTATCCAAGCAGAGCTTGCTGCCCCCCCACTAGTAGTCGAGGCGCTTACCAGATCTGTCTCCTTCATACACCGCATGTGGGAGCTTCCCAGAGACAGATATGCCCGCCTTGCACTTGAGTCCTCTCGACAGTTAGCCATGGAGGGAGATACAGCATGCTGGTATGGTGAAATGACATCATGGTTTCAGGCGCATGGGTTCAGCATAGACACATTGCCCCCCTTCCAGTACTCATTAGAGGCACCCTCTCTGACTCTTACACAGTCCGAGATCACCAGGCTCATCCGACAAGACCTAGCTCAGCTAGACATCAGGAAGACATGGATACAACCAACGCAGGAGCTGGGCACGAAGATGGCTTTCTACAAAGAGCATCTTCTCCAGCTTACAGAGGACGGTTCTGTGGCGAGGCCCAGATACATGGACACTCACTTGTCTCATGGGATACGATGTGCTATTGGCCAGATACGCACATCTTCACACCAGTTGTGGATCGAGACTGGGAGATACGATGGAGTACCAGCAGAGGCCAGGACATGCCCCCTGTGTGGCATGGAGCCAGAGACAGAGTTGCACTACACATGCCACTGCCCTGTCTACTACGAGATACGAGGCCGCTTCCACTGCTTGTTCAGAGAGGGCTTTGGACCACTCTCCAAAGTCATGCAGTACGAGGATCAGAGATGCTTGGGTTTGTTTCTACTCCAGCTGCGCCGACACAGAGAGAGCTTGATGAGAGGAGAGGCTAGCCAGTCTCAGAGACACATCACAGACTTCTTTAGAGCAGACACTGGACACCCGGAGAAGCCACTACCACAGCAGAGCACGTCGAATCACACAAGCGGCACACTGATCGACCGGGTGACCGAGCTGGGGAGATCCAGACGCCTACGACTGCGGTGCTATTGGAGCCACGCTCCACA
Organism: Adiantum capillus-veneris; assembly: GCF_014529385.1. NCBI lineage: Eukaryota > Viridiplantae > Streptophyta > Polypodiopsida > Polypodiales > Pteridaceae > Adiantum > Adiantum capillus-veneris. The sequence continues at coordinate 89,323,052 of NC_140960.1, forward strand.
TGACAGTGTGAGACCTATGGGACCACACTCAAAGTTGCTACTTGGAATTGTAATGGATCTATGCGTCTTGATGTGGGTGCTTTTAAGGAAAGTTTTAGTGGGAGAGACATCATCTTCTACTCTGAGACACATCAGGCCCTTGGGCAGTCTATGCCTTACATTAGTGGATACAGATGGGAGACCGCCACCTGTAGACAGAAGACATGATCAGAGCACAGAGGGCGGGGCTCAAGAGGAGTGGCAGTGTTATTCAGGGAGGAATCTATGGATTTTTCGTCTGTAGCATGATATTTTGTGTATTTTATAGGCACCCCTCACGTCCGTATGTAACAACAAACTACACAATACTCATGTAAGACCAATGCTCAATGTTAATAGAACCATATGCTTATTCTTTATACAAATATTTAATGTTAACCTTGTTATAGCTCGTAGGGATGAGCAAGCTAGGTACATGTGGGTGAGATTGAGAGCAGAGACAGACAAATATCTTTACATTGCTATTTGCTACTTCCCCCCGAGTACGTCAATGTATGCACCACCCAGAGGACAGTCCCCCTTTTCTATTTTGGATGATGACATCTGGGAGTTCTCTAGAGATGGTGACATCATCATTTTAGGGGACATCAATGCTAGGACTGCCCATCATCAGACAGTTTTTTATGATACTTCAAAGAAGATGTTGAGAGAGCTGGATGTTGAAGAGACGGGCCTATCCAGACTATGACAGGATGGGAAACATACTGAGAATGGACGACACTTGATAAACATGGAGACTGCACATGGATTGGTCATCTTGAATGGCCTACAGAGATTTCCCGATGCGGGGGGTTTTACATGCTTTCCACACAGACATGGAGCCAGCACAGTGGATTGTCATGGCACAGCTGAGTCTCATCTCTAGTATCCAGGATCTCACGGTTCGACCTAGACATGTTGGTGTGGCAGTGGATCATGCTCTTGTGTCGTTGACCATCTCTTTCCAGTTTAGTGTAGCACACAGGCCACAGGCAGCAGCACCTACTCGCTACACCTTCACACCGGAGACTGTGTATACATAGATGGGATCTACAGACGCCTGTGTTCAGAAGAGCCAGGGCGACCTCTAGAGGAGCTTACTACTATACTGACACAAACATTACATGATGCAGCAACAGAGGCATACCCACACACCCAGCCTGAGCAGAGACGTCGTTTTGGGAGTATGCCCCAGAACAGTTGGTATAATGAGGCATGCCGCGAGACTAGAGCTAGTGAAACCGGCCTGTTCAATCCAAAAAGGGCGGTAGACTTTACTTCAAACCTTGATGTAGCCTTCACCCATTATTAGTCGTCTATTATACCTGCACTATAGTGACACAAGAGAGGGGAATGGGATACAGATGCTAGAATGCACCTGTATGAGAAGACCGACACCAGATTGGCCCCTAACTTAGGCGCCCCTTTCGGTATTTCTTTATTGTTGAAAAGAGGGAATAAACGCTGTGGTTCTTTCCAAGCTGCCCCGCACAACCTTGGCTGAATTTTGACTCTTCTGGCCTGATTTTGGCAGCATAACTATACTAGAACCCTTTACGGTCAGTATTCCCACGCATTGAATGACTTTCCCGACGCATACGGGCACTTTGCAAAACCTGGCGAGAATCTGCAGCACGCTGAATTCTCTGTTTTCAGCCCTGAAAATGCGCCAGATCGCCTGTACAGCGGTCCCCTTGCGTCCCCTAACCTCCTAGGGGTATTAGGGTCCGTTTAGGGCCAAAACCCTAAACCTGCAAAAATACACAGCAGGCTGTAATTTACTGTTTCGGGCTCCGTTTCGCGTGCCGGTCGCATCCTTAGCAAGTCCTCGAGCTCCCGCACCTGTAGGGCTACTTGCCCTTTGAATCGGACGAGATTTCTGGCGTGAAACCTCTCCGAATTCACCTGTACCTGCGAGGGGATTAGCCGCTAGCTAATCCAGTACCTGTGCAAGAGGCTCTTGCCTCGGCAATCGCGCATGAACCCACACAACTGTACATTGGTCAAATGAAGAGCCCACTAGTGGGGCATAACATACTGCCAAAGGGGAGAGAGAGGGCAGTGCGTAGCCTGCAGGGCATCACTCCTGGCACCGCACTGTGCATAAGAGGGAATGCAAGCACTCCATAGCTCTTAACCTATGACAAAAGCTGCAAATGAGCCTCTCCCAACTTAAAATTCAGTGCCACTTCTTGTTGCATGAGCAAAGTGCACAAGAAGGTGCCACTTGGCACATTTACAAGCATTTTCCCGTTTCGGGGTTGCCGCCTAAAAATCTCCCAACCGGTTGCCCAGTTGACTTCACGGCAGAGTAAGAAAATGTTCTCCTTGTCATTCCGGAGGTAATGACGCAAACACATTTTTAGTTCCCAAAATAGCAGTTCCCTAAATTTTGGGAGATGCTGCCATTGTATCTTTCTAGGTCATCCGACCCCCTTTGTACACTGCGGCCACATCCAGAACTGAAATGTAGACTTTGTAGCAAAGGATTCCACTTTGGCTAGTCAATGACCCCACTTGGCTAACCATAGTCCTTGTCCAACCTTAGTGCTCTCTTGCCCTCAGGCCTGGACTCCCTCTGGACAGTTCCACACTAGCTATGCAATGCAGGGCAGTTAGATTTCCCGAGGGGTGTTTCCAAAAAGTGAAAGTAAATAGATAATAAGAAAGAAATCAACAAAAAGGATAGATAGTAGTCACACGCTGGTGACATACCCCCCTCTTGAAATCTCAAACGTCCTCGTTTGCATCTATGTCGTACATGCTCCTAGTCAACACTAATGTATTCAACACATGTACGACACATACATGCTCATTGTCAACCCTGGTGTATTCAACACCTCGTCGACTCATGTATTGCCTGCGTGTGAACCCTGTCCCAATGACATAGTGGTAGCTTCGCACTGTGCCATTGCTTTGAGTCACTAACTTTCCAATGACAAAATGGTAGCTGCACATTTTGCCACTGTCTTATAGTACACGTTGGATCCCGTAACACTTTCGAGCATACCCAAACCGACAATTTAAGAATGCAGTTACACATGTACTCTTTAATAGAAGCAATCACTATATCCTTGACAAACTGACAAGAAATACTCACTTCTATAGCACTAACCAAACTTTTGGACATTCCATAAGAGCAATTGCCAAACTGACAATCTGTACAGCTCTAACATTCATGTAACATGTATTTCATTTGAGCTCACTTTAAATACCATGTACATCATTTGTTTCAAAAGCCATTGTCACACTGACAATCCATGTAGCTCTGAAACTCAAGGGGTCAAGGTAGGTTGCAAACCGAAGGCTTCAAGGTAAAGTGATAACACAGTTGGTGACTCTGCAAGTTCACCTTCTTCCATCCACTTAGCATCCATTGGTGGATAGTTTCTGAACTTTACCAAGTAACGCCTAGCAACCTTGCCTTTCACTTTCCTTTCTTTGTGTGCCAAAATCTGTTCAGGGACCAAGATCTCGTCAAGTTCCTCGACTTCCGGCTGATCTTCAGTTGGCATATCTTCTGGCACATCACCCACATAGGGTCTGAGAAGACTCACATGAAACGCATTGTGAATCTTCCAACTGTCAGGCAATTTCAGCCTATATGCAACATCACTGATTATGTCGCACACTTGAAAAGGCCCATAGTAACGCATGCTGAGCTTTGGAAACAGTCTTTCCTTGCCCTTCATCTTCTTTAACCTTGCCTTTTCAAAGCGCAAAAGCACCCAATCGCCAAGTGAATATGCCACTTCACGACGGTGACAATCAGCTGCTTTCTTTTGCTTTGCCTGAGTCTTTTCTAAGGCCACTTTGACCTTCTTGTACATTTCATCCATGTCCTGAACATACTTATCTGCTTCAAATATCTTGTCCTTTGTATGCAGTATGGGAGGAACTTTCTTGCCACCTTCAACTATCTCAAAAGGTGCCTTGCCAGTTGATGAATGCACTGTATTATTGTATGCATACTCCACCAATGGCAAATACTGCTCCCACTTTTCTTTATGCTCTAACACATAACACTTCAGCAGATCTAGGACAGTAGAATTTGCGTCTTCTGACTGCCCATCTGTTTGAGTATGAAATGACGAAGAGAATTTGAACGTTGTGCCCATATTCTCAAACAAGCCTCTCCAGAACAAACTTGTCATGCGTGGATCACGGTCGCTAACAATCGACTGTGGCATGCCATGATACTTGAAAATATTGCTCATAAACAAGCGTGCCATCCGATCTGGCTTTATCTTCTTCCTGGCAGGAATAAAATGAGCCTGTTTGCTGAATCTGCAAATAATGGTCCAAATACCATCGTTTCCTGTCTGCGTTCTCGGAAGATCAAAGATAAAATCCATAGCAATACTTTCCCATGGTTTATCTGGAATAGGTAGTGGTTGCAATAACCCTGGTGCCTTTTGCCTGTCAAACTTGACCTTTTGGCATATTAGGCATTCTCGCACAAAGGCATCCACATCTCTTCTCAATGTAGGCCAGTAGAAGAATGTCTCAACCGCTTTAACTCTAGCATCGATACCACGATGCCGTGCATACGGTGGGACATGACTCTCTTCCATAACTTTGCGTCGCAATGGCTTTGTGACACACAATCTGCCATGCATCATCATGAACCCATCTTTGAGAAGATACTGTTCATGACGTTGTCCTTGCATTAGCTGCTCGAAGACCCTTGCAAAATCTTCATCATTTTCATACTGTTCTCTCATATCATCAAGTGCATGATGATAAGGAATCGACACAGCTTAAATTTGTGGCTTCCTTGACAAGGCATCAGCCACATTGTTCTTCTTGCCTTCCACATGCACAATCTGAAAATGGAACATGGACAAGATATTTGCCCATCGCAAATGCTTCTCAGATAACTTTGTCTGTGTTAAGAAGTATCGCAAGGTCTGATGGTCCGTTTGGACAACGAAATCTGCACCTAGCAGGTAGTGTTTCCAACTTAAGAGCGCATGAATCACAACCAGTAACTCTTTTCTCATAGACCTGCATGGTCATCTCTGGCCCTTGCAAAATTCTGCTCTACCCTACCATCTTGCATTAGCACTGCACCAATGCTACTACCACAGGCGTCACACTGGACCACAAATGACTTCCTAAGATCTGGCAACACAATGACTGGATCTCAAGTCATCTTTTCCTTTAAGAGATTAAAAGCTGAAATCTCTTTCTGTGTCCATCTAAATGTGACTGCCTTCTTTTGAAGAGCATGTAAAGGTGAAGCAATCTCAGCGAAATTTCGGATAAACCTTCTGTAATAGGAGCATAGTCCCAAAAAGCTTCGTACATCATGCACCGTCTTCAAATTTGGCTATGACTTGATCGCTTCAACTTTTGCAGGATCCATTCTGACACCATCCTTTGAGACAATGTGTCCCAGAAAGTGGATCTCTTCCAGGAAAAATTCACTTTTCTTTGCATTGATGAGCAACCTATGACTGCGTAGCTCTTCGAACACAATGGCCAAGTGATGCCTATGCTCCTCTTCATTCTTTGAGTAGACTATCATGTCATCAAAGAATGTACCAACAAACTGCTGGTGTGGACGGAAAATTCTGTCCATCATCCTATAGAACGTAGCAGGAGCATTTGTGAGACCAAAGGGCATCACTAAAAATTCGTAAAGGCCAAACGTCGTTCTAAAAGCAGTCTTTTGCACATCCTCTGATCTAATGCGGATCTGATGGTAACCACTCTTTAGATCTATCCTGCTAAACATAGTTGCTCCTTCTAATTTGTCCAGAATATCATCAATTCTAGGTATAGGGAACCCATTCTTGATGGTATTCTTGTTCAGTGCACGGTACTCGATGCACATACGCCATGAGCCATCCTTTTTCTGCACCAACAACACTGGAGACCAGAATGGGGATGAACTGGGCTGAATCAGCCCCTTTTCTAACTGCTCCTGTACTTGGCCCATTATCTCTTTCTGCTGAGCCGCACTAACCCTGTACGGAGGCTTATTTGGTCTAGCACAGATAAATTTGATTCATCACAATCTGACACTTCTAGCACATTGACCTTTCTTTATCTAGCACATTGACCTTTCTTTATCTAGCACAGATAAATTTGATTCATCACAATCTGACACTTCACGTGCAAAAACCAAGTATGCAGAAAGATGCTTTTTCATTACAGAAGTAATAGCAGAAGCTGATACACTGGGAATAGACTCCCCTTTAAGCTTTACATCCAGAATGTGAGTCTTTCCCCTGCTCTGTACAGTGATCTTTTTGTTGTAGGCATCCATGATTCCCTGTACACGAAACAACCAAGGAATACCTAGCAACACATCACATCCGTCCAGTGGCATGATGTAAAATTCTTCAGCATCTACATAGGACTGAATATGTAGACGCAACATTCCAATGATGGGTGTCACAGCCTCTGTATGGCCAGGACATGCCAAGCCTGCCTCTGCTGTATACCCCATCTCTTCAGGTCTGATTCCCAACTTTGAAGCCAATTCTGGGGAAATGAAGTTGGCTTTGGCACCTGGATCAAAGAAGATGAGCACTGTTTGATCCCTGACCTTTCCCCATGCTCTCCAAAGCTCACTTGCATCTGAATTTGACTTGTCGCCTACCATATCTGGCACTAGACCAGCCATGGGCTTCTTTCCTTTCTTGTCTTCCTTGTCATCAGAATCAGTTGGCCTTTTCTTTGTAGGACAATTGTAAGCAATGTGGCCAGGCTGCTCACATATAAAGCATTTGTTCTCTGTCCTCAGGACCTTCTTTTGCTCTTCTGACTTGTGAGGAAAACGTCTTTTCTATTTCTTTGCTGGTCCCTTTTTTGATTCAGCCGTAGCTTTATCTTTCCCTGCGTTGGCTGACTCCAACGTCCCTTTAGGAGCCTCATTGGGAATGTGCTTCTTGGCTGAATTTTTCTTGCATGATCCTACCTTGACGCCAGTGTTAAATTCACAATCTTCTCCCTTGAGCAAACCATTGCAAGTGTTTGCTACCTCGATGAGCTGCGTCAAAGTAGTGACTTTTGTCTTTGTACAGTACTTTCGCAATCTTTTAGGTAGGCCACAACAGTATTTTTCAATCTGTTCTGTCAATGGCACAAACCTATAGGAAGTTACTGGAAGTAGAGCTTTCCAAAACTTCCGATTGTAATCATCCAAATTTCTGCAAGTGGCAGCATTAAGCTGGTGCCATTCTATCATGACATCTGCTACAAAGTCATCAGATAACCATGCTGCTGCAAAAATCTGCTTGAAGTAAATCCATGTGGACGACGCTTGCCCTTGAAGCAATAAAGTTGTCCACCATTGTCCCGCATTCCCTGTCAAGAAAGTGGCTGCCTTGCGGACCTTTGAAGCCTCTGTAAAGTTTCCCCCTGCCTCGGCCTTGTCAAACTGCTGGAGGAATGAGAGAGCGTTCTTCCTGTCATCAAACCCTGTAAAGGTCGTGAATGTCACACCTTTGCCACCTTCTTTGTACGGAGTTGGCCTCTCCAGCGGCGTTAAATTGTCATATGGAAGTGACTAAAACATGGGAACACTGTTAGGGTTCATCTGTGTTCCTTGGCCGCTATTAACTTGACCTGGAAATGCCATATTTGGCTGTTGATTTGTAATTGCAGCCATACCAAAATTTGCCTGTGGAATCCCAAATTGGCCCTGAGTGCTCTGAAACCCTGGTAGCATACCCATGACACTATACATGGGGTTAGGCATCATCCGTCTGTGGTGGTCTTGAGGACTCACCCAATTCATGTGTCTGTTGACCCTGTCAAGAGGAAACCTCTTCAGTCACATCGTCTGGTCTGTCAACCATAATTGCTATTCCCTGTGTCTGGTCTATGATCCCCTATGTCTTCAAGCCCAATCTGACCAAGGCTCACTTCTATGGGAAAAAGTGATTTAATCCCGTCGATCGAACCATGAAACCGGCCTGTTCAATCCAAAAAGGGCGGTAGACTTTACTTCAAACCTTGATTTACCTTTCACCCATTATTAGTCGTCTATTATACCTGCGCTATAGTGACACAAGAGGGGAATGGGATACAGATGCTAGAATGCACCTGTATGAGAAGACCGACACCAGAATGGCCCCTAACTTAGGCGCCCCTTTCGGTATTTCTTTATTGTTGAAAAGAGGGAATAAACGCTGTGGTTCTTTCCAAGCTGCCCCGCACAACCTTGGCTGAATTTTGACTCTTCTGGCCTGATTTTGGCAGCATAACTATACTAGAACCCTTTACGGTCAGTATTCCCACGCATTGAATGACTTTCCCGACGCATACGGGCACTTTGCAAAACCTGGCGAGAATCTGCAGCACGCTGAATTCTCTGTTTTCAGCCCTGAAAATGCGCCAGATCGCCTGTACAGCGGTCCCCTTGCGTCCCCTAACCTCCTAGGGGTATTAGGGTCCGTTTAGGGCCAAAACCCTAAACCTGCAAAAATACACAGCAGGCTGTAATTTACTGTTTCGGGCTCCGTTTCGCGTGCCGGTCGCATCCTTAGCAAGTCCTCGAGCTCCCGCACCTGTAGGGCTACTTGCCCTTTGAATCGGACGAGATTTCTGGCGTGAAACCTCTCCGAATTCACCTATACCTGCGGGGGGATTAGCCGCTAGCTAATCCAGTACCTGTGCAAGAGGCTCTTGCCTCGGCAATCGCGCATGAACCCACACAACTGTACATTGGTCAAATGAAGAGCCCACTAGTGGGGCATAACATACTGCCAAAGGGGAGAGAGAGAGAGGGCAGTGCGTAGCCTGCAGGACATCACTCCTGGCACCGCACTGTGCATAAGAGGGAAAGCAAGCACTCCATAGCTCTTAACCTGTGACAAAAGCTACAAATGAGCCTCTCCCAACTTAAAATTCAGCGCCACTTCTTGTTGCATGAGGAAAGTGCACCAGAAGGTGCCACTTGGCACATTTACAAGCATTTTCCCGTTTCGAGGTTGCCGCCTAAAAATCTCCCAACCGGTTGCCCAGTTGACTTCACGGCAGAGTAAGAAAATGTTCTCCTTGTCATTCCGGAGGTAATGATGCAAACACATTTTCAAGTCCCAAAATAGCAGTTCCCTAAATTTTAGGAGATGCTGCTATTGTATCCCTCTAGGTCATCCGACCCCCTTTGTACACTGCGGCCACATCCAGAACTGAAATGTAGCCTTTGTAGGAAAGGATTCCACTTTGGCTAGTCAATGACCCCACTTGGCTAACCATAGTCCTTGTCCAACCTTAGTGCTTTCTTGCCCTCAGGCCTGCACTCCCTCTGGAGAGTTCCACACTAGCTATGAAATGCAGGGCAGTTAGATTTCCCGAGGGGTGTTTCCAAAAAGTGAAAGTAAATAGATAATAAGAAAGAAATCAACAAAAAGGATAGATAGTAGTCACACGCTGGTGACAGCTAGACTTCAGAGGGAGGTGCTTTTGGGGGACATCACTCACAGACAGTCACAGATTGACTTCCGGCGCGTAGTGTGGCGGAAGAAGAGGGCATTTTTGGCTCGCCTAGAGCAGGACCTATACCAGCTATTCTTGAGTCAGGACTCACGTGAGGCATGGCGGCTCTTTCATGAGCACTCTCCCCCCCCCTGCCATTACCTCTACAAAGGCTTGGGGCCAGTACGCGTCATCTCTGTACACAGTTCCTGGACAACCGCTCCTTCCCGACCCCCCTGATCCATGCCCTCGCACGTGCTTTTTTCACCGTTGAGATGGTGAGGAAGGCCATTGACAAGATGAGGAATGGGAGAGCATATGATCATAATGGTTTAGTGGGTGAGCACTTCATGCATGCCAGAGACCTACTAGCAGAGCTTCTAGCCTGTGTGAGGGCTTGCCTGATACTTGGAGCCTATCTACTATTGTACCTATCTTCAAGTCAGGAGACCCTATGGAGCCTGGGAATTATCGCACTATCATGATCGGACACACATTCGCACGATTGTACGCATCCATTCTTGGGCAGCAGCTGAGCAGATGGGGAAAGAGAGAGAGAGAGAGGATACGTGTAGCCGCCAGGCAGGGTTCAGGAGAGGTTTTTCTACTCTTGACCAATATCTTGACACTCAAAGCCATCATTGAGGAGTTGGGCACGAAGATCGCTTTCTACAAAGAGCATCTTCTTCAGCTTACGGAGGACAGTTTTGTGACAAGGCCCAGATACATGGACACCCACTTATATCATGGGATACGATGTGCTATTGGCCAGATATGCACATCTTCGCACCAACTGTGGATCGAGACTGGGAGATACAATGCAGTAACGGCAGAGGCCAGGACATGCCTCATGTGTGACATGGAACCTGAGACAGAGTTGCACTACACTTGCCACTGCCCCGTCTACTACGAGATACGTGGCCGCTTCCACTGCTTGTTCAGAGAGGGCTTCGGACCACTCTCCAGAGTCATGCGGTTCGAGGATCAAAGATGCTTGGGTCTGTTTTTGCTCGAGCTACGCAGACACAGAGAGAGCCTGATGAGGGGAGAGGCTAGCCAGTCTCAAAGACGGATCACAGACTTCTTTAGAGCAGACACTGGACACCCGGAGGAGCTACTACCACAGGAGAGCTCGTCGCCTCACACCAGAGGCACGCTGATCGACTGAGCGACCGAGCTAGGGAGATCCAGACGCCCACGACTACGGAGGACTACACAGCATTGACGGCGGCTGCATAAGAGGATTCGGATCAATTTGGCTCGACATGCACGACGCCCGGTCAGGCTATTGACCATGGAGGAGATTGATGAGATCCGCCAGCAATCGATGCTGAATCTTTTGTGATTTAGCTATCCCACCCAGCTGCTTAGCTCACACCTAGCAGTTTAGGATTTCATAGTATTTTATTTTGTCATTTTTCTTACTCTAACTTTGTATCAAATCCACCACATTGGAACTTTCTCGTCTCATAGGTTCATTTTCATTTTCATCTCTCTCTCTTTCTACAGAAATGGACGAGTAGTGATTACAGAGCACCGCTCTACATGACCGTGCGAGACCGATGGGACCACTCTCAGGATGGCGGTTTGGAACTGTAATGGTTTGTATAGACTTGATGTGGGGGCCTTTGAGGATAGCTTCAGAGACAGAGACATTGTTTTCTACTCAGAGACTCATCAGGCTCCAGGACAGTTGATGCCGCACATATCAGGATACAGATGGGAGACAGCTCGCCGGACAAGCACCAGATCTGCGCATGGGACTAGAGGATCAGGAGGTGTAGCAGTTCTTTTCAGAGAGGAGCTCCAACCACTACTGCACATAGTTCGGAGAGATGATCAAGCCAGATACTTGTGGGTGAGGCTGAGGGCAGAGACTAGACGTTTCTTGTACATCGCCATATGCTATTTTCCTCCCAGCACTTCAGTATATGCTTCACCCAGAGGACAGTCTCCTTACTCTGTACTTGATGATGATATTTGGGAGTTCTCCAGAGATGGAGACATCATACTCCTGGGAGATTTCAATGCCCGTACAGGCAGCTCACAGACGGTCTTCTATGACACCTCAGAGGAGATGCCTAGAGAGCTAGAGCCAGAGGAGATGGGACTTGAGAGATGCTCACACGACAGAGAGCATACAGAGTATGGGAGATACCTGAGGGAGATGACGACTACTCACAGTTTAGCCATACTGAATGGCTTACCGACTTTCCCATTGTCTACAGGTTTTACTTGTTTTCCACACAGGCATGGGTCCACCACTGTAGACTATGTTCTGACACATCCGAGCTTTACCTCTCACATTCACGATTTCACAGTGGGGCCCAGGCCTGTAGGGATAGCAGTAGATCATGCACTCTTGACATTATCAGTCTCCTTTGAGTACAGTACATCTCAGGCCTCACGGGGTGGTAGACATCCACGCTATACTTTTACACCAGAGACTGACTCGGTCTATGCAGAGGAGATACGTAGGCTTTTATGCACATCAGAGCCAGTATACACAGTGGAGGAGATCACATCTATGCTGACAGTGACATTACATGGGGCAGCAACAGAGGCATACCCACACACTCAGCCTGGTCAGAGACGTCGTTCTGGGCACATGCCTCAGAACAGTTGGTATGATGAGGAGTGTCGACAGAGTAGAGCTCAAATACAACACGCGCTTACATTGGGAGTGATCACCTATAAACAGTCTCGTATTGCTACACGACGACTAGTGCGACAGAAGAAGCGAGCTTTCTTGGTCCAGATGGAGCAAGATTTATATCAGCTCTTCCTTAGTAGAGATTCAGGAGAGGCTTGGCGTCTATTCCATGAGCAGTCTCCCCCACCAGTGATTACTTCTACAGAGATATGGGGGCAGTATGCAGCATCTTTATACACTGTACCTGGACAACCACCACTACCAGATCCACCACAGCCATGTCCGGCTACGAGCACCTTCTTTACCACTGAGATGGTAAAGGAGGCCATTGACAGGATAAAGACCAAACGGGCACAGGATCATGAGGGTTTGGTAGTAGAGCACATTATACATGCTGGGGATTTGTTGGCAGAGATGCTTGCACGGTTATTCATCCGTGTCATGTGTGAGGGCTTCCCTGAGTCTTGGAGATTATCTACTATTGTACCTATCTTCAAGACAGGAGACCCCACAGTGCCGGGGAATTACCGTACTATCATGGTAGGACACACATTGGCACGTTTATATGCATCCATCCTTGAGCATAGGCTAAGCAGTTGGGCAGAGATTATGGGCATACGGGCACCTGGGTAGGCTGGTTTCAGGAGGGGTTTCTCCACACTAGATCATGTCTTTACACTCAGAGCTATCATTGAGGAGGGTCGAGCACATGGTAGACGGATATACTGCAGCTCTGTGGATTTCCGCAAAGCTTTTGACACAATACCGAGGGCCAGATTGATGCGCCAACTTATAGAATTGGGGGTACCCACATAGCTGATATGGGGGATTATGGCATTGTACAGTTCAGTGATGGGCCATGTACGCACATCAGAGGGGATATCTGGCATAGTTCACTCCACTATCGGAGTGAAACAGGGATGCCCACTGTCCTCTACTTTATTTGGTATGTATGTTGATGAGGTCTCTGATTATATTGACAGAGGAGGAGATAGAGGTGCTCAGCTTGCTGGGACATGGATCCCTCTTTTATTATATGCTGACAATATCGTGTTGATATCAGACTCACCAGAGGGTATGCAGAGACATTTGGACGCATTGCATAGTTTTGCAGAGCATAGTGGATTGTCTGTCAACCTTGGTAAAACCAAGGTCATGGTATTTAATACCACGCCACAGTGGGTTAGGAGATCAGCACCTACTTTCACATATGGGCAGGACAATATGGAGTACACTGATGCATACACATATCTTGGGGTGGTCTTTAGTGGACCGAGGTTCACACTGAAAGTGGCAGCAGACACTAGATTGACTTGTGCCTATGCAGCCCTAGGCGGTTTAGAGAGGATTTGTTCGCAGGTTCAGTTCCAGGAACCTCCAGGTTTCTACATTGACAGATCCTCCTTGCCCTTGGATCTTTGGGAATGCTACAGGTTTCGGCCACCTAATTCCTCCTTTGCTCTAGCGGCTACCCTTGAAATTCTTTGTACATGCTCTCTACTTGAACTTGGTCTCAATTCCTAAGCCTGAACAATTTCTGCTACTCTTCTTCAAATATCATTGGCTTATCTTCAAGGCCTTAAAACCACTCACCCTACTATACCCAATCTTTAAGGTTGAAGGGTTTACAACTAGCTCATCTGGTGAGCGCCCTTTATTCCACTATATGTCATACTCAATTGTTCAGACTTGTTAGAGTCCCCAATATCTACCGCAACCTATCTACAACAAATACTTCCTTGTTGGTACCTTGTTGGTACCTTGTTGTTACACATGGAATATATTTTTCCTAATGAGATGGAAATGCAAGTTGTTCTCTCCATTGATGCAACTTGATTATCCAACTCTGAACCATTAGATTCATAGGACATGACTATGTGATAATGTAATTGTAATACATTATCTATGGAAGACACTCGGCTGGATGATTCTAGCATCGTTGCCCTCTTAACAAAAGAGACAAACCAGGCAAGACACGGTAGTTCTGCCCCCACACAAAACCAATACCTGTACCCCCCTTCCTTTGTCAAAGTAAACACCCTCAATTGGCACACTCCAATGCATACCATCCTCTTGCCCACCTTTTGATGTTGCCCCCTACTGGCCTTCAATAATTTTATCTGCTTTTCCTAGTGCTCCCCTCCTTGTGCTCCTTGCACTACCACTACAGATGTAATCATCACAGAACTGGCATGTTATTACACCCAATAACTACCTACTGATTGTTTATGAGGATAGCCCCTTGGTAAACCACTTCAAGGCTCATCAAGCAACAAACGTTTTGTTTGTCAGTTTAGCAATACAAGCATGGGTGCTATAAATGTAGAAAACCGAGGTAGCTTATTCTAATTGTTCTAAATGTTGGTAGCTTGGTTTGAATGTTGAATGGTCAAGACAATTCTTGATCGCTTGCAAACGAATGTGGCTCCTCTTGATCTTGTACCCCGCCAAGCTTTGGAAGATAGGTTGGAAGCCCTATCTCTTGCACTTTCCAAGCTTTACCCCAAGCTTGCATATCTTGCCCTAGCATGACACCACATTCTACTAGTCATGTGCCAATACTATTCGTTCTCAGCTGATGTGAATTCCTTGGTGACCCATACCATGATCGACAATCTTTTAACTAATTAATACCTGATCCCAGTCCTAATAGCTCCCTTAGCATCATCAACCCATGCTACAACATCTCTTGACACCTTCTTTAGCATTAATGACCCTCGCTATTACATCTCTGACCATTGGTACTGCTTACCTGTTGCTCAATGGCATGACCTTGGTAACCCAAATCTTCATCGGATGTAGCCTTCAAACCAATACAAGCCTCATCATCTCATAGCCACCACCGAGCGACCTTGCAATCATGAAGATAGTCTCCTCAAAACCTTGTACACCATGTGCCACTTATGAGACCTTCAACACCTTCACCTTCCTTATGTCAGTGCCGACAACTCTATCTTCTCTCTACTAGTTGTCGCACCCAACTTCGCTGGAAAACACTCTTTGTAAGTGCCCGTTATTTTAATAATAAATGTTGTGAAGACTTCATCGGTATACCTTGGCTTCTCCACACAGCCATGCCTTTGCCCCTATACATAGTCCTTTGGTGCCAATTTTCTTTGCCCCATTCCATTATCCTGGCTGACAGTTTTGCAACCATTTCCACTAATGTTTTTGTCATAGCCTTGACACTACTACTTTGGTTCTACACCCACCCATGCTCCATTGCCTCATTCTTAGATCACCTATCAAATTAAAAACTCAATTGAACATGTCGAACTCTTGGGTAAACATAAGGCATGGTGGCTTTCACCTTTGTCTTTGTTTATAAAGAACATTTACATGGTACATAGCCCCACTCTCTATCGTCTCCCGGGTTTCCCAGCATAAATGGCTTGAACACGAGGCATGGCTACACGGCTACATGACCGGATGGAGACTACTAGACTCATTCGGCAGGATCTTATCCAGCTTGATAGCAAGAGGACATGGATAGAGCCAGCACGAGAGTTGGGTACGAAGAGGGTTTTCTATATAGAGCATCTTCTCCAACTCACGACAAACGGATTTGTCACACGGCCCAGTTACATGGACACACATCTATCTCATGGGTTACGATGTGCTATAGGCCAGATTCGCACATCTTCAAACCAGCTTGGGATTGAGACAGGTAGATTCAGAGGCATACCAGCAGACAGTAGGATATGTCAGTTATGCCATGCAGAGCCAGAGACAGAGTTTCACTACATAGGTCGCTGCACAGTCTACTATGAGATACGAGGACGCTTTCATTGTTTATTCACAGATGGTTTTTGACTCGCTAGATAGAGTCATGAGATATCAGGATCAAAGATGTCTCGGATTATTCCTACTTGAGATACAGAGACATAGAGACGCTCTATTGAGTGGGCAAAGACAGAGACAGTCCCAGAGACGCATCTCAGATTTCTCCAGTCTAAGTACCACAGAGGCAGAGGGAACACCACCATCACAGAGCTCGGTTACCACCTATACACACACCAGCGGTACTCTCATTGATCGAGCTATAGAGTTAGGGAGATCGAGACGACCGCGACTGATGAGGAGGGGAGCCACGCAGCACCGGCGGAGATTGCGGCAGAGGATCCACAGGATTCTAGCACGACACCCAGAGTGTCGATCAGGATAGGCTTCATGCTACTGTTACATTGTATCATGGTTACATTTATCCCCACTTTGTACCTTTATGGCATGATACCATTGATCAGCCTACCAGCCACCCATAGGAGTCGGTAGCACTCCTATCAGTTTCCTTGTTTGTAGTTTTCTTTGTTTTTCTTTGTTTGTACCCAGACTTGGTACTGAACTCATCATTGTAATCAGTTGGTCTCATAGGTCATTTTGGCCTTTTGTAGACGTTAATATATCATTTCATTTCATTTCTCTCTCTCTCTCTCTCTCTCTCTCTCTCTCTCTCTCTCTCTCTCTCTCTCTCTCTCTCTCTCTCTCTCTCTCTCTCTCTCTCCTGTTACAATTGTATGAGAGCGTCAGTCGTTTGCTATTCTGACAAGCAAACCGGTCCTACATGAACCTACAACGAGAAGCTATGGAGTTGAAAAAATAAACAACACTTTGCTTTGGCCATAAAAAGCTATGAAAATCTGCCTTTTGCCGCTTTTCGGAAGACCTCTAAAAATCTCTTCAATGGATGAGAATTTGGATATGTGACAGAAATCAAAGTTTCTTTCTCGACAAGCCATACACAGAGCACAAACAAATTTCGATTCACACACTTTCGAATTAGAATTTTCAGCAACAAATTAGGGTCTCTGTAGCATGTATCAAAATTATGTTTTGGATGCCCTTATGATTTGTGGTGAGACAACAAGTAGCAAAATGGAGAGAGATCAATTTACAAGCATTAGGGAGGATGAAAGATAGATTTACAAGCATTTGAATACTGTTTGACAATACTTTTCGTCATTCGAGAATACTATTTGGCAATTGTTTGGAGTAGATTAAATTTTGTTTGAAACAAATTGATCTTGTTTTGGTAACAATTGAGAATTATCTACTACCGGTTGCAATACTAGTTTCAATAATGTTTGCTGAACTTGTAAGCGACGTAAACTATGGTCCTGGGATCATTTAGTTGTAAATGGAAGCCTCTGAAGGGTGCATGCTGCCATCTGGGGATCGTTTAGTTGTACTTCGAACCTTTGAACGACACAGACTACAGTCTCGAGAGGGAGGAGCGTTTGGTTGTATCTAGACGTCTTTATGTTTGGTGACTGCATACGTACATCTATGGAAATTGCATAGCATTTTGTGAAGCATATGAATTTGGTGCATCATTAGTTCAAATTTGGATGAGATAGACAAGGTATGTGGTCTTAGTGCATCAAGACACTCGTCAGAAATCAATAATCTGTGCATAAATGCAAGGTCTACTAAAGAATCGAATTGAATTTTGCAGGTGTAATCGCGGCTCACGATTACTCTTTCCTTGACAGAGCGGTATGTCACAAAAGTCTAGACCTGACTATCATTACAAGTGATGACGTGGCATAATGACGCTTACAACAATTTCGGATTTCGCGCTGTGTTTTACGGGCAACTGACGTCGCATTGCTTACTCAATGAATAAATACTTTTGGGCGCCAGTTTTTGGTTGTAATGCGTTTCAGCCCTGGGGCCTTTAAATATAAGCCTTGGGGGAGATCTCTCGGAGTCTATCAATTGCAAAGTTGCAGAGCATCTCTCCTCGGTAGTTGTACCTTGTACAAATCAATATAAAATAAGTAACGTAAGGGAACCCACGGTTTTGGGACCAGTACATCTTAGAGTGGAACTCCACCACTCCGTGTCGCGTGCATTCTCTCTTCCTTTCGATACTCAGACACTACATCAAATTCACCACTTTGTAACTTTTGGCTTCATAGGTCATTTCTGCCCTTCGAAGACTTCAATATATCATTTCATCTCTCTCTCTTTCTTTTTATCCAGACCTGGTATCAAATTCACCATGATGTAACTCTCTACTCTCATAGGTCAATATGGCCTTTAGAAGACGTTAATATAACCTCTCTCTCTCTCTCTCTCTCTCTCTCTCTCTCTCTCTCTCTCTCTCTCTCTCTCTCTCTCTCTCTCTCTCTCTCTCTCTCTCTCTCTCTCTCTCTCTCTCTCTTCAGGAGGGGTTCCTCCACACTAGATCATGTCTTTACACTCAGAGCTATCATTGAGGAGGGCCGAGCACATGGTAGACGGATATACTGCAGCTTTGTGGATTTCCGCAAAGCTTTTGACACAGTACCGAGGGCCAAATTGATGCGCCGACTTATAGAATTGGGGGTACCCACAGAGCTGATATGGGGGATTATGGCATTGTACAACTCAGTGATGGGCCATGTGCGCTATCGGGGATTATGGCATTGTACAGTTCAGTGATGGGCCATGTACACACATCAGAGGGGATATCTGACATAGTTCACTCCACTATCGGAGTGAAAAAGGGATGCCCACTGTCCTCTACTTTATTTGGTATGTATGTTGATGAGGTCTCTGATTATATTGACAGAGGAGGAGCTAGAGGTGCTCAACTTGCTGGGACATGGATCCCTCTTTTATTATATGCTGACGATATCGTGTTGATATCAGACTCACCAGAGGGTATGCAGAGACATTTGGACGCATTGCATAGTTTTGCAGAGAATAGTGGATTGTCTGTCAACCTTGGTAAAACCAAGGTCATGGTATTTAATACCACGCCACAGTAGGTTAGGAGATCAGCACCTACTTTCACATATGGGCAGGACAATATGGAGTACACTGATGCATACACATATCTTGGGGTGGTCTTTAGTGGACCGAGGTTCACACTGAAAGTGGCAGCAGACACTAGATTGACTCGTGCCTATGCAGCCCTAGGCGGTTTAGAGAGGATTTGTTCGAAGGTTTAGTTCCAGGAACCTCGAACAAAGCTATGGCTTTTCGACACTTTGGTCGCTTCAGTTATGCACTACGGGGTTCAGGTTTGGGGGCCGTCTGTTGACAGTGCTGGATGGAGTAATACGGAGAGACCCTTGATATCTATGATTTCTAGGCTGATTAGAGCCAAGGCCTCAGTCCCACATGACATCATACGAGCGGAGCTAGCTGCCCCACCTATGGAGGTTGAGGCTCTCACCAGATCAGTATCATTTGTACACAGCTTATGGGACACCACCAGGGAGAGGTATGCCAGGCTTGCTCTTGAGTCATCTAGACAGCTGGCATTACAGGGAGATACATCATGTTGGTATGCACAGATGAGCTCATGGTTTCAGAGGCACAGTTTCAGCATGGACAGGCTGCCCCCTTTCCAATATTCTCTTGATGCACCATCTTTGGCTCTTACACGGATGGAAACTACTAGACTCATTCGGCAAGATCTTATCCAGCTTGATAGCAAGAGGACATGGATAGAGCCAGCACGGGAGTTGGGTATGAAGAGGGTTTTCTATAGAGAGCATCTTCTCCAACTCACGACAGACGGATTTGTCACACGGCCCAGTTACATGGACACACATCTATCTCATGGGTTACGATGTGCTATAGGCCAGATTCGCACATCTTCACACCAGCTTGGGATTGAGACAAGTAGATTCAAAGGCATACCAGCAGACAGTAGGATATGTCAGTTATGCCATGCAGAGCCAGAGACAGAGTTTCACTACATATGTCACTGCACAGTCTACTATGAGATACGGGGACGCTTTCATTGTTTATTCAGAGATGGTTTTGACTCGCTAGATAGAGTCACGAGATATCAAAATCAAAGATGCCTCGGATTATTCCTACCTACGATACAGAGACATAGAGACGCTCTACTGAGTGGGCAAAGACAGAGAAAGTCCGAGAGACGCATCTCAGATTTCTTCAGTCTGAGTACCACAAAGGCAGAGGGGACACCACCATCAGAGAGCTCGGTTCCCACCCATACACACACCAGCGGTACTCTCCTTGATCGAGCTATAGAGTTAGGGAGATCGAGACGACCGCGACTGATGAGGAGGGGAGCCACGCAGCACCGGCGGAGATTGCGGCAGAGGATCCACAGGATTCTAGCACGACACCCAGAGTGTCGATCAGGATAGGCTTCATGCTACTGTTATATTGTATCATGGTGACATTTATCCCCACTTTGTACCTTTATGGCATGATACCATTGATCAGCCTACCAGCCACCCATAGGAGTCGGTAGCACTCCTATCAGTTTCCTTGTTTGTAGTTTTCTTTGTTTGTACCCAGACTTGGTATTAGACTCATCATTGTAATCAGTTGGTCTCATAGGTTATTTTGGCCTTTTGTAGACGTTAATATATCATTTCATTTCTCTCTTCACAACAGTTGGCATTGCAGAAGATAGATCATGTTGGTATGCAGAGATGGCATCTTGGTTTCAGTTACATGGCTTTAGTATGGATCAACAAAAATTACCAGGCTCATCAGACAGGACTTGATTCAGTTGGATACAAAGAGGACATGGATACAGCCTACACATGAGTTGGGTACAAAGATGGCTTTGAAAGTTGCAACGGCTGGTATTGCAGGTTGATAGATCATGTTGGTATGCAGAGATGGCATCTTGGTTTCAATTACATGGCTTTAGTATGGATCGGCAGAGATTACCAGGCTCATCAAACAAGACTTGATTCAGTTGGATACGAAGAGGACATGGATACAGCCTACACATGAGTTGGGTACAAAGATGGCTTTCTATAGACAGCATCTTCTCCAATTTACGGAGGATGGTTTTGTGATCAAACCGGGATACATGGATACTCGACTATCCGAAGGGATACGATGTGCTATTGGTCAAATATGCACATCCTCACATCAGCTAGAGTTTCAAGACAGACAGATTTAGAGGAGTACCCGCTGAGTCCAGGATTTGTCAGGTGTTCCAGATAGAGCCCAAGATAGAGCTACATTACATATGTCACTGCCCAGTATACTATGAGATACGAGGCCGCTTTCATTGTGTATTCAGAGAGGGTTTTGGACCACTTTCTAAAGTCAAATCAGATATGCATTGGATTATACTTACTAGAGATTCGCAGACACAGAGAGGACCTCTTGAAGAGGGGCACAATGAAAGAGATCCAGCAACAGCGGCAAATTACAGAGTTCTTTCAGCCACAAACAGAGGAGTTCGAGCAATCCCCCACAGCATAGCAACACCAGAGGCATACTGCTTGATCGGGCGATAGAGTTGGGGTAGTCCCGTCGCCCACGGATGAGGGGGCCCTCTCGACATCGACGCACATTGCAATAGAGGATCCATACCATACTAGCGCGACATAGGAGCCGTCCCGACAGAGTGCTTACCTCGGAGGACATTGAACCTCTACAACCTTTTGGATACTGATGTATATGTATATGATGCCACTACTGTCAGAGAGATCCATTGTATCAGCTCACCCTTTGTATCCCCTTTGTATCAGCTTTCACCCCAATCCTACCCACTATTTTCTTTTCAGTTCTTTGTACTTTTTGCACCCAAACCTCGTATTAGATTCACCACATGTAACCTTTTGGTCTCATAGGTCATTTTGGGCTTTTAAAGACATTAATATTACAATTCATTTCAGTTCATCTCTCTCTCTCTCTCTCTCTCTCTCTCTCTCTCTCTCTCTCTCTCTCTCTCTCTCTCTGTGTGGCTTTGTGGATTTCCGCAAAGCATTTGACATGTTACCGAGAGCTCAATTGATGCGTAGATTGCAGGAGATGGGGGTGCCCATAGTGTTGATTTGGGGGATTATGACTCTATACAAATCAATGATGGGACATGTACGCACCCCGGAGGGGATATCTGATTTAGTTCACTCCACCATTGGGGTGAAACAGGGTTGCCCATTGTCTCCTACTCTATTTGGTATGTATGTTGATGAGGTATCTGATTACATTGACAGAGAGGGTGATAGAGGTGCCCATCTGGCAAGGACGTGGATCCCATTGTTGTTATATGCTGATGATATTGTGTTGATCTCTGACTCACCGGAGGGTATGCAGCGATAGTTCGATGCAATACATAGTTTTGCAGAGGATAGTGGATTGTCTGTAAACCTTGCTAAAACCAAGGTTATGGTGTTTAACACCACACCACAGTGGATCACGAGATCAGCACCGACTTTCATATATGGTCAGGAGATTGTAGAGTATACAGATGCATACACTTACCTTGGGGTTGTCTTCAGTGGGCCGAGGTTTTCTTTGGGGAGAGCAGCAAAGACTAGACTAACTAGAGCTTATGCAGCCTTGGAAGTCTTGGAGAGGATGTGTTCGCGAGTTCCGTTCCAGGAACCTCAGACAAAGTTATGGATCTTTGATACTTTAGTAGCCTCCGCTATGTTGTATGCGGTGCAGATATGGGGACCTACTGTAGGCCAGGATGGTTGGAGACGTATGGAGAGGCCCTTGGTACCTATGATCTCTCGACTGATTAGAGCCAAGGCCTCCGTACCCCACGCTATCATTCGAGCAGAGCTAGCTGCCCCTCCTATGGAGATTGAGGCGCTTACCAGATCAGTCTCCTTTGTGCACAGCTTGTGGATACTACTAGAGACAGATACACTAGATTGGCCCTTGAGTCTTCCAGACAGTTAGCTCTTCAGGGGGACACTTCATGCTGGTATGCACAGATGACAACATGATTCCAGATGCATGGCTTCACCATGGACAGGCTGCCCCCTTTCCAGTACTCTCTTCAGACACCCTCGATGTTTCTTACACGGGTTGAGATTACTAGACTCGTTCGTCGGGACCCGATCCAGCTGGACACCAGTTGCAGGCTGCCTTGTTCACAGGCTGCTCACTGCCAGTCTGGCTGATCAGGTGAACCTGCCTGCCTGTGCTGCCCTATTGTAAGTCGACCTGCACACACACACACTTTTTTTTTTGTAATGTCAGATCGAATTCCTAATGGGAAACCTCAAAACGAGGAAAACCCATAGAAAATATTACAAGCGGTTAATCAGAAACAGTCAAAGTAGAGCACTTTGGAGTTCTTCCGCCATTACCTCGGCCGTATGCATACTTTTTTGGCTGGATTAGATTTTGAGTGCTAAGAACAGTGTGGACAGCACGTAATTTCCTCACGTTTCAGCAGATTCAAGTGGAGTATGTATCCTTCTTCGAAACTTCTCTTCGTCGGTCTCTTCAGGTTGCCTATGAGTTGGATGAGCTCCTCTTCAGTCATTATGAGCCCTGCACACACACACATACACACAGTCTGTTGCCCAGTCCAGCAACAAGCACACACCTGAACACATAACACATTCATGCACACACACAGAAGCATATGGCCAAAGCATTGATGATGTACTGAATTGCAACAGTGCACATTAGGAGGAGAGGAAGAACGAATGAGCTGTTGAATCTATTGTTTAGCAAATTCAGAAATGGAGAACAAGGTCAGCTCACCTGTGTGCAAATCCCCACCGGCTGTGACAAAGGCAACATTCATGGTCACCAACAAAAGGGTAACACGGGTGGAGAAAAAGATGAAATATTGGAAGACCGAAATGGAAGGGTGGTGGAAAGAGAAGGCCAACCTCATCCAAATGGTCTTCAATGAAGGCTCGCAATGGAAGAAAGAGAAGGAAGACCTACGGGCTGAAGTCCAAGTGCTCCGGGAAGAGGTCTCAACCCTCAAACGAGAGCTTGCGGAAGCTAGAGTGGGGAGAGACTAGAGGAGGGAGAAATCCAGCCCTCTGTGATAAACGAATTTAATGACATCAAAGAACAAGTGCGAAAAATCAAGGAGGAAGAGAAGCAACGACATCATCATGGGTAGATGAAGCCGAAAAGTGGATAGAACTCGCCAAGAAAGCGTAGGGGAAAGAACCAACAGCCATTCCCACTCCCACAATCATTAACATGACCCTAGAGGAAGAGCAAAGAAGGAAGACTAGAGCTTTGCATGTACATGTAACCGGCCTAAAAGACCGTGATAATGTGGAAGGAGAGGTCAAAGACCTCCTACATATGATAGGTGGTGAGGCCACACACACTAAGCATGGAGAGTGGGGAAGAAAAGAGAAGGGGAAGAAGGGAAGGGGGAGACTTCAAAGGAGAGAGCATTGATCCTTCGTTTCCCCTCCATGGAAGCGAAGAAAGACTTCTTGAAGAAGCGTCCTACACTAAAGAAAACGGGGATATTCCTTGGGGATGACCTCACACTCTCACAGATTGCTCATATGAAAGAAGTCATGCCAGAGATAAGGACCGCCAAAGAGAAAGGAAAGGTGGCATTTTATAGAGATGGGAGAGTGGTCATTATGGAGAAGCGCTCCGCATGACGACACGAGACATATGGGACCACATTCAAACTTGCTACCTGGAACTGTAATGGGTCTCTACGTCTTGATGTGGGTGCTTTTGAGGACATTTTCACCAAGAGGGACATCATCTTCTACTCAGAGACGCATCAGGCCCCTGGACAGTCTATGCCACCACGGGTTAGCGGATACAGATGGGAGACAGCTTGCAGAAAGGAGACTCGATCAGAGCACAGAGGACGGGGCTCAAGGGGAGTGGCAGTTTTATTCAGGGAGAAGTTGCAGCCATAGATACATATTGCCCACAGAGATGAGGAGGCTAGGTACATGTGGGTGAGATTGCGAGTTGAGACAGGCAGATACCTATACATTGCTATATGCTACTTTCCTCCTAGTACATCTGTCTATGCACCACCTAGAGGACAGGAGTCCCCCTTTGCTATTTTGGATGATGACATATGGGAGTTTTCTAGAGATGGTTACATTATCATCCTGGGTGACTTCAATGCTAGGACTGCTCAGCAGCAGATGGTAAATTATGATACTTCAAAGGAGATGTTGAGGGAGCTTGATATTGCAGAGATGGGCCTATCTAGGCTATCACAGGATGTGGAGCGTACTGAGTATGGACGACACTTGATAGACATGGGGTCTGCACATGGATTGTCTATTTTGAATGGCCTACATAGGTTTCCAGTTGCAGGCGGTTTTATGTGCTTCCCTCACAGACATGGAGCTAGTACAGTGGATTATGTCATGGCACACCACCCTAGCTTTATCTCTAGTACCCAGGACCTCACAGTTGGACCCAGACTTGTTGGCGTAGCAGTGGATCACGCCCTTCTGTTGATGACCATCTCTTTCCAATTCAGTGTAGCACACAGGCCACGAGTAGCAGCTCCCACCCGCTTTACTTTTACTCGAGAGACGAACTGTCTACATTGATGGGATATACAGACGCTTGTGCATTGAGGAGCCAGGGTGACCTCTGGAGGAGCTCACTTCTATACTGACACAGACATCGCATGATGTAGCAGCAGAGGCATACCCACACACACAGCCTCAGCAGAGACGACGTTCTAGGAGCATGCCCCAGAACAGCTGGTATGAAGAAGAGTGCCGCGAGACGAGAGCCGAACTCCAACGAGAGGTACTTTTGGGAGACCTCACTCATAGACAATAATAGGTTCCCTTCCGACGCCTAGTGTGGCGGTGAAGAGGGCATTTCTGGCACGATTAGAGCAAGATCTATTCTTGAGTCAGGACCCAAGAGAGACATGGAGACTCTTCCATGAGCACTCCACTCCTCTTGCCATCAATTCTACAGAGGCCTGGGGCGAATATGCATCATCCTTGTGCACAGTGCCTGAACAGCCACCTCTTCCCGAACCCCCTAAGTCATGCCCACACACACGTGCTTTTTTCATCGTTGAGATGGTGAAGAAGGCCATTGATGCAACATTGGGTGGATTAGCTGGGATGTGTTCACAGATTCAATTTCAAGAGCCTCGGACGAAGCTCTGACTTTTTGACACTCTAGTGGCTTTTGTATTGTTATACGAAATCAAATATGGGGGCCTTCCGTAGACCACCACAGGAGGAAAGGTCAGACTGATGGATGGGGAGGTATAGAGAAGCCTTTGGTCTCTATGATTGCACGGCTTACTCCCGGGTAATCCACAACTTCTCTCTTTCGATGAGTAGGAAGGTGGTCCGAGCACGGATGAACATAACGGTTGAGGCACTTACCATATCAGTCTCCTTTATACACCATTTGTGGGACCCTCCCACAGACATATATGCCCGCTTAGCACTTGAGTCCTCTAGAAAATTAGCTTTGCAAGGAGACACGACATGCTGGTATGGAGAGATGACATCATGGTTTGAGCTACATGGATTCAGCATGGACATACTACCCCCATTCCAATACTCACTGGATGCACCCTCTCTGACTCTTACACAGTCCGAGATCACGAGGCTCATTCGCCAAGACATGACTCAGCTGGATGCCAAGAGAACTTGGATTCAACCGACACAGGAGTTGGGCACGAAGATGGATTTCTATAGGGAGCATCTTCTCCAGCTCACTGAAGATGGTTTTGTGGTAAGGCCCAGATACATGGACACCCACTTATCTCACGGGATACGGTGTGCTATTGGCCAAATACGCACATCTTCACACCAACTTCAGGTGGAGACTGGCAGAAACATCGGAGTGTCAGCAGAGGCCAGAACATATCCCCTATGTCATACGTAGGCTGAGACAGAGTTGCACTATGTATGCCATTGCCCAGTTTACTACGAGATACGAGGTCGCTTCCATTGCTTGTACGGAGAGGGTTTTGGACCGCTTTCCAGAGTCATGGGGTATGAGGACCAGAGATGTTTGGGATTGTTCTTGTTGGAGCTACGAGGACACAGAGAGAGCTTGTTGAGAAGAGAGGCTAGCAGTCTCAGAGACGGATCACAGACTTCTTCTCTAAAGCGGATATTGTGTAGCCAGAGGTGTACCGACCATAGCAGAGCTCATACTCTCCTCACACCAAGAGACACACTGATCGACCAGGCGACTGAGCTCGCGAGATCAAGCGCCCACGGCTCAGAACTACACAGCATTGGCGGGGACTACATCAGCAGATTCGGGTCACCTTGGCCCGATATGCACGACGCCCGGTCAGACTACTGACCATGAAGGAGATTGATGAGATCCGCCAGGGACCGATGATGGACTTCCTGTGATCCTGGTGAGGATTGAATATCGTGCTCACTCTTGTAGCTGCCCTTGTATCACTACTGTCTCAGCCCTGTATCAGCCTTTGTATCAGATATTTTATGAGTCTCTCTCCTCCCCCCCAACTTACCATCTAGTAGGTAGGGATTTTTGATATTTTTTTCAGCACCCCACTTTTTATCTTTTGTACCCACATATTGTACTAGATTCCACCATGTTGTAACTTTGTGGTCTCATAGGTCATTTTGGCCTTCTGAAGCCGTTAATATAGCATTTCATTTCATTGCATTTCATCATCCATCCCCCTCTCTCTCTCTCTCTCTCTCTCTCTCTCTCTCTCTCTCTCTCTCTCTCTCTCTCTTCATGGCGAGCTGGTGAACATCGTGAGTTGATGAACTCCGTAACATCGCGAGCTGCTGGATGTTGTCCTCTACAACTTGTCGCGCTACAACCCTAATGCAAATGCTTCGACTACCTACTACACAAGGGACAAGCAGAGCAGCAGCGAGAAGGCCAGTGCAGAGCAACGCGGCAATACCACAGGGGTCTGAGGATGGACCAATCAGCTGACCTAGGAGATGACGATATCTATGAAACCCTGCCTAAATTGAAAAGCAACATTTAGGCGGAGAATTCAAGAGAGAAGAATATCACCATGTTCAGTGAGAGCAGAAAACTTTCTAGAGTCAAAGATGACTTAATGTTTGAAAACGTACAAGTGATGATTAAGGCGGAGCTGAGCCTTTTGAGGGGTGAGATTGACAATGTAAGGTGCAGCGGAATGAATCTTGAAACTTTGCTCAACATGAGTGCTCAGAACTGTGCTCAAGGTTCCTTTTGTTCTAATGGAAGGGAGAGCCTTCCGCCTTTAATGAGAGAGTGCAATGATCACGAACAAAGTGAGTGGACACTGTGCGTGCAAGTGTATGAGACTGAGAGATAGAGAGAGAAGAGAGATACGACACCAGAGACATTGTAAAACCCTCCTCCGAAGGCCCCACTCTCGTCGGCGAGAGTGGTCTATACTATTGATTGCACAATCTGGTACAAACTGAATGCATGTGACTGATGCAAGTCTAGGCTAAGTCGGCGATGACGACGGTGATGGCGAGACCGACCTAAGCGCTGAAATCTGCAATCTTTTATCTGATGTCCAAAAACGCTATGGGCTGAAATCTGCTACAAATCCAAAAACGCTGGTTTCGGGGCTGATTCTGCTGATCTTTGTCGCTGAAATTCTGCAGGTCTTAGGGCTGAAAACTGATGTTCTTTAGGGCTGAAACTGCAGGTCTTTTAGGGCTGAATCTGCTGGTCTTCATTGCTGAAAATCGCCATGGATAATGGTGCGAATTTGGAAACGCTAGGTTGGGAAAAACGCTAGGTTTGCTGAAGCTTTTGCTGGCGATGATCTTCTTGCTGAGGAAACGCTATGCTGATGCTAATGAGGGCGATGACCATCTGATGCAAAAACGCTAGGGAAGATGTCTTTTGCTTGGAGGAGATACCGCCACCAAGGTCTTGCTGAGAAGTTGAGCACTGGTGCTCCTGCTGCCTCCTCTGCCAGAAAGTGCTAACTCTGTTTTGCTTATATACAAACTTACTCAATTTGCCCTACCTACTTTCCAACAAAATTCACTTAAAAATAATAAGTGAAAAATGTCAAAAATAGGTAAAATAGGCTAAATGCACTGGAAATTCCCCTAAAGGATTCTGATGGATTCTGATGGGAATGATCATGCTGTGTGCAACCAGAGGATATGCATCTACACTCAGTGATTGGGCATGCATGGTCCACAAATAGACTCACAAAAGTGCCAGATCACTTCTAAATCTAGATTGACTGGACTGACTGAACCCTTGCTATGTTGTAGCTTGTCCACGGACACATAGGGTTGGATGTGTCACGTGACAGACAAAGATGTGTATGCAAATGAAGAGACTTACAAAAAAGCTATGTATGCAGATATGAGCAAAGAGTTGGACAAAGAGATGCTTGGTAATCGTGACAAGATGTACACATCATTGACGGTCAAAATGCAGACTATAGTGCGTGCAGACGGAATGTAATGGAATGTGTGATGCGAAAAAGATTAGAGGATGCACTTGTTGCTTTTGAATCCTGGAAAGCCAAAATGGAAGAACGCGGGAATGAAAAGGATGCACTAATCAAAGCACTTGAGGGAGAACTTACAGCTTGTAAAAATACCCCTGCAAAGGAGGAAGGAAATCAACCCTCAATGATAAAGGAGCTTGAAAGCATTAAGGAGCACGTGAAAACTCTACGTGAAGAGGAAGAGCAGAAGGCACGAACAACCTCTTCATCGGCGCAGCACCTATTCAAAACACAAGAGAAGGGAGTTGATAAAGTTGAAAAGTGGATCGAGGACGCAAAGAAAGGAAAAGGTAAGATGCATGAGGCCACACCAACATCCACTATCATCAATATGACAATTGAGAAGGAGCAAAAGAGGAAGACTAGAGCCCTTCATTTGCATGTTACACGTCTCAAAGACACTGAAAAAATAGAAGAGGAAGTGAAAGAACTCTTGAAGCGCATGGGCCTTTCTGAAACCACACACACAACAGCTTGGAGAGTGGGAAAGAAGGGAGGTGATGAGAAAGGAAGTTCCAAGGAAAGAGCACTCATTATACGTTTCCCTACATTAGGAGCTAGGAAGGAATTCTTGAAGAAGAGACCAACACTCAAGCAAACTGGGATATTTTTCGGTGATGACCTCACTCTAACACAAGTAGCACACATGCAAGAGCTGATGCCAAAGATCAAGGCAACAAGGGAGAAAGGGAAAATTGATTTCTACAGGGAAGGGAGAGTAGTGATTTTGGAAAGACGCAACGCATGACGGTGCGAGACCTATGAGACCAACCTTAAAATGGCAGCATGGAAGTGTAATAAATTGATGAAGCTAGATGTAGGCGGATTTGAGAATAGTTTCAAGGGAAGAGACATTATTTTTTACTTGAAGACGCATCAGACTCTTGGTGGCACATTACCTAGAGTGACGGGATCCCAGTGGGAGACTAATTGTAGACACGATGTGAGATCAACGCATAGAGGACGTGGGTCAAGAGGTGTGGCAGTCCTATTCAACGAGGAGCTTCAGCCGCTGATGAGTAGGCCAAATATATGTGGGTCAAAGTGAGAGCAGAGACAAGGAGGCCACTACATGCAATATGCTATTTTCCCCCCAGCAAATCTCATTATGCATCGCCCAAGGGGCAATCACCCTACATGATATTGGATGAGGACATATGGGAGTTCTCTAGGGATGGAGATGTCATTCTTCTAGGAGACTTTAATGCCACGACGTGCCAATCTCAAACAGCCTTATATGATACCTCACAAGAAATGTTGAGAGAGCCGGATGTCAATGATATGGGACTGGCCAGGTGTTCGCACGATGAGGAGCACAATGGATCTGGGGGATATCTAATAGACATGGGGATTGCACATGGACTGGCCATCTTTAATGGCCTCCAGAGATTTCCAGCATCGAGTGGGTTCACTTGTTTTCCTCATAGACATGGGGCTAGCACAGTGGATTATGTTTTGGCTCAACCCAGTTTTATACCCTCTTTCAAGACTTTACAATCGCTATCGAAGCAGTAGTAGATCATGCCCTCCTCACGTTTACCGTCTCACTCCAGTTCAACATAGCTCGATTGGCACAGACATCTACGCATACCCGATACACTTTTACTTCAAAGACCAATTCAATCTACATAGATGGTATGTACAAACGCTTATGCACAGAGGATCCGGGGAGACCTCTAGAGGAGCTCACTTATATTTGACAGAGACACAACAGGATGCAGCAGCAAAGGCATATCCACACACTGAGCCGGGACAGCGACGACGTTTTGGAAGCGGGAGCATACCCCAAAATAGCTGGTATGATGAGGAGTGCAGAGAGACAAGAGCCTCACTTCAGAGGGAGGTACTTCTAGGAGTCGTCACTCAGAGATAGTTACATATTGCTTCTTGGCGTTTGGTGCGACCAAAAAACATGGCATTTCTAGCTTGATTAGAGCAAGATTTATACCAGTTGTTTTTGGGCCAAGATTCAAGCGAGGCATGACAACTCTTTGATGGGCATTCTCCCCCACCAATCATCACTTCTACGGAGGTATGGGGTCAGTATGCATCATCTCTCTACACAATCTCGGGGCAACCACCTCAACCTCATCCGCCAGAGCCATGCCCACACACATTTGCTTTCTTTACCTCCAAGATGGTAAAGAAGGCCATTGACAGGATAAAGACAAGGAGAGCGTATGACCATGATTTATACATGCCAGAGGTCTGCTTGCAGAGCTTCTAGCCGTGATGTTCAACCATGCCATGTGCGAGGGCCTACTTGATATTTGGAGTTTGTCCACTATCGTACCTATCTTCAAGTCACGGGACCCTATGGAGCCTGGGAACTACCGCACTATCATGATTGGACACACATTGGCACGGAGCAACAATTGAGTAGATGGGTAGAGAGAGGGTGTGCGCCGTGCGAGCAACAAGAAAGGCGGGTTTCATGAGAAGTTTCTCTATTCTTGATCCTATTTTGACACTCAGAGCCATTATTGAGGAGGGAAGATCACATGGGAGACGGCTCTATTATTGCTTTGTGGGTTTCCGCAAAGCCTTCGATACAGTGCCAGAGCTAGATTGATGCGCACACTGCAAGAGATGGGGGTACCTACAGAGTTGATTTGGGGGATCGTGGCTCTATATAGGTCAGTAGTGGGACATGTACACACTCCAGAGGGGGTTTCTAATTTGGTTCACTCCACTATCAAGGTGAAACACGGCTGCCCGCTATCTCCTACACTATTTGGCATGTATGTGGATGAGGTTTCTGACTATATTAGGAGGGACGGTGATAGAGGAGCACAGTTGGCAAGGACATGGATCCCACTGTTGTTATTGACACTCTAGTGGTTTCAGCCTTGCTTTACGGAGTTCATATTTGGGGACCCTCAGTGGACCACAGTGGCAAATCTGGTAGCACTGATGGATGGTGATGTATGGAGAGGCCTTTAGTCTCTATGATCTCCCGAATGATTCGGGCTAAGGCCTCAATGCCACATGAGATTATTCGAGCCGAGCTAGCTGCCCCCCTCCCGTGGTCGAGGCACTTACTAAAACAGTATCCTTCATGCATAGTTTATGGGACCTACCCATAGACAGATATGCTCGGCTAGCCCTTGAGCCATCCCGACAGCTAGCGCTACAGGGGGATACAGCTAGTTGGTATGGGCAGATGACATCATGGTTCCAGTCACATGGTTTCAGCATGGATAGACTACCTCCGTTCCAGTACTCCTTGGATGCACCCTCCCTATCTCTCACACGGACAGAGATCACTAGACTACTACGTCAGAATTTGATTCAGCTAGACTCCAGGGGCACATGGATACAGCCGACACAAGAGATGGGCACGAAGATGGTTTTCTATAGAGAACATCTTCTCCAACTAACAGAGGATGGATATGTGATCAGACCAGCCTATATGGACAATCATTTATCCCATGGGATACGATGTGCTATTGGTCACATGTGCACATCATCACATCAGTTAGAGATTGAGATTGGCAGTTTTAGGATAGTACCAGCAGAGGCCAGGATTTGACAGTTGTGTCATATAGAGCCAGAGACAGAGTTACATCACATTTGTCATTGTCCGGTATACTATGAGATACGAGGCTGCTTTCATTGTCTATTCAGAGAGGGCTTTGGACCGTTGGCTAGTCATGAGATATCAGAATCAAAAATGCCTCGGGTTGTTTTTCTTAGAGCTGCGTAGACACAGGGAGAGTCTCTTGAGGAGATCGGGCAGTGGGAGACATTCACAAAGGGAGATCAGCGACTTCTTTAGAGCAGGGACTCGGCAGTCAGATGAGCAAGCCTCACAACAGACTTCAGATCCCACCTATACCAGAGGTATATAAGTTGACCGAGCCATTAAGCTCGGGAGAGCAAGACGCCCACGTCTACGAGGGCGACCACGACATCGACAAAGGCTCCATCAGAGGATCAGGACTATTCTAGCACGACATGGGAGAGGAAGTTGACTTCGTTTTCTCGGTCAACAGGATTATGTTGTTCCTCAAACTGCTCTGCCTTGCCATTGTCATCGCTAGTCTCATCCTGTTCCTATTCCTACTATTCCTCGTCCCCAACCTCTTCCTTTGCTTTCTCTCCACATACTCTCCTCTGAATCATGATGACCAGGAGGCACTGCTTCATGGTGGTCAATTGTTACAGATCTTCTTCCTCGGAGAAGAATCGTTGGTGCTCTGTACCATTGAAAACCGCATGTCACCTGATAAGACGGTAAAAACAGTGGCACAACACCAAAACTGACAAAAATAGCAATCTGAATTGAAAAAGAGCACTTGGGACAAGAGACAGTGGGGTGGAATCCCCTACTCACTGATATTGGCCCATCCAACTGGCACCCCTTGCGGTACTTTTTACATAAATCAAGCTATCGGTTACAACCACTCATATGAGCCCACTCACAATGATCTGAGTGCTGGTGGTACCCTAGCCTCTAATTTATAGGCACCTAGCACCTAGAAGCAACTCACTTATCTCTTGTTTTCACATAGTGGCCAAGGGCACCTAAAAATTACCTGCTTTGGAGGACTGAGGCCCATAAGGCATCTCTTATCAAAATAAGCCACATCAGCAAATCCGTATTTTCAGCCATATTAAATCCCGTGAGTCAAGCTGCGATTTGCGGCCCGTTCTGCACAGTGTTAGGCATCAGGATTCTGCTATCGGTCAGCTCTGCTCCTCTTCTATTGTGTAGTCATGGCACGCCACCATTCTGTGACAAAGGCTGAACCTGATACCGATATAACCAGCCAGCACCACATCAACGGAAATCAATGATACAAACTTGGAATAACTATAATTGAACCGATAACGCTTCACACTTTGACACATGAGCATGGTGCCGTGATACAAACTTGAAATAACTGAGACTAAGCGAAGAAAACTTTACACTTTGACACTTGAGTCGACACGTCAAAGGAGTAGTTCCCCTTAAGAGATTATTGGCCACCAAGTTTGGCGCCCCTGGCGGTGTTTCTTTATTGTTAGTCAACAAAGTTACGACTGTTGGGATAGCCCAGTCACCACTCCCACAATCGCAGTAAAAAGTATCTTTCGTTTAAACTAGCCCCAAAAGCCAGGAATAATTCAATAACAGCCCTTAAAAGCTTGCAATAAAATCTACCACGTTTGCCTGCTTTGTACAGTCAATACAACCCAGCAATTCACTGAGGATATTGCAGTGCGTTTTACAGCACAATTCCAGGTTGCTGCGACCAGTTATGGGCCCCTCTCTCTGGTTCTGCTCTCTTAGTCCCTTTGCTCCCGGTCTGTGGCTATGCCACATCAGCAGCCTCTCACACCTTGCAAATGAAAGACTATAGAGGGAGAAAATTCCACAATGCTTTTCAGCTATAGGCACCCCAACACCACTGCAAAAAAGGCACCACCAGTTACAAGCTGCGACCTAAGAATGTCTGATTCTCCGACCACCAACACGACCCAAGCCATATAACAGTGACAGCTCTGAGCAAGGATAGAAGTAAAGCAGCTACCAAAGAGTGCAACCAAGGCAAACCCGCAGCAACAGCCACTCCTTGGAAGAAGAACCACTTCCCATGCACCTCGAATAAACTAGGGAGGAAATCACATATCAATGCAATTCACGTGATCAGCCAAAACAGTAGGGGAGAAGCTCAACACAGAAGGTAGAAAGTTTGCAAAATAATGAGAGCTCCACCAGAAAGGAAGAAACTACAGGCAAACTCAGGGGGGAGGCCACTAGCCCAACCCAGGAACAAGAAAACATCAAAGTAGTCAAGAGCAGACTGTAACCCAAAGACACTGTCTGCATCTGAAATCTGCCTAGGACGCTGGGCTACAGCTGACACCAGTTACAACTCAGGAGAGTCTCACCTCCACAAATCCCAATGTATCGCTTATCACAAATAGAGAAGTCACTGCATGGGAACATGGGGAAATCAAACATGTTATCATAGACAGTTGCATCATTTAGTGTAAGAAACTATAGTACGGGAAGCTAATTTTCCAACAGCTACCCTATCCCTAGTTCAAGGAATCAATCAAGTATTACGTTCCTCCCAATGTACTTATGGAGTCCAAACCATATCTGAAGTAACAGGACTTCAATGATAGATAGTTATACTGCCTCAAAAACATCTGTTTTGTTTGTCCTTTCTTTGCTCTACTCTGACCCTCTACCACACCTCACCCGCCCCCTTCCCCTTTTTTCTTCCTTTCACATATTTAAACTTAAAAGAGTTTACACAGAATAAAATTGTCACTTTGGTCCCAAAAACAAATCTGAGGGTGTGCAAACCTGGCAGACCACCTACAGTTTCTGAACAAACCCGAGTCAAAAATACATGATCAATCTGTGCCCCAAATACGATAGAAGCAGATCAGCCTTCGGAAATCATACGTTATTGCCAAAGGGTTGTAGAGACTAGGCATACACACCTTGGAAAGCTTGAATTTATGCTCCATACAGAAGCGATGCAAGCCCTGTGAACATTTAACGATAAGGTAGTGTAAGTACAAGCTGTCCAGCAACAAGTTCTGACATTGATCATTGTAGAGCTACTTCATGATTGCCTATTGACTCTTACCAAAATCACGTTTGATATGTAAATTTGCTCATACCTCTCCTACATTAAATATAAATCGTCGGCGATCAAAGAATAAAAGCACTGTTGGTACTGTATCTCCAGTGTCAAATCCAGTACCAAAAATCTGGAATCACATTCGACATGGTTCGTCAGCTCATGGAAACCAAACAAGATGTGCATGTACACCCAGTTCTCTGCCAGAAAAAAGTTGCAAATAAACATTTGCAAGACACAATTTCCTCTACAAACTTAAGATATTTCCCTTCCAGACAAAAGCAAAAGCTGAAATTAGCTTCAAATTTATATCACTTTATTGAGACCTTCCTAAAAAACTCTCAGCATTAAAAGTTTAAAAACTTTGATTTGCCCCTACTTATACATACCCATCGACATACTGACACACGTGTTGGACTTACACCACTCTGCTGCTTCACAAGTCTAGGGCATGCATGTACGGCTAGTGTTCCACGCTGGCCACCCTTTGCATATGCATTTAGACTGCATCACTGTCCGGCCGCCCACTCCGGGCCGGCCACCCACTTTTGTCCGGGCGCCCTCATATATTTACATATATCATTTTTCTGTTGGGTCGTGGGGACTTTTATAACGCCTTGCCCTACCTCCCCTTGGGCACCTGTTTATGGGGGCAGGGGGGTACCCACTTCCATATCTCATCTCACAGAGATCATCTGGCATTGTATGGGTCTTTTGCTCATGGTAGTCATGAGGGGCTGATCACCCCTCTTCACCATATTTTGCGTTTGTGGTCTATTGTCTCTCTCTCTCTCTCTCTCTCTCTCTCTCTCTCTCTCTCTCTCTCTCTCTCTCTCTCTCTCTCTCTCTCTCTCTCAGATCCACCAACGACCGATGCTGGATCTCCTATGATCTGATACAAAGTCTGAGTAACAAGATGACAAAATGACAAAATGACATTGTAACTTTCTGGTCTCATAGGTCACTTTGGCCTTTTGAAGACGTTAATATAACATTTCATTTCATTTTCATTCTCTCTCTCTCTCTCTCTCTCTCTCTCTCTCTCTCTCTCTCTCTCTCTCTCTCTCTCTCTCTCTCTCTCTCTCTCTCTCTCACATGGTATTAGAGCTCAAGCTCTCCATGGTCCGGGCGCACCTTCCGCATCAGGTACTCCTCCCAAGAAGAAGATCAGCCAATGTTTTTGCAAGGAGAGGCGAGCATGCTCAACCTACAGCAGTGTTCCCTCGCGAAGAACCTCCGTTTTCAGCCCATCTGCGTTTTAGGCAACAGAAAACCCTAGCGTTTTTTGGAGGCTGCTTGCGTTTTTGCTCTCCCTTGGTGGCGATCACCTTCTGGCTGCCAGCGCTGGCCCTTTTGAGCACTTTCCTCGCCAGAAAACCCCTCCCTCCATCTGCGTTTCTTGGTCAGATACAGCTGCTGTTTTTGGGAGCATCTGCATTTTCAGGCAGCAGCTGCGTTTTTGGCAGGCTGCTTCGTTTTCAGCAGAGGAGGGGAACGCTTGGCCACACCCTCTACAAATCTTGCCTCCTACCCGGCTTAGCATCCGGTGCTTTGCCGGCGATAATCCTCTTTGTTTACCTCAGATTTTAGCCATATACACCTGCTGTTTTCTCTGTTTTCAGCCCACCCAGGGTTGTGACCATGATTCACCACCTCCCCAAACCCCCTGCACCGCTCCAGACCCTGCCGGGAGTGTACGAGCACGCTGAAAATCGCTGGACAGCAGCGTTTTCATCACCTCGCAGTCACGTTTTTGGGTGGACAGCAGCCACATGGCTTGTGTTTTTCACAGAGGATGAAGTTACCTCCTGCCAGGACACCATCCGGTAGTGGTCCATGCGGTCTCTCAGTGACTACTGCAGTACACCGTATCTTCGATGTCGGCTTGATCATCTACGAGCATACGATCCTTGGGAGATCCATTCATTCCAGCCATCATTTGGCGGTTGCGCACTCCAGAGGGGGTGGTGACTTGTGGTTTGCTATGGACACACCTATGCACTCATCAAAGGAGTTCAAACGAGATATAGCCATACTCATGGCATATGGGATTCCGACATTCCCAGAGAAGACACCACCATCTTGGGTGGAAAGACACTTACCACTTGACCTCGACACATCAAATCACTTGCTTACATAGGAGCATCTACATGGACTTAGGGAGAGGATCTTGGATCTCTTCTTGGACAGGTTCAATGCTTGGATCTACAGACTGGAGTGGGACTTCAATGCTTTGGACTCTCATGGAGAGTTTACCCACGAGATGCGGGAGATCAGGCATCCTGCGACTACATTCGGAGTCACCCGGAGCTTGGCTTGGATGGTAGTGCAATTGCTCTTCTACACTCCGGATCATTTGGATTGCTACCTTCAAAGCTGCTTACACTCACCCTCCGTAACCTTACAATAGACTTATCCCCCAAACTGGGCAGTAGGCCACTCCCAGCTCATTCACATTGAGAGCCACACCGAGATGTGGTTTGGTGGCGTTGATACCGATTCTGTTTTGGTTGACACTGGAGGATTGGAGGCAGGAGATACATGCAAGATGGCGCAGACAGATTGGTCTGGCCTTTCCTCTTCTTAGAGATTATTCACAACGCAGACAGCTCCATCTGGCTTCCCTTCTTCATACAAGATGATTACGATGCAGACAGCTTGGTCTGACCACACCTCTTCTCAGAGCCCTTCACAACGCAGATTGTTGAGTCTGGCTTTCCCCTCATCTTGGGTATCACCCTACCTACTGACATGACATCATATGGTGGTGATATGTACGGTCTACCGGTGACTGTTGTAGCTTACGGTAGCTTCTATAGTGCAAACTGTTTAGTCTGGCTTTCCTTGTTTTGGAGCTACATCTCGCCTTCCTGGAGTTGTACACAGCTTAGCCACCTGGCCACCTTGGGTTGCAGGTTCATGCATTGACAGGCTTCCGGTCATTCTCATGACGGTTCTTCGGCTTCCTCATTTTCTCCAGACAGCTTTGACTACAGACACCACATATCTTATTGGGCAAGACACTTGCAGGTCTATAGGAACTTCTTTTACGACAAGGAGTTGTTTTCACACTCAATTCGGGACCTTCATGCAGTATCTTCATGGAGGAATACAGCAGTTTGCTACACTACTTGTGACGGGAACTTACCACGGAGATTTCTCGACGGTTGGGATACCCCAGACAGCTGCTACACTCATGGAGTATCCTTCAATGGACATCGCAGCAGACATCTTCATCACTTGCCTTACATCTTCGGCTTTACACGGTTTGTTCAGCATCAGGTGCTGAGAGGGGGCGTTCGACTTACACCACTCTGCTCCTTCACAGGTCTAGGGCATGCATGTACTAGTGTGTCTCCGAGCTGGCCACCCTTTGCATATGCATTTAGAATGCATCACTCCAAGCCGGCCGCCCACTTTTGTCCGAGAGTCCTCATATATTTCCATATATCATTTTTCTGCTGGGTCATGGGGATTTTTATCAGGCCTTGCCCTACCTCCCCTTGGGCACCTATTTATTGGGGCAGGGGGGTACCCACTTCCATATCTCATCTCCAAGAGATCATCTGCATTGTACGGGTCTTCTGCTCATGGTAGTCCACAAGCGCACTCTCACAACACGTATACAAAGATTTGTTAGCATCTTCCTCGTGAAAAGTAAGGTGGCACTTTATACGTGTGTGTGTGTGTGTAGCAAACATGTTAGCATCCCCTTAGCTCCATCTCCTACGTTGAGGCAATGTCTTAACACTTCGGAGATAGAGCTACTCACATTCATGATGTGACTCTGCCTTCACATATTAAGCAAGACTTGTCGATGCAGAGGACATTTAAAGGACATTATAAGACTGCTCAAACTTCCTTTGAACAACTTCTTCCTTGAAGCCGGCATCTTCCAAGAACAGTGTCATTGTTAAGAGTTTCAGATTCTTGTCCAATGGTGGCTCCAGTATCTCTCAAGAGCAGATTAGGGAGTGAGGGTTGTTTTGTGGTTGTTGTCACGATTGTGACGTATTCTTTGTCTTTGTATTACCTTCTTCACTTGACTCTTTTGCAAATACAAAGACGTACTAGATCAAAGACCCATGTTCTAGAAAGGATGTGTCTCTTCGCCCAAGAGTCAACACATGTTTGAGCGAAAAGCCATGCCTCTTTAGCGAATGGCTGCACCCTCACGCCGAAAGGTCACGACTCTACAACAGAAGGACACGACTATTGGCTTAGAGTCATGTCTCTTGACCTATGGTCATGTCTTTTCATCGTGTCTCTTCAGTTTCTACATAAGAACATCCTTGTAGCACATTTCAAGGAATGAACACACATTCAAACTTTGAGTCTCTTATCTTCTAGTTTCATTCTTAGTTTAGCTTTTATCTAAGTTCAATTATGAATAAACACACATAGTAAGAGTGTTCTTCACAGTGGTATCAAAGCAAACCTTTTTCCCCGGACCTGAACGTTGTGAGCCTCTCACCTTCGCCGCTACCCTCTCCCCCCTCTCCCGGAGTTGTATGGCAGCAGAAGAAAGGTGGTACACCCACGAATAATACAAGCATGAGGTAGCTTGAATTCGTTATGCTTAATACTTTACATATACATATAACAGACACGACAGTGATGTGTGTGTACGGCGTACCCAGAGAATTACGTTGCACCTCTTCATCAAAGGGTAGTACCCTTTCTTCAAACGCTGCTACGTTATCTACTTTGCATTAAGAACGTGCCTACACGACCTTTGTGATGCGCAGCAAGCCCAAACGTCATATACGCTGTCCAAAAACATTGCTTGTGTTTTTGCAATGCCACCACGTCAGCATGTTTTGCAACAATATAAAAAAGATTGCGTAAGAATAACAACCAGCGTGGCTACTCTTCCTAGGCAGCGTGGCTTGTCCCAAGCAACTACGCCAGCATGAGCATGGGCAGCTTACCTGCATTCCCTTGATTCTAACCCAACCTTGATGCTGCCATCAGCGTTACCGGGGAACGCCCCTACCAAGGTGGCTACTCTTCCTAGGCAGCATGACTTGTCCCAAGCAACTACGCCAGCATGAGCATGGGCAGCTTACCTGCATTCCCTTGATTCTAACCCAACCTTGATGCTGCCATCAGCATTATCGGGGAACGCCCCTACCAAGGCCTGGAACGTCGTTCCCGGCTACAGGTGCTCAGAACGACCCAGAACGGCAGGGCGTTCCGACAAACCATGCATCACCAGAACAGAACGTCCCGGAACGGCAGCAATGGTAAGAAAGCATAAAGGGGCAGATTTTGGGGGTGTGTGTTTTCTTATGAATTGCTCCCCCCTCAAACGTTTCCTTCACAAATGCAATGAGCCTCAAGGCTCTCTCTCTCTTCCTTGCTCTCAAGCTCTACGCTCGCGCTCGGGCCTCAAGCTCTCAAGCTCTCTCTTGGGCTTGCCCTCAACTTTCAAGGCTTCAAGCTCTCTCCCCCTTGGTCTCAACAAGTAAAGCCTCTCTCAAGCTCTCTATCTCAAGCATGCACTGTGTCTGTTGTGAATGTACTATGACCGCGCATCACCACACGATACAATCAAGCCATAATAAGGTGGAATAGTCTTCAAATCATGTTTTTTTGTGAGTATTAGAGTCAAAGGACTCTAATACTACTTGTATTCAAACACATAACGCTAAAAATTGCATTATTTGGGTGTTTTTTATGCCTCCCGTTCCGCGCCGTTCTCGTTGCGGACCCCTTGCCATTCTCTTGTTCTGCGGGGAGGCCCGTCATCGTTCCCGTTCCGCGTTCCGGGTAACTCTTGCAGCACGGCTTTAGTCATTGCAATTGAATCTTTCCTTACAAATGGACATACCTTCAAACACTACTTCGTCTCAGTCTACGACATCCCTTCAAGAGGATTTTACTGTTTTAGATAAACCGATGGAATACCTTGTAGATTTCCAACCAATGGTCATCACTCAACAGAAAACTCAAGTCAATTTACCAATAGTTTCACTTGATGCAAATAAAGATTCAATCTTTTCTTGGACAAAGCTCGAAGTTACAAATGACTTTGATAAAGGCACTAATCAAGTTCCAGATATGATCAGTTTTTAGTTTGGCCAAATAGTTATGTTCAATAACAATGCCATGACATGGGACTTAACAGCAAGAGCTTTGGATGCAGAAGCAAGCAGAAATACATTTTCCTTCTCACGGAGTTTCTACAACTACCCTTGGGTTTTATTTTAAATGGGAGGGAATGTCATGATTGTGACGTATTCTTTGTCTTTGTATTACCTTCTTCACTTGATCCTTTTGTATATACGAAGACATACCAGATCAGAGACCCCTGTTCTCGAAATGATGTCTCTTCGCCCAAGAGTCACACCTGAACGGCGAATAGCCATGCCTCTTCAGTGAATGGTTGCACACGACTCTACAATAGAACACGACTATTGGCGTAGAGTCATGTCTCTTGACCTATGGTCATGTCTTTTCATCGTCTCTTCAGTTTCTATATAAGAACACCCTTGTAATACATTTCAAGGAATGAACACACATTCACACTCTAAGTCTCTTGTCTTCTAGTTTCGTTCTTAGTTCAATTTTTATCTAAGTTCGATTTTTATCTAAGTTCAATTATGAATAAACACACATAGTAAGAGTGTTCTTCACAGTTGTGCCCGGCCGTAGCTGAGGTAGACGTACTTTCTCGGCAATGCATTCCATTGTGTTGCCCACCAGCAAGCTGGCATGAGGGTTTCTCGAGGTTAGAGTCTTTGCAATTTTCTTTCTAAAGCAAATTCAGTGACTTTCACATATTTATTAGCAATCTAGCATATTTTGAATTTTCCAAGTCGTGCCGTATTAGAAAATGATTAGGGCAAATTAATGAGTTCCTTATAAAAATGCTATGTATGCATGCATATATGAGGAAAGAGCCGGACAAAGAGATGCTACATAAGCGTGACGAGATGTACATGGCACTGAAAGGGGAGATGCACGCTATTGAGAGGACAGAAGTGTATTCCCTAGCATTTTCAGCAAGACTTCCCCAACGTTTTCAGCTAGACATCATCTTTCAGCAGCCCGTCATCAGCGTTTTCAGCCAAGGATCACTAGCATTTTCAGCCTCAGAATTGAGCCAGGAGATTCCAGCGTTTCCTGCCAGAACTCAGCTAAAGACAGCGATCAGTTTTCAGCCTCGTCGCTCAGCCAGATTCCAGCCCTCTGTTGCAGAGCAGGTAGCATTTTTGGTCAAGCTTAGCACTACAGCAGAATTCTCAGATTTCAGCCATTTATCGTCGTCGCCATCATCATCGACTTGGCCTTTCCTAGCATCGTAGCATCAAGTCCATTGCAACACCACTATACCAGATTTGTGCAATCTATAGCATAGACCTCTCTCGCCATCGAGAGAGGGGCCCTTGGAGGAGGGTTTGAGAACCGTCTGGTGTCCTATTCTTCTCTCTTTCTCTCAATCTTAGCACTTTCATTCACAGTAGCATTCACTTTGTGTTTGATCATTGCACTCTCTCTCTGAAGGAACGGAAGCCTCTCACTTTCGTAAGTAAAAGGAACCCTTGAGCACAGTTTGAAGCACTCATCTTGAGCAATATAAACATTCACTTCCACTGTGCCTTACATTGGT
Source organism: Adiantum capillus-veneris (assembly GCF_014529385.1). NCBI lineage: Eukaryota > Viridiplantae > Streptophyta > Polypodiopsida > Polypodiales > Pteridaceae > Adiantum > Adiantum capillus-veneris. The sequence goes on from NC_140960.1 coordinate 89,366,494, forward strand.
ATCAGAGCTTTTCGGATTGTTCTGTATCACTCAAGGAAAGAACCACAGAAAAAAAAAAATTTGATTGTTGCGGTCGCACGTAACCCAAGTCCACTTGGGAGTGTCGATTCCTGATCGTGTTTTTGAAGAGTAGCAGGTAACCCAAGAAAGAAGGGCTTGTCCAGCCTCCCCTTGTTCCGCTTTTCACTCATTGAGAGCGAACCGTGTACTTAGCGGTCGGCCAATCGACGTGAGGTGGGAAAAAGCAACCTTGGTGTGAGCGCAAGGCCGCCAAGGGGTGTGCCCACAGGAAAGAGTCGAGCTCAGGTAAGAGAAAAGCCTTCTCAAACACCGATTGCAAGCTAAAGAACTCAAGAGCCTCAAGAACCCAAGAACCTCAAGAACCCAAGTTCCTCAAGAACTTAAGTACCCAAGATCTCAGTGTATGGTCATCACCCAAAGCGGACGGATACTTTGCGTGAAGGTGATGAGAGTGGAGTTGGAGGAGAAGAAGTTTCTACACCAGCAGGATTGTTCCCCGATCCTCCCCCATCTCCATCTACGCCACGGATTGCACCAAATCCTATGGAGGATTTGGTCAAGTCAATGATGGAGATGATGTGTAAGGTGCAGCGGAAGTGAATGTTGAACTTTGCTCAAGATGAGTGCTCCGAACTGTGCTCAAGGTTCCTTTTACTTACAGAAGGGAGAGCCTTCCGTTCCTTTAGTGAGAGAGTGCAATGGGCACAAACAAAATGGATGAACATTGTGAATGAAGGTGCTAAGACTGAGAGATAGAGAGAAGAATACGACACCAGAATGTTGTCAAACCCTCCTACGAAGGCCCCACTCTCTATGGCGAGAGCGGTCTACATATGATTGCACAAATCTCTACAATGCTTGGACTCGACGACGATGAGGATGACGACAAGACGGCTGAAATCTGAAAATGCCAAGGGCTGAAATCGACGACGATGAGGATGACGACAAGACGGCTGAAATCTGAAAATGCCAAGGGCTGAAATTTGCAAATCTTTATCTACTGAATTCTGACTCTATGTCGGTGACGATGTCGATGGTGACGATGCGACGACGACGCGTTGGAAACGCAGATGCCGAAATCTGCGTTTTCCACGCTGGAACTGTAAACCTTACGGGATCTGACCGTGCGGCGCGGATCTGCGGCGGGAAGGTGATATCTACGAAGTTCGGGACTTGTTCTGCAATGTCTAAGGGCTGAAAACTGAAAACGCTGGTTCTAGGGCTGATTCCGTCGCAAAGATCTACAAAAACGCTGAGGTTGATCTGCAAACCAAAAACGCTAGGGCTGAATTCTGTGCTTCTGCAAAAACGCTAGGCTTCTGCTGTGTCTTGCTGTCGCCGGGTTGGTCTGCAATGCAACACACTGGGGCTGATCTGCAATGGAGAAAAACGCTGGCTGTCCTTGGCTGAAAACGCTAAGTCTCCTACCGAGGGGGGGTCTTGTTGAGAAGGTGCATTGTTGGATGCCAGGTCCCTGCTGCCTCTTCTGCACGAAAGTGCTAGCGCTAGGTTTTCTTATATATAAACTTAGCAAAATTGCCCTACCTACTTTCCAACAAAAGTAACTTAGAAAATAATAAGTGAAAAATGTCAAAAATAGGAAAAATAGGTCTATACACTGTAAAAATGCTACTGATGGGATCTGACTAAAATTTGATGGTCATGTTGTGTGCAACCAAAGGATATGCATCTAATCTAAGTGTCTGGACATGCACGGTCTACGAACAGACTCAGAAAAGTGCCAGATCACTTCCTATTCTAGACTGACTTGACTGAACTGAACCCTGGTCATGTTGTAGCTTGTCCACTGACACATAGGGTTGGATGTGTCATGTGACATTTCCTCCTTTTCAAAGTGAGGTACTGGTACCGAACTGTATGGCGTCTAGGGAGATTGCCAATAGCATCCGGAATCTTGGAAGGGACTCTTCGCCGGCCCACTTTGATGTGTGGGTCGTGCGCTACTTGAACTTCATAAAGGTGTGCAACGCTCGCTTCTTTGGGCAACGCCGAAAGCAACACAAAGTCTTCCGTGGCTCCTTCGATGCTTCAACTTCGTCTAGAGTTATGCTTCTTTCTGCTTCAAGAATCCCCATGGCTGAAAATTCATGAAACCACTTCCAACACAAAAACATGAACATACCTATTCCATGTAAAGTGACTGGAAAAAATCGTGTCTTCAGACTGTGCATGCAATGTAGATGAACAAAGAGACGTAGTGCCAAACCGTTCACCACACACACGCAAACAATGAGATCGAATCTTTCTCTTTTGATCTAAAGCAATCAATTGTGGCAATTCACAACAAAAATGCCCATGCTTGGTGCTCATACTTTCTTGTGCTCTTTCTACGACTGTGTTGTGCCAAGGAAGAGACATTAAATGTGACTTCTTTGCATGCATACTTTTCAGCTTTTCATGAACAATCCGCATACATTCGTGCTCATTCATGAGTGAAACGTGCTCAACGTACAAGATGTCATGCCTAGGAAAAGGGATCACATAAAGGCGCTGATTGAAATACAGGAAATGATCACGAATGAAACACTCGAACAATGTGTGTTGACTAATCGTTCGAACACACAGTACTTCTTGTAAGGGTTCTTTGGACCTAGGCTCGAGAGCCAAGATCGGTTCGTCGTGTTTGATCGAATGTGCCTGGGTGTTTGTTGTGGACCTCGACTCGAAAGCCAAGATCGATTCTTCGTGATCGATCGAATCTGCAACGAGGTTAGCTTCGCTAGAAAAAGCATCCACTAAACCATCATCCTAGTGAACAATCACGTCTTGATCATACAAATCATCATGCTTGTGAGAAATCACATCGTGGTCATCATGCAAATCATCATGCTTGTCAGTGTCATCCACATCATCATGCTCATCATTATCATTCAATTCATCATGCTTATCATCATGCAAATCTTGTGTGTCATGCTTTGCAGAAGACACTGAGAGAGTCTCCTTCTCTTGATTCTGTTCAAACTGCGTCTGCCAATAGAAAAGAGTCGCAAGAACTCTTTCATGTGTTTGTCGGCCTTTTCTTTTCTTGCTTTGTTCTCGCGATCAAATTCTGCTTGTCTTGCTTTGTTCTCGCGATCTATGGCTTCCATTCTTTCTGTGTATTTACGCTCTATTGCTGCCATTCTTTCTTCGTGTTCATGCTCTATTTCTGCTTTCATTCTGCATTTCTTGCTTTGCATTCTAACTTCTTGTCCATCATCATCTTGTCGAAAGCCTCCATAGGAAACCTTGCCGTAGATGGGGAAGGGGGAGGGTCGGAAAAACCTCCTAGTGGGGAAAATTCTTCTTCACCTCTCTCATGCTCATCACCTCCAAGCGAAGTAACCATTCCGCTTCGAGTGATGACCATCCACTGAAGTCTTGGGTTCTTGAGGGTCTTAAGGTTCTTGAGGTTCTTGAGTTCTTGCGGTTCTTGCGGTTCTTCTTTCGCTTGCAATCTGTGTTAGAGAAGGATCTTCTCTTCCTCGAGTTCTTCTCTTTCCCGCGGGCGCACCCCTTGGCGGCCTTGCGCTCACACCAAGGTTGCTTTTTCCCACCTCACGTCGATTGGCCGGCCGCTAAGTGCACGGTCCGCTCTTAGTGAGTGAAAAGAGGCACAAGGGAAGGCTGGACAAGCCCATCTTTCTTGGGTTTCTTGTCACTCTTCAAAAACACGATTAGGAATCGACACGCCCAAGAAGTCTTGGGTTACGGGCGACTGCAACAAGCAAAAAAAATTCTTGGTGGTTCTTGTGGTTCTTTCCTTGAGTGATACAAAACACTGTCAAAGCTCTGATACCAATGTAAGGTGCAGCGGAAGTGAATGTTGAACTTTGCTCAAGATGAGTGCTCCGAATTGTGCTCAAGGTTCCTTTTACTTACGGAAGGGAAAGCCTTCCGTTCCTTTAGTGAGAGAGTGCAATGGGCACAAACGAAGTGGATGAACACTGTGAATGAAGGTGCTAAGACTGAGAGATAGAGAGAAGAATACGACACCAGAATGTTGTCAAACCCTCCTCCGAAGGCCCCACTCTCTATGGCCAGAGCGGTCTACTTATGATTGCACAAATCTCTACAATGCTTGGACTTGCTGGCGATGAGGACAACGACAAGACGGCTGAAATCTGAAAATGCTAAGGGCTGAAATCTGCAAATCTTTATCTGCTGAATTCTAACTCTATGTCCGTAACGACATCGATGGTGACGATGCGACGACGACGCGCTGGAAACGCAGATGCTGAAATCTGCGTTTTCCGGGCTGAAACTGTAAACCTTGCGGGATCTGACCGTGCGGCGAGGATCTGATGCGTGAAGTTGAGATCTACGAGGTTCGAGACTTGTTCTGCAATGTCTAAGGGCTGAAAACTGAAAACGCTGGTTCTAGGGCTGATTCCGTCGCGAAGATTTGCAAAAACGCTGAGGTTGATCTGCAAACCAAAAACGCTAGGGCTGAATTCTATGCTTCTGCAAAAACGCTAGGCTTCTATTGTGTCTTGCTGTCGCCGGGTTGGTCTGCAATGCAAAACACTGAGGCCGATCTACAATGGAGAAAAACGCTGGCTGTCCTTGGCTGAAAACGCTAAGTCTCCTGCCCCGGGGGGGGGGGGGGGGGGGGGGGGGGGGGGGGGGGGGGGGGGGGTTGGGGGGGGGTTGCTGAGAAGGTGCACTGTTGGATGTCAGGTCCCTGCTGCCTCTTCTGCCAGGAAGTGCTAGCGCTAGGTTTGCTTATATACAAACTTAGCAAAATTGCCCTACCTACTTTTCAACAAAAATCACTAAGTGAAAAATGTCAAAAATAGGGAAAATAGGTCTATGCACTGTGAAAATGCTACTGATGGGATCTGACTAGAATCTGATGGTCATGCTGTGTGCAACCAGAGGATATACATCTAATCTAAGTGTCTGCACATGCACGGTCTTCGAACAGACTCAGAAAAGTGTCAGATCACTTCCTATTCTAGACTGACTTGACTGAACTAAACCCTGGTCATGTTGTAGCTTGTCCACTCACACATAGGGTTGGATGTGTCACGTGACATGATGCTACAATAGGAGGTGCAACGTGCCGCGAAAGAAGGGCAGCCATGGAGCGTGAGAGTGAGCAAGCGCGCTTGGCGGCCGAAGAACGAAAGGCAACTATGGAGCTTGAACGCGAGCAAGCGCGTGAAGCTCAACGTATATGTCTCAAGACGGGCACCACGTGCCAATAGAAAAGAACAGACTGAAACAGACTTTTAGCACTTCAATAACAACCGAATTGAGAGAGAGAGAGAGAGAGAGAGAGAGAGAGAGAGAGAGAGAGAGAGAGACCACACGCGACACGGAGTGGCGGAATTCCATCCTAGAGAGTATTGGCCCCCAAACCTTGGCGCCCCTTTCAATATTTCTTTATATTGCATCAACACAGTACAAGCCGGTACTCCAAACTCTACACCTTCTCCAAGAAGCATGCCAGAGAATGAGCCCTAACCTCATATTTAAAGACCCTTGGCCTAAAAAGCAATTACAATGGAAAGCCTTTAAAACTCAAAAGCTTCTGGTCCAAAAGCAAAGCCAAAAAGCTGCCAGTGTAAATCACAGAAATCCGTACAACCTGCCACGTCATCAGCCAACGCAATTTTCGAAAATCTTCTTGTTGTCCTTAGGGTTAGGGTTAGGGTTTCCAAAATTAGGGTTTGTAGGTTTTAGGGTTAAGGTTTCAGCAGTTACTATTTCTGGCAAAAATTAGGGTTACGGTTTCTACTCTCGGGCAACCACGTCATCACATTGTGACACTTCTTCTGTTACTTGTTCTTCTTAGGGTTTAGGCCCCTCGGCCACATCTGTAAGTTGGCTCCATTCTTTAGGCTTTGACAAGTCAGCAGCTTGTTACATCTCCCCTTCTTGAAAGAGAGTAATTGTCTGCGATTACAGCATATCTGCAAAACAACTCAAGTTAGCTCAAAAAAATTCCGAGGGACAATCAGTTTGCTCTTTTTATCAAGGAATTAGCTTCTCCTTTCGGCTGTTTTGATCAAGGAGTTAGCTTCTCCTTTCTGCTCTTTTGTAGGACCGGTATGCTTTCAGAAAAGCACATGCCTGATGCTACTGTCACAAGACGGGCACCACGTGCCAATAGAAAAGAACAAACTGAAACAGATTTTTAGCACTTCAATAACAACTGAATTAAGAGAGAGAGAGAGAGAGAGAGAGAGGCGACACGCGACACGGAGTTGCGGAATTCCACCCCAAAGAGTATTGGCCCGAAACCTTGGCGCCCCTTTCGGTATTTCTTTATATTGCATCAACACAGTACAAGCCGGTACTCCAGACTTTGCACCTTCTCCAGGAAGCATGCCAGAGAATGAGCCCTAACCTCATATTTGAAGGCCCTTGGCCTAAAAAGCAATTGCCTTCAAAACTCAAAAGCTTCAGGTCCAAAAGCAAAGCCAAAAAGCTGACAGCGTAAATCACGGGGAAATCCGTACAACCTACGACGTCATCCAGCGCAATTGTCGGAAATCTTTTTGCTGCCCTTAGGGTTAGGGTTAGGGTTTCTGCAGTTTTAGGGTTAGGGTTTCCAAGATTAGGGTTTGCAGGTTTTAGGGTTAGGGTTTCAATGATTAGGGTTTCAGCAATTAGTGTTTCTGGCAGAAATTAGGGGTAGGGTTTCTGCTCTCGGGCAACCACGTCATCACTTTGTGACACTTCTTCTGTTACTTGTTCTTCTTAGGGTTTAGGCCCATCGGCCTGTTAGGTGCAACGGAATGAATGTTGTATTTTCTCAAGATTAGTGATCTTTATTGCTCAAGGTTCCTTTTAGTTCTTAGGGAAGAAGAGAGTCTTCCGTCTTATGGAGAGTGCTATGATCACGAACAAAGTGAGTGGATTGTGCGTGCAAGTGAATGAGACTGAGAGAAGGAGAGAGAAAAGATACCACACCCGAAAGGTTGTAAAACCCTCCTCCGAAGGCCCCACTCTCGTCGGCAAGAGTGGTCTACTTGATTGCACAAAGGTGTACAATGCGAATGCAATGGACTGATGCAACTTGGACTATGACGATGACGACGACAACTTGATGGCTGAAATCTGGGATCTTTTATCTACTGTTTTTCATGGTCTTCTTGGTGGCTGAAAATGACTGTTTTGGCTGCGTTTTGATGGCTGAAAATGGGGGAGCATCTGCAACCAACTTGGGGGCTGATCTGCTTCTGTGTCTAGGGCTGAAACTGCGAGTATCTGCTGCGGCAAGGGGCTGAAACCAAAAACGCTGAAGGGATCCTGCTGCTAGCCAAAAACGCTAGGCTGATTTGGCTCTGCAATCCAAAAACGTTGGTTGGGCTGTATTGGAAAAACGCTAGGGGAACTTGATCGATCTGCTGGCGATGGCGGGGATCTGCAAACGTTAGGGGCTGACGATGGATGGCGATGGCTTGCTGAAGAAGGTATCGCCAAGGATGGTGTCAGGATGCAAAAACGCTAGGGGGGTCATGAGGGGGGTACTGCTGAGAAGTTGCCTGTTGAGCGGGAAGCTCCTGTTGCCTCTTCTGCCAGAAAGTGCTAACTTGGGTTTGCTTATATATTAACTTAGCAAAATTGCCCTACCTACTTTTGTAGGAAAGTCACTTAAAAATAATAAGTGAAAATCCCAATAAATAGGAAAATAGGCTAAATGCACTGGAAAATTCCCCTAACTGATGCTAATGGATTCTAATGGGAATTCCGATGATCATGCTGTGTGCAACCGGAGGATATGCATCTATGCTAAGTGACTGGGCATGCACGGTCTACGAATAGACTCACAAAAGTGCCAGATCACTGCTAATCTAACTTGATCGGATTGACTAAACCCTGTTGTGGTGTAGCTTGTCCACAGACACATAGGGTTGGGATGTGTCACGTGACACGGCCACATCTGTAAGTTGGCTTCATTCTTTAGGCTTTGACACGTCAGCAGTTTGTTACATATAGGCCGAAGAAAAGCAAGCGGCTTTGGAGTTAGAGCGTGAGGCACAGAGAGACCAACGCATGCAAGAGTTGGTCCTACAGGTACTCACATCAAAGTCCGAGCCAATCAAGGACGTTGGCACTTCATCAAATAGCACAAGTAGAGATGCAGATTCCAACAACCCAGTCACTGAGAAGTTGACGTTCAATAAGTATGACGGTAAGATGGATGCTAATGTTATTCATTCTTGGTTGCATCAATTTAATACTTACTTTGCGACGACTAAGAAAACAGGGAATAGCAAGGTTTTGACGACAGCCATGTATCTTGCCGCCGGTGATGACATCAATTGATATCAAGCTTGGCAAGAGGCACAATTGGCCGCGCACCTAGAGGAAGCCGAGGAAGACGCACCCCTTTCTTTCAATTGGGTTGACTTCCAAGACAAGCTCAAGGCGCGGTTTATGCCACCTCAGTACTTAGCGCGGTTGAAAGAAGATTGGCGCAATCTCAAGCAAAATGGTATATCTTTCTCTAGCCGTGTTTTGCAGCTCGGCACCCAATTACGCAAATCGGATGATGAGCGCAAGGAGGCATTCCTTTTCGGCTTAGACGAGTATATCAAGTTTGATGTCGAACTACTCGACCCCATAGATCTCAACAAGGCGGTAGCGATTACTCTCGCACAAGAAATGAAGCACAATAAAGGAAAGCCTAAGGAGAACAAGTCTTCTCACAGTACCTCTCAGACTCCTCAGAACTCACAGTACAGTAAGAATGGTAACTCTTCTAGCCTATCTTCCTCTAATCCTTCGGAAAAGAACTCTAAAAATGAATCTAAGGGTAAAGCTAAAACACCTGCTAAACCTAAGCTAACCCAAGATGAAAAAGCTACACAAGAAATTATAGGAGGATACATAACGCCAGAAGAGCAAATCATTTATGCAAAGGAAGGTCAATGTTATCAATGTCACGTCAAGGGTCATATAAAGAAGGCATGTCCTAAGACAGCACCACCTAAAGAACCCAAAGCACCGACAGCTACTACAAGCACTTTAGTGAACCACTTTGATTCTCCGCATGTTTCTGACACACACATTGATGACTCTCTCTTTAAATGTTATGATCATGTGAAGGGTCAGCATTTTGTCATATTGTTTGAGCCAAGTCCTACGTGCAAAATGTGGGGTCAACTTGAAAGTGCACTGGCACGAACGAGTTGCCTATTATTGCGTTCTTGTGCTCAGCCATGAAGGCTTTCTTCCACTCTGGACGTGCTCCTATGAAGTCTAGCCTGAATTACGAAGAGGAGCACAAGCGGCATTCATCTATGCCTCTCCAGTTACTCAGAGCCTCAAGGCTCCAGACAGGTGTTCAACTTTGTTTACCAAGTATGAGCACCTCTTTTTGCAGGATGATCTTCCACCCCGTCTCCCTCCCAAGCGATCGGAGGACCATCGCATCGAACTCACGAAGGAGGCACAGCCAGTCAGTAAGGCTCCCTACCGTTTGAACTTTGAACAAGACTCAAGAGGAAGAGTTAGAGCGGCAACTCAGGGAGTTGGTGGCCAGAGGATTCATACGCCCTAATGTAAGTCCTTTTGCTGCTCCTATTTTATTTGTCCACAAGAAGCATGGTTCGTCTCGTTTGTGTGTTGATTACAGAGCTTTGAACAAGATGACTGTCAAGAACAAGTTTCCGATGCCTCGCATTGAGGATATCCTCGATAGGCTCAATGAGGCAAATATTTCCAACAAGGTCAATCTCAAAAGTGGATACCAGCAATGAGGGTATTCAAAGGCAATATCTAGAAGACCGCCTTTCGCACAGAGCGGTTATGCCTTTTGGATTGACAAGTGCCGTGGGTACATTCAATCGTCTCATCGTAGGCCGTTTTGGCGATATGATTGGAGGGGGGTGTTTATCTTTCTTGATGATATTCTCATTTTCTTTGCATCGTGGGAACAACATGAAAAGGATGTAGAAAGGGTTTTAGCCCGTTTGGATGAATGTCAGCTATACATTGCAACTAAGAAATTTGATTTTTTTCTCACTGAAGTTACTTATCTAGGTTATATTATTTATGCAAAAGGTGTCAAGCTCGATCCCGCGAAGGTAGAACAAGTTTGTTATTGGGATTTGCCCAAAACTGCATATGATGTGCGTTCTTTTCTTGGTTTCTGTCAAGCATATAGTTCGCACATAGAAAATTTTTGCACACATTGCCGCACCCATGACAGATGTTTTGAAAGGGGTGAAAACTCGCCGACAACGCGTGGTTTTGCTCGAGGCAACCGTTGAGGCTTTCGCGGCTCTCAAGGTTGCGGTGACAGAAGCACAGTGTCTCATCCTTGCCTCTTGGGACGAATACTTTGAGGTATGGACGGATGCGAGCAATGTCGCCATAGATACTATGCATCGGCAGCACGGCCTTCCCGTTGGATTTCTCAGTTTGAAGTTAAATAGTGCCGAAAAGAATTATTCAGTTTGTGACAAAGAACTTATGTCTGTTATTCACTCTCTCAAGCATATAAAGCATTTTCTATATGGTAGAGAGTTCACAGTTCGCACAGATCATCAAGCCCTCAAGTGGCTCCCTGCCTAGTGCACATTGGAGTGATCGCCAAGCACGGTGGTTACAATTTTTGAGCAATTTGGTGGTTTGATTGAGTATGTGCCTGGTAAAGCTAACCCTGTTGCAGATGAGTTAAGTCGCAAAGGACATATCCTAGCTCTTGAGTCAAGATCCACAGTTTCTATTCAGGGTGTGTCTTTCGACAGCATGAAGAACCAATATGCCGATTCCGAGTTTGGTAAGCAATGATTTGAGGCTCTTGCTCCCCAAGGGCCCAGCAAACTATCTCATTCGTGAAGGATTGTTGTATTTTTGTCACCATCTATGTGTGTTGCCCTCTCTCAGGACAGCCATATTGCACGATGCTCATGACTCTCTCACGGATGGGCACAAGGGAATGAATGCCACTTTGGAAAAAATAGAAAGATTCTTTTATTGGGGCCTAAAATGCGAAAAGATGTGTTTCGTTATGTCACACAGTGCACCATTTGTCAAAAAGTAAAAGCTCCTCGAGGTAAGCAGCAAGGTCTCTTGCTACCGCTGCCTATTCCCGGACAGGCCTTTTTAGGACATTTCTATGGATTCTGTGACTAACCTTCCACCTAGTTTGCATTCAAGGAGCACGCAATGTTGACAATTGTTGACCGTTTCAGCCAATTTTGCATGTTGATTCCTTGTAAGGCCACAGCCACTGCACAAGATGTAGCACGGTTGTTCATTAAGCATTGGCACCCCCTCTGTGGTTTGCCAAAGTCAATCGTTTCAGATAGGGATGTTAAGTTCACGTCAAACTTTTGGCGCGCTCTCTTTGAAAATTTTGGCACAAAGTTAAATTTTTCATCTGCTTTTCATCCACAATCAGATGGTCAAACAGAAATTTACAATCAATTGGCTTTTGATGTTTTGAAGTCATATGTGCATGATCAACACTCATTGGGGGCTCTATCTCCCATTGGTCCAAGCAATTTTGAATGACTCTTATTCCTTTGCCATTGGTAGAACTCCATATGAGACAGCTTTTGGCCGTCCGTTCCAGTCACTTTTGACTTGCTCAGTCAGTCAAATGCCTGATGCCAATGCTGAACGTGTCACGAGGACGTGGCAACTATTAACTATGTCACGAGGACGTGGCAAGTGCTAACCTTAGTTGTTGGTTTCTTTCAAATGATTTTGTTTTATTTTTGAGACCCTCTTTTTGAAGTTGCAAATGGTCGGACATTGTGTGGCCAATGTGAACGGTAGTTTCACCCGCAGACAGGAAGTTGGTCGGCACTGGAACTCGTAAAGTAAAAGGATGTGTAGGCTCAGTTCAAGATCATGCAAGTCCCCCCATTGCACTTAGCAAGTTGGTGGATACTAGGAAGTAAACTCAATAAAGGTACAATGTCAAGGTGGGGTCACCAAAGGAAAGTACCCGACTGCTTGGCTACATTGCATTTTTGGATGTGGTCCCAGTGGGCATTGATGGTAAGATGACCAGGTGGGGTCACCAAAGGAAAGTACCCGACTGCTCGGCTACATTGCATTTTTGGATGTGGTCCCAGTGGGCATTGATGGTAAGATGACCAATGGGAGTCCAGCGGAAGCATCCCCTAAAATTTAGGGAACTGCTATTTTTGGATGTGGTCCCAGTGGGCATTGATGGTAAGATGACCAATGGGAGTCCAGCGGAAGCATCCCCTAAAATTTAGGGAACTGCTATTTTGGGCCATGAAATCTGTTCGCGTCTTTAGCTTCAGAATGACAAGGGGAACATTTTATTACTCTGCTGCAAAATCAAATGATGCACCAGTTAAGAGATTTTTAAGCGGGAAGCCCAATGCGGAGAAATTGCATGTATGAGTGCCAAGTGGCACGTTTTGGCCAATTTACCAAGTCTGGGAGAACAGAACTCGTAACTAACTCTTTGGAGCAGTTTTGGAGGCTGATAACTCTGATTTTCAGCCATCCCTCTCCTTTTTTGAGCTTCCCATGACTTTACCTAGGACCAAGGAGCTCATTTTCAGCATTGGAAGGCAACAGATGCGTGTTTACAGGGTTGTTGTGCTGCGTTTTCAGTGATACGCAGGTTTTGGCAGCCATGAAACTCTTCCCCTTTTGCATCTATTTGTTCACAGATGCATTATAGGTCAAGCGCAGAAGAGGGGGCGCTCGATTTATGGTGGGGGGATGCTTCATTGAGAACATGTCACAGGTTAAGAGCTATGGAGTGCTTTCTTTCCACTCAATGTACAGTGTGGTGCTAGGAGTGATGCCCTGCACACTACACTGCTCTCTCTCTCTCTCTCCCCTACGTGCAGTTATGTGATGCCCCACAAGAGGGCTCTTCATTTGACTGACGTATAGCTGTGTGGTTTCATGCTTTTGTGCCGAGACAAGAGCCTCCTCGAGCAGGAACAGGGGTAGCTAACTGCTACTCCAAAGCAAGCACCGATGAGGGTCATAACCTCACCGTACAGGTGCGTTTTCAGTGTTGTGTATGCGCTGTAAATTGACTGTTTTTCAGCCATACATACGCCATAACCATTGGGAATAGTGCCCCACTGACAGAGGATAGTTAGGGGACTGTTTGGAGCTGAAAACAGGGCAAAAACCAGTAAATACAGCGTGCTGAATTTACTGTTTTTGGGCAAGAATCAGAGGGTTTATGCCGATGGAAGTGACTTCCAGCAAGGGAATTGGTTTCACGCAAGTTTTGGGGCTGTTATGCTGCCGAAATTTGGCCAAAACAATGGTATCTAGCGGGATACAGGTAAAGGATACCCAGGACTCTACTTTGTAATTTACCCTCTCTATGTAAAAAGAAATACCGAAAGGGGCGCCAATTTTGAGGCCTACAGGTTGTCGGCGTCTGCTCGGAGCATTCTAGCTTCCGAGCCATGTGTACACCTAAGTGTTAATTCCCGTCGCAGGTTACCTTTGCAAAGTGCTCTGTGTGTATGTCTAAAGTAAAGAATTTAGGGTGAAAGCCAAAGCCTACTGCCCCACGGGCCGGTTTCAGAACATCAGTCATTGGATTAGATTTCTGAGAGTGTAAAGCTTCGGCTAAGCAAGGCTCAAGAGTCCTCACGACAAGCTAACAAACATCGTCAAGAGGTTACTATCGAGGAAGGAGATTGGGTCTATTTGAGAATCATAAAGCAACGTCTTAAGCAAGTTGGAAAGAAGTGTCCTAAGTTGTTTTTCAGAATGTACGGTCCATTTCCTGTCATTAAAAAGATCTATGAGGTTTCTATGAATTACAATTGCCTAACTCATGGTCAATGCACAACGTTTTCCATGTTTCTTGGTTGAAAGTGTTTCAGAATACACCTCCACAGGACATTTCCGAAGAAGAACCAGAGATTATCGATGAAGCCGAAGTCTGGAGCCGAAGAAGATTTTGTTGCATCGGTTTCGCCATAGCTCAAAGAAGCAAGTGTGCCAGTCCTTTTTGAAGTTCAAGGATCGAGGAACCCACGAGGCAGTGTGGGTCGATGAAGAATTTTTCAGAGACTATCCAGAGTTGTTGGTAGCCTACAAGGAAGCCATGCAGCTCGATACCAGTACCTCACTTTAAAAAGGAGGGGATGTCACGTGCACATCTAGCCCTATGTGCATGTGGACAAGCTATCTCAAGTCTAGGGTTCAAGTTAGCCTAGGAAGGTTCTGGCACCCTTGTGAGCCTGTGCGCAGGCCGTGCATGTCCACACGCTTAGACTAGTTGCATATCCTCTGATTGCACAACCATGATCATTTAACATGATTACCCAGTACCCATCATGTGCATAAGCCACCACATGAGCACCCATTTTTAATAGCATGTGAACCACCTCTTATGGTTGCTTAATAAGTGACCTTAACTTGTAAAAACAAGGCCAATCATGGAACACTCTAATAGTTGCTCGACCCAGCCTATGGGAAGTATAAAAGCAAGGCATTGGCGCATGGAGAAGGCAGGAGAATCGAAGAAAGCACAGACATCCTTGCAGCAAGCCCTCTAGCGTTCCCTCCTCAGCAAGACTTCCCCAGCGTTTTCAGCCAGATATCAGCGTTTTCAGCCAAGGATCACTAGCGTTTTCAGCCTCAGAATTCAGCCAGGAGATTCCAGCGTTTCCTGCCAGAACTCAGCTAAAGACAGCGATCAGTTTTCAGCCTTGTCACTCAGCCAGATTCCAGCCCTCTGTTGCAGAGCAGGTAGCGTTTTTGGTCAAGCTTAGCACTACAGCAGAATTCTCAGATTTCAGCCATTAGTCGTCGTCGCCTTCGTCGTCGCCGTCATCATCGACTTGGCCTTTCCTAGCATCATAGCATCAAGTCCATTGCATCAACACCATTGTACAGATTTGTGCAATCTATAGCATAGACCTCTCTCGCCATCGAGAGAGGGGCCCTCGGAGGAGGGTTTGAGAACCGTCTCGTGTCGTATTCTTCTCTCTCTTTCTCTCAGTCTCGGTACTTTCATTCACAGTAGCATTCACTTTGTTTGTGATCATTGCACTCTCTCTCTAAAGGAACAGAAGCCTCTCCCTTCCATAAGTAAAAGTAACCCTTGAGCAGCACTCATCTTGAGCAATATCAACATTCACTTCCGCTGCACCTCACAGTATTGCGGCAATTGATGCCCCTGAGTTGTTGGGTTCTGATGATTGAAAGGATTGATCCCTAGGGTCACTTATATAGGTAAAAACGGTTGGGTCGAGTAGAGTCATGCATAAGCCCCACGACTTTTTATTATGATGGCTAATTGTCACATGCACATCTAACCCTATGTGTACATGGACAAGCTATCCCAGTTCTAGGGTTCAGGTTAGCCTAGGAAGTGTTATGGCACCCTTGTGAGCCCGTGCGCAAGTCGTGCATGTCCAGACACTTAGAATAGTTGCATACCCTCTGATTGCACACAGCATGATCATTAGCACGATAATCAGTACCCATCATGAGCATTTTCCAGAGCATAGAACCTTTTTCCCCAAAGTAAACATTTTTCACTTATTTATTAATAAGTGACTTTTGTTGGAAAAGTAGGTAGGGCAAATTGCTAAAGAACTATAAAAGAAAACCATTGGGCACTCAGTAGAAGCAGAAGTAGCAGGGACACAAGGAGGCAGGCACCCAACAGTCAGGTAGCAGGAGCCCTAGTGTTTTCTCAAGAAGAAGAAGATCAACGTTTTCAGCCGCTACCACCAGCATTTTCAGTTTTCAGCCCTTAGCCTAGCGAGAACCTGCTCCCACCCGGTTGAACTTTGAAGATCCTCGCCAGTTATCCTGTCAAGACACAGATCAGCCTGGCATTTTCAGATTTCAGCCAGATCAGCCCGCGTTTTTGCATTTCATTTTTCAGCCCTAGTCCGACGAAGCGGTTGCAGTTTCAAGCCGCAGTGCCGCCACAGCAGCAGATCCCCAGCAGAGCATCTAGCATTTTCAGTTTTCAGCCTTGACACCGTCGTCGTCGGCACCATCATCGTCATCAAAGTCCCTATCTTGACGATCACATCTTCATCATCGTCATCGCAGATCCCTATCTTGACAACGACACCTTTGTCGCCATCATCGCAGATCCCGGACTTGACGACGACACCATTGTTGTCATCGTCATAGTCTCCATTGTCGTCGTCGACATTGTCATCATCAAGTTTACAGCATCTAGACCATTGTACCAAATTTGTGCAATCTATAGCATAGAGCTCTCTCACCATAGAGAGGGGAGGGGGGGCCTTGGAGGAGGGTTTGAGAACCGTCTAGTGTCATATTCTTCTCTCTCTCTCTCTCTCTCTCTCTCTCTCTCTCTCTCTCTCTCTCTCTGCATTTTCATTCACAGTAGCATTCACGTTGTTTGTGATCATTGCACTTGTACTCTCTCTCTAAGAATGGAAGGCTCTCCCTTCCGTAAGTAAAAGGAACCCTTGAGCACAGTTCGGAGCACTCATCCTGAGCACTATCACATTCACTTCCGTTGCACCTTACATTGGCATCAGAGCTCTTTGGCAGTGTTTTGTATCACTCAAGGAAAGAACCACAGAAATTTTTTGCTTGTTGCGGTCGCACGTAACCCAAGTCCACTTGGGCGTGTCGATTCCTAGTCGTGTTTTTGAAGAGTGTCAGGTAACCCAAGAAAGAAGGGCTTGTCCAGCCTCCCCTTGTTCCTCTTTTCATTCATTGAGAGCGGACCGTGCACTATGCGGCCGGCCAATCGACGTGAGGTGGGAAAAAGAAACTTTGGTGTGAGCGCAAGGCCACCAAAGGGTGCGCCCGCAGGGAAGAGTCGAGCTCAGGTAAGAGAAAAGCCTTCTCAAACACCGATTGCAAAGCTAAGAACCTCAAGAACCCAAGTCCCTCAAGAACCCAAGTACCCAAGATCTCAGTGTATGGTCGTCACCTGAAGCGGAATGGATACTTTGCATGAAGGTGATGAGAGTGGAGTTGGAGAAGAAGAAGTTTCTACACCAGAAGGATTGTTCCTCGATCCTCCCCCATCCCCATCTACACCACAGATTGCACCAAATCCTACGGAGGATTTGGTCAAGTCGATGATGGACATGATGCTACAACAAGAGGCGCAACGCGCCACAATGGATCGCGACCGCGAAGAAAGAAGGGTAGCTATGGAACTTCAACGCGAGCAAGCGCGGGAAGCTCAACGCATAGTGGCCGAAGAAAGGCGAGCGGCTTTGGAATTAGAGCGTGAGGTGCAGAGAGACCAACGTATGCAAGAGTTGGTTCTAAAAGTACTCACCTCGAAATCTGAGCCAATCAAGGATGTGGGCGGTTCATCAAGTAGCACAAGTAGAGATGCAGACTCCAACAATCCAATCACTGAGAAGTTGACGTTCAATAAGTATGACAGTAAGATGGATGCTAATGTTATTCATTCTTGGTTGCATCAATTTAATGCTTACTTTGCAACAACTAAGAAAACAAGGAATAGCAAAGTTGACGGCAACCATGTATCTTGCCGGTGATGCCATTAATTGGTATCAAGCGTGGCAAGAGGCACAGTTGGCCGCGCACATGGAGGAAGCCGAGAAACGCGTGCCCCTTTCTTTCAATTAAACCGACTTCCAAGACAAGCTCAAGGTGTGGTTTATACCACCTCACTACTTAGCGAGGTTGAAAGAAGATTGGCGCAATCTCAAGCAAAATGGTATGCCAGTTATGTCTTTTTCTAACCGTGTTTTGTAGCTCGGCACCCAATTACGCAAAGCGAATGAAGAGCGCAAAGAGGCATTCCTTTTTGGGTTGGATGAGTATATCAAGTTCGATGTCGAAGTCCTCGACCCAATAGATCTCAACAAGGCGGTAGCGATTGCTCTCACACAGGAGATGAAGCACAACAAAGGTAAGCCTAAGGAGAACAAGTCTTCTCACAGTACCTCTCAGAATCCACAGAATGGTAAGAACGGTAAGAACAACGGTACTTCTCTTAATCAATCTTCCTCTATTTCTCAAACACAGATTTCTCACAATGAACCTAAGGGAAAAGGAAAAGCTAAAAGTCAAGAAAACCCTAAGTTGACGCCTGATGAAAAATCTGTTCAAGGAATTTTAGGAGGTGGGTTAATCCTTGAACAAGCCGAATATGCACGAGACAAAAGATGTTTTGAATGTCACACTAAAGGTCATATGAAAAGAGATTGTCCTAAGAAAGCATCTAACGAACCTAAAGAACCCACAACACCAATAGCTACCACAAGCACTTTAGTGAACCACATTGATTCTCCACATGTCTTTGACACACACATTGATGAGTCTCTCATTAATGTTATGGTCATGTCAAGGGTCAGCGTTTTGTCATATTGTTTGATTCAGGCAGTATGCATGATGTGATTAGTGACTCTCTTGTAGAGAGAGCCCGCTTGGAGGTTAACTAGACAACTCCTCTCGAGGTGTCGGGCTTCGCTCCCGGTATGGACTCTCTCATTACACGAGAGTGCCTTGATGTGTTATTCATTGTTCAGCAAGCTCCTTTCGTAGAAGATTTGTTGTGTCTCCTCTCTCAGAATGTGATATGATTTTGGACATTCGATGGTTTGGTGAACATAACCCTCTCGTTGATTGGGCAGCCAATACACTCACTCTAAATGCCAAAAGTGACTCTCCCATGATCATTCGTGGTGAGGAGGGTCTTCATTCTTTACCTCTCATTTCTCATGTACAAGCAAGGCTTGAAAAGAAACATGAGAAGGAGACTCTCTCTGTCCTTTCTTCTCCGAAGCACGATACAAATTTTTTGCATGATAGAGATGTGATTGTTCGCAAGGATGATGGTTTGAATGATGATGTTTCTAGTGAAGCTAACCTCATTGCAGATACGATCAATCACGAGGACCGATCTTGGCTCTTGAGTCGAGGTCCAAAGAACCCACTAGGAAGTATTGTGTGTTCGCATGATTAGTCAACACGCATTGTTCGAGTTTCTCATTCGTGACAGTTTCTTGTATTTTGGTCACCGTCTTTATGTGTTCCCTTTTCACAGGCGTGCCGTATTGTATGATGCACATGATTCACTCACGGATGAGCACGGATGTATGCGGATCACTCGAAAAGAAAAAAAGTTTGCATTCAAGGAATTCACATTGTTTCCCGATTGTTTGTTTTGTCAATCGCTTTTACATGTTTCTTCCTTGGCATGACATAGTCTTAGAAAGAGCACGAGCAAGATTGCCCATCAAGCATCAGCATTTCCATTGTAATTTGCCACAGCTGATAGGTTTAGGTCGAAAAATCAAGTTTCGATCCCACTTTTTGCATGTGTTTGGTGAACGGTTTGGCAGTCCGTCACTTTGTTCATCTGCATTGCACGCAGAATCATTTAGGAAGAATAGTATTTTTCCCGTTACTCTACATGGAATGGGTATGTTTATGATTTTGTGTTGAAAATGGTTTCAGGAATTTTCCTCCTCGAAGATTCTTGAAGGTGGACCCACGACCATAGACGCAGTTGGAGCATTGGAGCCGCAAACAGATCATTTTTGTGTCGCTTTCGGCACAGCCCTAAGAAGCAAGCATTGCAGACCTTCATGAAGTTCAAGTATCGCACGACCCACGCATCAGAGTGGGCCGGCAAAGAGTTCCTCGCAGGATTCCAAGAGTTGTTGGCGCACTCCCTCAACGCCATACAGCTCGGTACCAGTACCTGACTTAAAAAAGGAGGGGATGTCACTTACACATTTAACCTTGCGTGTACGTGGACAAGCTATCCCAGTTCTAGGGTTCAGGTTAGCCTAGGAAGTAATCTGGCACCCTTGTGAGCATGTGCGCAGGCCCTGCATGTCCAAGCACTTAGAATAATTGCATACCCTTTGATTGCACACGGCATAATCATTAGCACGATATTCAGTACCCATCATGAGCATTTTTCAGAGCATAGAACCTTTTTTCCAAAATACACATTTTTCATTTATTTATTAATAAGTGACTTTTGTTGGAAAAGTAGGTGGGCCAAATTGCAAAAGAACTATAAAAGAAAACCATTGGGCAAGAAGCAGGGACACAAGGAGGCAGGCACCAAACAATCAGGCATCACCTCAGCAGGAGCCCTAGCGTTTTCTCAAGAAGAAGAAGATCAACATTTTCAGCCGCTGCCACCAGCGTTTTCAGTTTTCAGTCCTTAGCCTCGCGAGAACCCACTCCCACCCGATTGTAGATCCTCACAAGTTTTCCCGTCAAGACCCAAATCAGCCTAGCGTTTTCAGAATTCAGCCAGATCAGCCAGCGGTTTTGCATTTCAGCCCTAGTCCGACGAAGCAATTGCAGATTCAAGCCGCAGTGCCGCCACAACAACAGATCCCCGGCAAAGCATCTAACGTTATCAGTTTTCAGCCTTGACGTCGTCGTCGTCGACATCGTCGTCATCGTCATCAAAGTCCTATCTTGACGACGACATCTTTGTCATCGTCATCGCAGATCCCTATCTTGACGATGACACCTTCATCGCCATCATCGGAGATCTCGGACTTGACAACGACACCATCATCATCATCGTCATAGTCTCCATCATCGTCGTCGACATTGTCATGATCAAGTTCACATCATCTAGACCATTGTACCAGATTTGTGCAATCTATAGCATAGACCTCTCTCGCCATAAGGAGGGGGGCCCTTGGAGGAGGGTTTGAGAACCGTCGGGTGTCGTATTTCTCTCTCTCTCTCTGGAGGAAATTGATGAGATTCGCCAACGACCGATGCTAGATCTCTTGTGATTCAGCTATCCCAACAAGCTGCCCATTTTTTGCTTGGTCTTTTGCTTGGTTCACATCGATCAACTTAGGACCCCATAGTATATATCTTTGTTTTGTATTGTTGTTAGGGTATTTTGTTACTCTGACTTTGTATCAGATCCACCACTTTGTAACTTTCGGGTCTCATAGGTCATTATGGCCTTTTGAAGACGTTAATATAACATTTCATTTCTCTCTCTCTCTCTCTCTCTCTCTCTCTCTCTCTCTCTCTCTCTCTCTCTCTCTCTCTCTCTCTCTCTCTCTCTCTCTCTCTCCACTTTCATTCAAAGTAGCATTCACGTTGTTTGTGATCATTGCACTTGCACTCTCTCTCTAAGAAGAACGGAAGGCTCTCCCTTCCGTAAGTAAAAGGAACCCTTGAGCACAGTTCGGAGCACTCATCCTGAGCACTATCAACATTCACTTCCGTTGCACCTTACACTAATGCGCCACTTATTAATAATGTTTTCATTAATAAATAAGAGGTGCTTCATATGCAGTTACTACCTAAGCTTGGATACTCATGCTAGACTATGCGAACACTCCCCAGTGCCTACACCTAACAGACAATGGTTGTGCTCATGTGCAATCAGAGAGTATGCAACCACTCTACAGTGCACATTCTGCATACAAGCTCACAAGGGTGCCAGAACACTTCCTAGGCTATCTTAAAGCCTAGAAACAGGAGTTAGCTTGTCCACATGCAAATAGGGTTAGATGTGCATGCGACATCCCCTCTTTTCAAGGTAAGGTACTAGTACTGGGCTGCATAGCTTCTGTGTAATCCGCCAACAGCTCCAGGTAATCTGTGGAGATATCTTCGTTGACCCACTCTGATGCATGAGGTTCGTGGTACTTGAACTTCAAAAAGGACTACAGTGCTTGCTTCTTTGAGTCGCGCCAAAAGCGATGCAAGAAAATCTGCTCCGGCTCCTTGTCTGTAGCTTTTTGTCACTGCTCTCTGATTCGTTCTCTTTTAAAATCTCGTTTGGAGGTCCTCTTCTAAGATCTCCTTTGGAGGATCTCCCTGAAACAACTTCAACCAAAAAACATGGAAAATGGGGTGCATTGACCATGAGTTAGGCAACCACAATTTCATAGACACATCTTTGTTCTTTCTAATGACTGGGAATGGACTATGCATCCTAAAAGACCGTTAATGAAATGTAGATGAAAAAAGGGATGGAGTGCCAAATTTTTCAACGATTGCTTGCCAAAAATGTCGCCTAAACTTGACTTCTCTACCTAAAACAATCAACTCTGGCAGACCATAAAGGGAATACCAATGCCTAATGGACAAACGTATTAAAACTTGTGTTGAGACTGTGTCCTGCCAAGGAATGAGCATGCAACAGTTATTGACACGATCTACAATGTTGAAACAGTATGTATTCCTTGAATAGGATCTTTCGACCTTTTGCTAAAGTGATCTTCATGCTTTTTGCTCATTCGTGAATGAATCATGTGCATCGTGCAATATGGATTTCCTCTGAGTAGGTAACACACAAAGACGGTGACGAAAATACAAGAGACAATCACGAACGAGACACTCAGAATATGCATACTGACTTTTCATGCTTTCAAGAGATACCTCCTGAATGAATATTGTGGACCTCGACTCGAGAGCCAAGAGTCATTCGCGAGTTAACGCATTCGCAATTGGGTTGGCTTTACTAGGAACATCATCAATCAAACCGCCAAATTGCTCAAAAGTCTAGGACCATCTAGCTTGATTGTCGCTCTTGAATGTACTCGGTAGAGATTGGAGCCACTTGAAAGTTGAGGACTTGATGATCTCTATGAACTACTAAATTTGTACCATACAAAAAATGCTTCTCATACTTGAGAGAATGAACGAAACAGAGAGGTTCCTTATCAGTCCTCATACTTGAGAGAATGAACAAAACATAGAGGTTCCTTATCATGGAATGACTGATTTGTTTCTTAAATTATCTGACTGGATACTAAGAGATGCTACTAAACTGTGTATTTTATCTGTTTTCAAAACATGAGAGTGCAAGATAAATGACAAAGAAGGAATGCTCTGCTCACTGCGAATGATCGCGCGAGAGGCACCCTTGAGAGAGAAAGTGAGCAAGGACCACCTCTTGCATGCGTTGGTCTCGTAGTGCCTCACTCTGGCTCCATAGGTGCCCTCTTTTCTTCAACCGCTATACATTGACTTTCGCGTTCCCTATCGAGAGCGGCATGCTGAGCCTCCCATTCCCATTCGGCTTCAGTCTGCTGAGCCTCCTACTGTAGCATCATCTCTATCATGGACTTTACCAAAGTCTCCATAGATTATAGTACATTCGGTGGCGTAGATGAGGTGGGAGAAGGATACAAAAACGGTCCTCTTGGTGTAGGAAAATCTTATCCAACTTCACTCTTATCACCTTCATGCAGAGTATCCATTTCGCTTCAGGTGATAACCATGCACTGAACACTGTGGTACTTGGGATACTGGAGTTTCTAGGGTACTTGGGTACTTGGGTTCTTAGGATACTTGGGGTTCTTGATACTTGTACTGCTTGCAATCTACATTTAAATACGTTCTCTTACTCAAGCTCAACTCCTTTCTACAGGTGCACACCTTGGCGCCCCTGCGCTCACACCAAGGTTGCTTTTTCCCACCTCCGTCGATTGGCTTGCCGCAATGTGCAAGGTCCGCTTTCAATGAGTGGAAAAGAGGAACAAGGGGAGGTTGAACAAGCCCTTCTATTCTGGGTTACCTGTCACTTTTCAAAAGCACAGATTAGAGAGGTTGACACATCCAAGTGGTCCTGCGTTACACCAAGAAAAAAAAAAGTTTTATGTGGTTCTTTATGGCTTACTCACCCCTAAGACCAACGATGAAGACGGGAGTGCGCCCAATGGGCAAGGGACTAAGGATGGGAGTAGCTAATATCTGTAGGCAGCTCTGTAGTTATTAGTCCCGGGCCAGGACACGAAGCTTCTTTGGGTTCTTTTCTTGAGTAATAATATCGAGCACTCCCAAAGAGCTCTAATACCAATGTAATGTGCAACGGAAGTGATTCATGGTGATAACTCAGGATGAGTACTTAGTGCGTACTCAAGGTTCCTCCTACTTCCAGAGAAAATGTGCAGTTGACTAGAGAGAGAAGAGAGAATGATACTCGGAGTGAAGGTTCTGTGAATGATAAGAGAGAGAACACCGTATGGGTCCCCCCCCCCCCCTCCAAGGGCCCCGCTCTCTATCGCTAGAAAGGTATTTGCCTTAGATTGCACAAATGCTAATGCAATGGATCTAGATGCTTAGATGTTGATGGGAGCTTGCGGTAGATGCCTGGATTTGCAAAGCTAAGAACTGAAAATGCAAAACGCTAGGGATGCTGACAGAGATCTACAAACTCAACGAGGCTATGGGCTGATCTAGTATGGCTGATGTCGAGGATGGGCTGAAAACTGAAAAATGCTGGCTCTTATGCTGGATCTAAGGGCTGAATCTGCAAGTGCTGATCTGTGGATCTGCGCTAGGGCTGGCTGAATGCTGAAGATGAAAACGCTAATTGATGCTGCTAGAAAACGCCAAGGTGCTTGAGCTGCTGCCAGGAACTGATGCCCTCAAGGTGTTGGGTGATGACCATGGTAGGTAGGGTCGTCCTGATGACTGCAAACCAATGGACAGACCTGTAGTGCCCATGCTATCTGAGATGATGGGATTCTAGAAATTAGAAGATCATCAGAGTTAAGCTTGGAGCTATACTACAGGCACTTCCCATGTGATTTCATCTTGCACACCCCTTCCCCCTCTTCTCCCCAGCATGTCCAGGTTTTAGATTCATGGTAGTCATCCACGAGACTAATCCATCAGCTCCATCATCATAGTGTTAACTAAATACTATACGTCCGTCACTCCTGTGATCAGTCAGTTCCCAAGTATATGTAAAATAATATCTCCCTGTAAAATGTATCCACTCTGTCAAATGGGCCCATTGGTCCAATTGCAATACCTGAATAGACAAGAAAAAGGCTCCATTCAACCAGCTCCAGTCTCTACAATTATATAAAGCACAATACCTGCATATATGAAATGGTGCTTGCTTGATTTGCAACAATATTTCGAACAGAAAACTCCTTTCTTTTTTTCCGATCCAGTCCACGAGCTCTATCTACGTTTGCTAAAGTATAACCTTGCTGAGACCGTGTCTGTCTGCGATCAGTCATTGCAAACTGCTTCCTGTAGCTTGCTTCATGTCTCTGTACGGCATCCTCCGCTACACCTACTGCACTGCTTTTGCTCCATCTGGACCAATGTTGGCTGTTAGATTCCTGTCTCTCACTGGTTGCAGGAATCACATTCAAACCATAAATCCCTTCTGATCTTGTAGGAGTTCTTCCTGCTGTCACCTGCTTTTGAACACCAGACGGATCCCGTATTGCATCCATCCTGCTTGTGTGAGATGAGAAACCCTCTTTCCTATGATGACTTGTCCTTGGCCCAGTCCAATCGTAACCTATATCTTTTGTACGAGCTATCTTGTCTGAGCTGGCTTCCCTTTGTTTATTTTGATCCTCAGTTGTGTTTTGCCTGGCTAAACGTTTGACGCTGTCTAGTGCATCTTCCAACAACGATGAAGTCTGAGGAGATGCTTTGGCAGTAGCCACAGAAAGGTTCGCAAGGTCTTGCTGAACATTTGCAGCAATCTTCCTGTTGAAATCATTTTTCCAGGACGATGCCTCTGACTGGTTTCTTCGATAAGCAGAATGGCTATCCGCAAAGGATATGACAGGCATCTCGTCTGTCAAAGAAGCTTTGTCTACTGAATTTTCAACTTTTCGAACTTCTTGAGGAACACAGGGCTCAAAGGTGCTCTCTACCTTAGAATCCTCAGAGAAGGTGTTTAAAACGTTCGATGCCCCTTTGGCAATGAACTTTTCCAATCCAATGTTAGCTGAACTTTCACTTCCAGGGCTGGGCATTGTCTCCTTTACTTCATTTCTCCTCTTCTGCACACTATCTAACATTACGCTTTTCAAAGAAGCACTCCTTACTGTCATCTGTGTTGCACCATCCTCAACCTTTGAAGCTTTCTGCGTTACTCTTGAAGAAGAATCTTTCTCACCTACTGTAATCAGAGGAGCAGTTGGGCCTGAGCCAAGAACAAAGTTTTCTGTATGAGAGGCTGTGTTCTGGCTTACAGATGACTCGATAACGAAGTCCTTAACTGCAGTCTTTCTCCTTGTATACTGTTTTCTCCTCCCGCTCGGCTTTGCAGTTTCATCTTGCTTTAAGGGCTCAGAGCTTGGAGGCATGCTTGCCGCTGTGTGCTTCTCGCACATGGTGTCTACCTCCATGCCAGCAGAAATCTCCTCCAGCGAAGATGAGGATGAGACAACCTTTTTTCTGGCTTTCTTTTTGGCAGTGTCCATTGTAATCCCATCGACGTCAATTGCATCACTACTCTTTTCCTTTAGTGCTTTATTCTCTTCGATCATCTCAGTTGCGGAGTTGGCAATCTCTTCTACAGGAGGAGATGAGGATGAGACTTTCTTTTTCCTCGCTTTCCTTACTGAAGAGACTACTGCAGCACCATCCTTGTCAAGCGCATCACTACTCTTTTCCGTCAATACTGTCTTGTCTGTAGAGTAGATTGCAGAACTGGCAATCTCCTCTACAGGAAGAGAAGAGGATGAGGCCTTTTTTTTTCTGGTTTTCCTTACTGGAGAGTCTACTGTAGTCCCAACCACAGACTCAATAATCTCCTCTGCATGAAGAGGTGACGTTAGCGCTTTCTTCTTTCTGGTTGATTTCTTGGGACTTCCTAAAGATAGTGAGCTTGTAGAAGATGATGCTAAATCGTTTGGATCTGTAGATTCTATGCTTCCTTCAAGCTTACAGGAGCTGAGTTCTCCTTCACCCTCAACATCAGCCAAAGTATTCCGGTTCTTCCTTTGTCGTGATTTGGCCGGGAGGGATCTTTCCTCGGCTGCAGGTGCGTCCATGACACTGCTATCTAGCATGGGCATATCCGTTTTCTTCCTTCTAGAAGTTTTCTTCGGTGTCACTTCCACTTCACTCGAGGCTACTCCATTAACTGACGTCTGCTGCAATGGCAATTCATCAACTGGCTTCTTCCTCTTTGTAGCTCTCTTCCTGGATGTGAGACCCACAGCCGACACCTCTTCCAGTGAGGAAGTATGTACCTCCTTACCTGCTTCTACTTCCGTCCCCAAAGAGGAAGGTTTCTTCATTGCGCGCAGCTGTCGCAACCGCGATGCTGGGTGCGTTGAGGTGCTGCTTGCTTGCTCTCCTTCGGTATGTATAAAACGGGTGGGACTGCGAGAAGGAGCTGCACAAAGCTTCAGCCTTCGGGTCCGGCAGGATGACAAGGAGAAGCGCAGGAAGAAGCAGGAGGCCAGTCTAGATAATGAAACAAGTGAATGTGAAGAAGTATACGAGGAGGGTGCAGACGGAAAGCAGGCACGTAGATGGACACCATAGCTACAGCTCCGTCCCATGACAAATGCCATAGGTGGTCATTCAAAAATGTTGTTTATGAGGGAACTTTTAATTTCCTCCATTAGCACCCTAGAACTCATTTCATGTAGGAAATTGTTCTATACAGTTAGTTTGAGAGAGGGAATCTCGAATATGGACGTTTTCTCAAGAAAGAGTTCTCAAGTGTTACTCAAAGAGAAGTCGATGTTGTGTCACACTATTTCAAAAAGGTGCAACAAAGCAATGCACTTGCTGCCCTCAGGTTACAACCATGGCAATGGCCTCAGGTTACAACACCATACAAGGATTCGTCTATGTGAGAGAGGTGGTGAGAGCTTCAAACCAAGGCATTGTCTACACCCTCCCAAGCAGTTGCATATATAATGCTTACATTTTCCTGTGCACAAAGCTATTTTAATTCATATATCTATTGTTCCTCGAATGGGATGAGTCGCCCATGGGGAATTTGCTCTAAGCACACACTCACACATGAGCGAAGTAATTTGGGAGTTCAATGATTGGGAAAAAAGTGCCTTGGCGATCCTAAGTAATTTCACACACATCACTACCATAGCATGGTAGAAAATCCCCGCCGGAAGTGATGCGGTGAACATGGCTGGCACTCATGAATAGGGAAGTGTCATTGCCTATGAGATTAGTCCATGAAAGGGAGTAATCCCAAAGCTTTGCGAGCAGCTTCAAACTTCTCACAAGGCAAAACCATAATGAAAAGATCAATAGGATTGTCATATGTAGCACCTAATCCAAGTTAAACTCTCATCTAGAGAGTCTCTCTATGACATGATAATGCACCTCAATGACCTTTGTGCTAGCATGGAACCTTGGGTTCCTCACAATTGCCAAAGCACTCTATTAGTAGAACTAGTGGTTGCACACTATTGTCTGACACCCAAGTCAATCAAAAGGTGCTTGAGCCAAAAGCACTCAACAATAGCATGTGAAAGCTCCTATATACTCAACCTCACAACTAGAAGTGGCCATTGTAGGCTGCTTCTTAGTCAACCATGCGACCAATAGCTTGAGCAAATGTTGCCAAGTCACCTAAGTGAGCAGGCACCGTGGGTGAAGGCGCTCCAGAAACTACATGTGGAGTAGGTATTGGCATTGGGCTTGGCGCATAGGAAGCCCTTGGGTTCCACGTTGGGTACGATGTTGTGCCATGTGGTGGTCCATAGTTCATATGGGTGGCCCTAGGCATAGCAGACGTCGGATGTGACATGCTAATGCTAGCCGGTATAGTCCCTTGGAAATAAGAACTTGTGTATTGTGGTTATGGAGCATAGGTAGTTGAAACAATGGGAGGGGTAGGGACTACATGAGTACGTGGACCCATAGGTGCATACGATTGGTTCGCACTTGTAGGTACTATTGCAGGCATTGAGCTACCATGTAGCGGTGCTTTACTAACAAACGAGGTCCATGGCATGTTTCTTGGCATGCCCATCATTGGGGTAGGCATGGTAGCCGTGGTGTCATCAACGGAAAGATGAGCTAGACTTGGAAAAGTAAAGCTATCACTTGTGGGCTCAGATTGCATTGAGACCCCTGGTGAAACAACATATGGGGGATCGATGGGACTCACTAGGGGAGTCTCCATTTGTGATAGAGTGGGTTGTTTCCCTTTGCCCGTGTCTAAAAATCGCATAGGACCCGTCGAAGGTATGTTTATTCCTCGATTTTGCCTCTCGAACTGGATAATCCTATGGATGACATTGCAGATCATGTGTTGTTGTTCCTCTAGACTAGTGGCATTAGATGTGGACTATACAACTTCTAACCAACCCACATGGTATGTGTAGCCCATGTATAGGTCGGTCAAAGTCTCCGTGTGTAGGTCATATTCTCAATTTTCATTGAGAAATACCCAGTCCAAACTTGGTGTACTAAAGGGTTGCCGTGAGGTGGATGCAATGTTGCTTCCCGTGTTTTGACTTTTAGTCACCGCTACCTTAGAGGCGACTTTGGAAGGTGGTAGCTCGGTAGGGTCCTCATTAAATGAAGTAGGTAGAATGTCCACGTGGACACTCTAAGGGAGTGTGGGGTCTACAGAAGATGTTAATGGTGATTCTACTTCCCCACCCCCTTCGTTTACTTCACTAGCCGTAGGTTCAGAGCGCATAGCTCTACTAAAAGTTTCCATCAAACGTCTAAAAACACTAGTTCCAGGTTGTTGGGCCCAGCTAGGTACGGTTTCATTTTTTCCCCCGAGGCTTTGTGTAAGATGCTCTTCCATAATATCGTAGTCAGAGGAAGAGTCGCTAGCCGCTATATTTGGGTCTTGGGTTGCACTACCTTGGGTCCCCGTTGAGGGCGTAGACCCTAGCGTGGAAGGATAGTGAGTACCCCCGTAAATCGAAGCACTAGCTAGTTGTTCAGACTCTAGCACACGACCAGAGCGTAAATACATGTGCTTTGGGTGCCCTACAAGTGTCAGCAAGTACCCTCAAAGGTTACTTGCTTTGTTTTGTGGGTGTTTTGCACCCCGTTTTCTACTTGATTTTTTCTTGTTTTTGATGTTTTTTGAATGTTTTTTAATGTTTGATTTTTTTGATTAAAGTGTGTGATAGCTCGAAATGAGCGTATCACTTAGAGGGTCGATGTGTGCTTTACAGCACAATTGTCGGGCATCTGACGTTCTGTTGGTCCTCAAAAAATCGATTTTTAGCTACGTGTGAAGCTAAAATTTGTTTTTTTAAAAGGCGACTGAGGACTAGGCCTGAGCGTGAGCTTGGGTTTGGGTCTAGACTTGGGTCTGGGAGATATTCCCGATCCCGGTCCTACCTTTAAATTTTTTTTTTAAAATTTATTATTATTATTATTTATTTATTATTTAAAAAAAAGGATAAGGTCGCCGCGGCCTGCGCGAGAGCACACACACACACTCTATCTACCTACTTCTAACTAATATACCTACTCTTACACACTAACACACTCTATTAACTCTCACTAATTTACTTCCTACTTACTGTACACAGAAAACTAACTACCTTAATACACAGAGAATAAACACAAAACCTTTGAAATCTCTATTAACAAAGAAAACTAACTACCTTAATACACACAGAGAATAAACACAGAACTTTTGAAAACTCCATTAACAAAAAAAAACACACAGTATAACACCAAATCCCTCTTCTCAACACACACAAACTCCTTCCTTACCTTTCCTACAATAGAAATTGCACCACGGAGAAGCACAGAGTGCTACTCGAGCTTCATGTATGGCATTCCCTGGCAACGGCACCAAAAATGTGCGCGTACGTCGCACGTGTCAATGCAAGGAACTTGCTGATACACCGTGTGCGAAACACAAATGGCTCCAAGCACACAACAAGCCTAAACTAGTAAGCTCAAAGAAGGCGATGGTGTGTCACTCACCGCTCTACGCTTGCTTCGTGGAGGATTCCTCGCCGCGAAGAAGAAGGAGCCGCCGCTTCGCCGTGCTCAACCGCTTCACTACCGTCGTGCCTTCGTAATGCTCGATCGCCCACACACTCCTTCTCTCTCTCTCCCTCTGTCACTGTCTCTCTCTCACACACACACAAAAAGATGAAGAAGAAGAAGAAGGAGATGGAGCAAGAGCACTCTTCAATTGCACAAATGAGAGAATGAGTGAATTGTAGGTTTAGTTGACTTTTATATGAGCTCGCCCCATTCACATTTGGACGCCCATGCTTAGCCAACTAATCCCTTGAATGTTCTAGTTAGAGTGCGCCTCTCATCGGCGATCACTCTTACCCTTTTCCTATTGGACCGACAAGCCCGGTACCTGACTCTACGAAATAAATAATACAATGTCCGCCGTAGGTTACAACGTCCGTCTCGTAGGTGATAGGGTGTCCGTGAGCCGTGAGGGTTAACAGTACTAGATGAGAATGTCGTTCTTATTAGTGTATTGCACGAGCAATTGCCAAACAAAACAATGCTCTCGTTCCATACCCCATGTACAACAAACAAAAGTTAATACAAGTCAAAGAACGTTATTTGAAGATAGTGGGTGTCGAAGTGTACCTCGCATAGGTGTCACATCCTCCTCTTTCGTCCAACCATCCTCCGCTAGCGAATCGAATTAGGCATCGTCCGACAATATGTCAATGTCCTTTGATGGCCAAGTTTGCTCTTTCCTCATTGCGTACACCAGTCATCGAGTAATGAGTCAAGGTCAAGACCCGGCATCGATTTCAAATATATACTTTGGATACTGATGTATACATTCTCGGTCTCTTTTGCAATAGATGACTAAAAAACCTCAATCCGCAACCACTCTTGAAAGACAATAGATTCTCTTGTATCAATGAAACAATAAATATTTCAATTATTTACTCAACCTAACTAGAGAACAACAAGATTCAGAGTCAATGTACTCATCAGTCTAAGGGATGTCCAAACTCTTAACATCTGCTGGATCACTAGAAGCCATCGCACGAAGAATGAATGTTTTTTTGATAGCGGGAAGGTCTGCACAGGCCAGCCCATACAATCTTTCCTTCGTCACCCACTTTGAACGGCTAGTCCACTCGATTGAGCGGAATGTCTTGCACATCACGTTGTCCATAGGCATCTTTTTTAATTGTACTCTAAACATATTTTCTTATATCAGTAGAGAGTTTGAAAGAACCAACCTTCACCAATCATCTCCCAAGGCAAGATCAACAATGTCCATTGCATGTTTTGTCAATTTTTGGATGATGCATCCGTTTCGATGAATGCTTTTTTGTATTGGGCTTAAAACTATGAGGGAAGCATTCTATCCTTTGCTGCTATAATCTTTTTCAGGGCAAGGGTATATTTTTCCTACACACATGGTGCTAATGATAATTCTACTCTTCGATAGTAATAATTTATGCTAATTACTAATTGAACACTTTGATGCCACTTACAGGGTGAAGAAGCCGTGACATCAGTGCGACAGACACATTGTACCATGATTTCTTTCCCACCCTCTTGTCAATGTCTGCTTGCATCCAGCTATAAACTATATATGGCAATTTATACATCCAACTATAAACTATACATGGCAGTTTCTCCAAAATTTGTCTCCTTTGAAGCAAGGCCCATTGCCTGCACCATCCAAAGCATGTCTGTGTAAGAGGTAGCCACGTATCCTGTCTTGTTCAATCTACATGTGATTGAAGGAAAAAAATTGATAAAATATTTTTATACTAAATCTAGCTACACAAGCGAATAGATTCAAAGGATCTTACTCGTTTATACGCATCACAGTGCTCAACATATCAGCCTCATTTGAAGAATCTATTGTCACTAGATCTACTCGAACTCTTGGATGTAGATTGGCATCTTTTTTGTAGGCAACACCTAAAACCAAAGGGAAGGTCAGTCATTAATTGCATTTTAGAACATGCAAACAAATTAGCACCATTAACAAGAGAGCTTACTTTCATTAAGAACTCCCATCCAAACGTCTCGCCTATGGTCGCCATCCCAAGTATACAACATTTTGCTGCACAGGTCGCTCCAACAAGTGTCTTTGATTTCGATCTTGAATTCCTCAATAGCCACTGGCCACACAAGGGATCCACATCTGCATGATACGGCGTCTACATCGATTGAAGGATGGCCCGATGCATCAAGAGAGCATATGAAGCATCCCTTGTCTCATAATACCCCTCCAACAAGAATGTATCGTCCAATGGTTGTAGTCGCTTAGGGTCCCAGCTAACTTGTCTTGCCTTCTCTAACCTCACCAAACGGCAAAGAGGAACCCAAGGAAATGGAGTTTCATGCTCTACCTGCATTGTTCAATTTATGTCAAAGCCCAAACTTTGCAACAGTTATGGCTTCTTTAAACTCAAATGCGGCTTATAATGCGGCAATGTATCTTCACATTTCCAAGATGTTTTGATAACATATCTTGGTGAACTGTAACATCTTCATTAACAGGAAATTCACCTCCAGCATTCGCCCTTGTTATCATGTATGCCTCCATTTCTCTGTTGTCGATCTCCTCGTCCAGATGATGATCCTTCCTGCACTTTTGCTTTTCCTTTTGCTGCTTTTTTAGATTTTTTTGATGTCGCAACAGGTGGAGATGGCATAGCACTAACTGCTCTGCTCTTGGGTAGACGCACACTAGCAGACGGAGATATTTCTTGTGGTTCTTTCCTTGTTGTCTTGGTAAATTGCTAATAAAAAAACAATACAATAATGATCATTCATCAAGTAAACTTGCAGTAGACATTTAACAATTTATACTCAATTCAAAGCCTTTATCAAGCTGAACAAAAAATTACCAGATCGCTTTAGGCCATGCAATAAGACTTTTTTATGTCTTCTTTAGAGTAGTCATTTCTTCATTCCTGAAAGGAACATGAGGTAGAGGAGCATCCTTGCCATCATATACTTATAGCACCGCAATGGAGAAGCAACCATATGGAAATCTGCTCCCATGAAGCTTAGCCAAGTTCGACATCTTTTCTATTTGACCCAGACCAATCGCCTCTCCATTGTAAATGAACTCAATGTAAGCGCCAACATCAAATTTCTTTGCCATCTTTAATCTCAACTAAAAGTAAAGCACTCTTGCTATGATCTAGAAAAAAACTGTATTGCTCTCTCTCTTTCTCTTTGTTGTTCTCTCTCTCCCTCACCCTTGCTCCCTCTCCCTCCATCTTCAATCCCTCTCCCTCTCTCTTCTATTTTTCCTTTACTTTTCTCTCTTCTTGTTTCCTCTATTCTCTTTCTCTCTCTCTCTCTCTCTCTCTCTCTCTCTCTCTATAACTCTTTTTCCCTTTTCTGTCTATCTAATTAAATATAACAATTTAAATTCAAAAAACATATAAATCTTCCTCTTTATCTTTCGCTCTCTTTTTTACCTCCCCCCCCCCTCTCTCCCCCTCTTCCACCATTCTCTACCACCCTACCCCTTTTCCTTCTCTCTCTCTCTCTCTCTCTCTCTCTCTCTCTCTCTCAACTTTCTCTAGAATTCTTTCTCTCTACCTTCTTCTATCCATCTAATTAAACATAACAATTTACATTTGGAAAATATATTAATCTCCTCCTTCTCTCTCTCTCTCTCTCTCTCTCTCTCTCTCTCTCTCTCTCTCAATTGAAAAAACGCAGCCGTTTTTTGACCTAGTGGACAACAGTCCACTCTTTTGATCATAACTTCTTCATCCGAACTCCGATTTGGGTGATCTATAGCCTCAATCGAAGAGCACAAAGCCCTCTACGCATTGATGTAAAGAAAAAAAAAATCAGAGTTATGGAAGGCGTTTCTCTAGCAGCGTTTCCAAAGTGAACATGTTCAAGGAAATTGACTCTCATCTCTTATTTTACATACAATGTCTTCTGGTACACGCAAGGGTTCTTCTTCTTCAACAAGGTCCACAACCATTGTGGAAAATGATCCAAAATCTCCTAAGTGTGGAGATAACAACACAACCACACAACCAACGACATCGGAAACCATGATCATGGCATACTTGGTATCATTGTAAGAGACTGTAAACAAACAAGGCGAGGACTTACGAGCACTTGCAATGGAGAATTGCACACTAAGGGTACTTGTGGTTGAGAATGAGAATCTCAAGAGGACACTTGAGATGCAAACAACACGTTTGATGCAACTTGAAGAGGAAGTCAAGGAATGTAAACGCTCTCTTGTGGACTTGAATGCTTTGAAGGAGCGGATGAGCAAAGTAGAGCATGACCATGTATTGAAAGAGGAAAAATTTGACACTATGAGCCGGGATGTATGCGACATGAAAAATGTATGCACAAACAAGTCTTGGGCTGATGTATATGGTAGCAATGTGGTTTCTAATTCCTCACTCATGCAAGCTATGGTTCAAACAAAGAATGTTGAGGATGTGGATGTGGAGGAGTTGAGGGAATGGGAGCGACGTTCCAAGAACATTGTTATTCGTGGAATTCCCGAAGAGAAGTTAGAGACACCTCCTTCTCTTGCCATTGTTATTGAAGATTTCTTCAAAACCCACTTTGGCATGTCCGGAGTTATCGTCTATGGAACACATAGAGTGGGGAAGCAAGGAGCTCCTCGCTCAGGAGAACGGCCAATTGTATGCACCATGCCGGATGAGACCAAGCGAAAGATTATCCTTGATAATAGTTGGATCTATTTGAGGGATACAAAATGTTTTGTATGTGAAGATCGCACTATTAAGCAACAAAATATGCGTCGCAAGTCTTATGAGGAAAAGAATAATAAAAACAAGGAGATCTCTCATGAAGAAAATGTGCCCAAGGAGGAGGCAAGTCCCTCAAGCAAATAGGGATGCGTGACCTATGAGACCGAGTTACAATTGAAAATATGCTTTTGGAATTGTAATGGATACCCATGGAATGCGGGGGTTGGCATTGATGAACTAACAAGCAAAGCCGATGTTGTACTTCTTGTTGAAACTTGGGAGCATGATACACAAAGGATTAACATGATACACAAAGGATTAACGGCTTGGAGGATTACAATGTCCATTCATTGATGTGGTCAAAGAATCTCAAGCAACGAAGAGGACAAGGAGGGGTGGCATGTATGGTTAAGAAAGGATTGGAAGATTTTGTATCAATTGTAAAAGATGACAAGTACAAACGTTATGTATGGCTGAAAATTATGACACCAAAAAGAGTACCCATTTTTGTAGCCGGTTGCTACATTCCTCATCATGATTCTCCCTTTTATGCTTGCATGGATAGAGATCAGCCATTTTCTGATTTAGAAGAGGACATTGCTTATTTCAAAGGTGAAGGTGATGTTATTGTATTTGGGGATATGAATGCTCGCACAAAAACATTGCAACATGATACTCAATAATTTGATATGCCATACATTTCAAGGGAGTTGGAGGAAGTTCACTTGTATGATCGTACTTCAATGGATGAGAAAGAGCCAGATCACTATGGAAAGTTATTTTTACACATGTGTAATAGCACGGGTATGCTCATTGCCAATGGTGTATCTTTGTGGAGTGGAACCAATGGATTTACATGTAGGAGACATAATGGGGATAGTGTGATTGACTATATGCTACTCTCTGAAGCCATCATGTATCGCATAAAGAGTTTTATGTTTGGTCAATGGACCCAGGAATCCGACCATCGCACCTTATGTATTGACCTTTCATGTGGAGAAGCAACTAAGCATGATAATCTCAGCCAAAGGAAAGAGAAGTTATCACTATGTATGGATTTCAATCGGGCACCAAAGTACATTGAAATGGTTGAGCAAAAATTATGGATGACAAAGCTTCAATGTGATGCACCATTGGAAACTAAATGGGAAGCTTTCAAGAAAGCTATTTGTTCTTGTGCAGAAGAATGCTTTGCCATAAAGCATCTCCATGGTATCAACAAAGATAGATCACGCAAAAGGTGGTTTGATAAAGAATGTCAAGATGCTCGAAAGTCCTTGATAAAGCTTGATGCAACTATGGACAAAGACAACTATCAAAGTCATTTGCATACATACAAGGCATTGATTCAAAAGAAGAGAAGAAGATGGGAAGTAAAGCAACAAGAATTTCAAGTCCAAGAAAAGCACATGCATGTGGAAGATTTTGGAGAAACTTGAGGGGCAAGCGGGTTGAGAATTTTGGTAGCCTGAGTCTAGTGGATATGTACACACATTGTAGGCAATTATATGAGCAAGAAAATGCTGAAAAAATGCCATTTTATGGTTCACTCCCATGTATGCCCTCTTTTTTTACTATTGAGGATGTATGCGGTGGGCTTGAAAAGTTGGCCACTCGCAAAGCGGGAGATCTTCAAGGTATCAAGCCGGAGATGATCAAATGGACGGGAGATTTTACCCATGAGTGGATGTGTGATATGTTCAACCTTGCACTTCAACATGGTATGCCTTATGATTGGAGTACTAATTGGGTTAAGCCTTTGCATAAAGGAGGGGATGTAAAGAATGTAAGCAACTACCGGACCATAACGATTGGGTCTCTTATGGCAAAGTTGTTTGGGTGCATAATGGAGATGAAATTGAGTGATTGGGCTAAAGAGAATGGCAAGCGTGCAAAGGGACAAGCGAGTTTTCGTCGATGCCATAGCACCATTGATCATCTTGTCACTCTTCGTGTTCTCATGGAGGAAAGTCGGTTGAAAGGTAAGCGATTGTATTGTTGTTTTGTGGACTTTAAGAAAGCCTTTGATATGATTCCACGTAACAATTTGTGGAGAAGGATGGAAGAACTCCAAGTGCCAAGTGAGTTTATGCTTGCGGTTTCTCGAATCTATGAGAAGGTGATTTGTCAATTGCGCATGGGAAGAGAAATTTCAGAAATTTTTGTAAGCACTATTGGGGTTAAACAAGGATGTCCATTGTCACCAACTCTCTTTGGTCTATGCATCGATCAATTGGAACAAATGGTACTTGACTTTATGCAAGAAGAAGGCATTGAAGAGGTCACTATTTGCAATGCGGTAATCATGCTTTTGTTGTATGCGGATGATGTAGTGCTTCTAGCACACACTTTAGAAGATGTACAAAAGCTTATGGTTGTCCTTGAGAACTTTTGCTTGCATAGTGGGCTGATTGTAAATGAATCCAAAACAAAGGTTATGCTTGAGAAAACCAACCATAAGGAGAAGCCATGCATTGTGTACAACAATGAGACACTTGAAGTTGTTGAGAGCTTTAAGTACCTTGGCCTTGAGGTTCCATCCAATCACAAGTGGCATGAATGTGCTATGCGTCGTTTGGAAGCGGGAAAGAGAGCATATTATGCATTTGAGAACATGTGTAATGCGGGAAACATCAAGTGTTGGGTTCTCAAGAAGTATATTTTTGATGCATTGGTGACACCTGTTCTTCTTTATGGAGTTGAAGTGTGGGGCGGGAGCATCTCAAAGTCTACTTGGAAAGAGTTTGAAAATGTCCAAAAGCGTTTTCTTACAAACTTTCTCCAAGTTGAGACACAAACACCATATATGCTCCTACTTCTTGAGTCGGGATCTCTTCCAATTGCGGTTATGGGCATGGAAAGGGTTGTGGAGTACATGATAAAGATGCGTTAAAACCCCTCGCATCGACTTCCTACAATTGCATGGGAAGCAAGCAAAAAAGTTCAAAAGACGCATAAAAGCAAGATCTTGAGCACGGGATGGATGCAAGACATAAAGAAGTGGTTTGGGAGATGGGATGCATTACACTTGCTACATGATGCTTCAATTGACTCTCAAGTGAATGAAGCTTTTCTACAACGCCAATGTATTACGGCTTGGGAGAAATCCGGTGGGTCACGCTTCATACATTACACCACCCATATTGCCCCCAACTAAAAAACCATGTTCTTCGCTGAGAGAGGAAACCGTACTCACACTTACATGCTTGAGCCTATTCCCTTGTCCGCGATACGCACTATCGCAGCGATTCGGCTTAGCTCCCATTTCCTTCGATGCGAGATAGGGCGTTGGGGCAATGGAGAAGAGTCAAATCGACTGTGCACATTATGCTCATTGCAAGTTCAAGAGTCTGAGTACCACACACTACTAGAGTGCTCAGCTTTTGGTCACATCTGAACTTGCTTCTCTCACATTTTCAGCCATAACTTAGACCTACACAGTTTCCTCTCCCAGCCAAAGTTTGGGCTCTCAATTGCGACTCTCATCACTACAATTTTGGAGCATCGAGAGTCACTCATCAGCCATACACATACTACATCACATGAACTTCGGTCCCATAGGTCATATTTGACCTCCGAGGACGATAATAAAATCTATCTCTCTCTCTCTCTCTCTCTCTCTCT
Organism: Adiantum capillus-veneris; assembly: GCF_014529385.1. Taxonomy (NCBI): domain Eukaryota; kingdom Viridiplantae; phylum Streptophyta; class Polypodiopsida; order Polypodiales; family Pteridaceae; genus Adiantum; species Adiantum capillus-veneris. Next base: position 89,405,433 of record NC_140960.1, read on the forward strand.
CTCTCTCTCTCTCTCTCTCTCTCATGAGCAAGCCTGAAGTGGACAGAGAGATAGAGCGAGAGAGAAGGAGATAGAGATACTAGACTCACCTTAGATACAATAGCCCAAGGGGGAGGCAAGTTCCTCAAGTAAATAGGGATGCGCGACCTATGAGGCCGAGTTATAATAAAAAATATGCTTTTGGAATTGCAATGGATACCCATGGAATGTGGGGGTTGGCATTGTTGAACTAACAAGCAAATCTAATGTTGTACTTATTGTTGAAACTTGGGAGCATGATACACAAAGGATTAACAGCTTGGGGGATTACAATGTACATTCATTGATGTGGTCAAAGAATCTCAAGCAACGAAGAGGGCAAGGAGGGGTAGCATGTATGGTTAAGAAAGGATTGGAAGATTTTGTATCTATTGTAAAAGATGACAAGTACAAACGTTATGTATGGCTGAAAATTATGACACCAAAAAGAGCACCCATTTTTGTAGTCAGCTGCTACATTCCTCATCATGATTCCCCCTTTCATGTTTACATGGATAGAGATCAGCCATTTTTTTATTTAGATGTGCTTCATATGCAATTCTAGGAAGTCGATACAAAGGGCTATGTTGTGTCTTAAGCATGTACTCCACAACCCTTTGCATGCCCAAGACCTCAATGGGAAGCAATCCGGACTCAAGAAGTAAGAGCATGTAGGGTGTTCGTGTTTTAACTTGGAGAAAGTTGGTAAGAAAACGCTTTTGGACATTTTCAAACTCTTTCCAAGTAGACTTTCCAATGCTACCACCCCACACCTCCACTCCATAAAGAAGCACCGGTGTCACCAATGTGTCAAAGAGGTACTTTTTGAGAGCGCAACACTTGATCTCTCTAGCATTGCACATGTTCTTAAATGCATAGTAAGCCCTCTTTCCGGCTTCCAAGCGACGCATTGCACAGTCCTTCCATTTATGATTGGATGGAACCTCAAGGCCAAGGTACTTGAAGCTATCTACCACTTCAAGTTGCTCATTGTTGTATACAATGCATGGATTTTCGTCGTTGAGGGTCTTTACAAGCATAACCTTGGATTTGGAGGGAGATATATAGAGGAAGAGGAAGAGAGAGAGAGAGAGAGAGAGAGAGAGAGAGAGAGAGAGAGAGAGAGAGAGATGGAGGGAGAGGGATAGAGATAGAGATAGAGAGGTAGAGAGAGAAGGAGAAGTGGAGGGATATAGAGAGAGGGAAAAATAGGGAGAGATATAGATAGATATACAGAGAGAAAGACAAATGGAGAGAGAGAGAGAGAGAGAGAGAGAGAGAGAGAGAGAGAAAGAAGAGAGTAGGGAGAGGGATAGAGAAAGTGAGGATATGGGGATGGGAATAGTGAGAGAGGAGAGAGACAAAAGTGCAAATAGAGATTGTCGCTAATATTATAGTAGCCAGAAAGTGCAAACAAGCTGGGACAATAAGCAGTGAGAACGAGAATGCTTCACATTGACCTGTGTTTCTCACACAAAACATCCCACAAAATCGTAGAGGTCTCCAAGCAACTATGGGAGTGGCCAGCTAGGTAGTCGAAGAACACGAGGGTGGGCTAGTGATTGAGGAGACACACATTCATAAGACAATGTGGAAAATCCGTTGTATACCAAAGGTAAGCAGGGTTCAATGTCAAGGGTGGTTAAGATCTAGAGTTGATAAATGGGTGCGGGTGCTGTGGGACCATCCATTTGGGGTATTCGGACATAGGAAAAAGGGGATGATAGTGTTCACGACAACGGTTCAAAGGCACAATTATTGTGATTCTGCAACAATATTGTGGATCACACGTGAAAAATCTGTAACTTAATCACTCAATGCCCTGCAAGAGTCCCTAGTATATGACCAATGGAAAAGGGAACAAATATGACTGCTTGAGAGTTGCTAGAATTGGAGACAGGAAGCTTCATAGTAAAGAAGATTGCAGCTAAGGAAACCAACAATGTGCGTTATCGATTTGGAGTATCAATTCAAGCCTCCAAGATAGTTGAATCGGCAATAACCATGGAAACACGGAATGTGCAGCACACGGTCATAAAGGCAAGCATGCATGAAAAATTCATGGTGGAGACATCTTCTTTGCAAGTCCGAGGTGAGAGGTATGAAGTTCATGTTGCAAGTAGCCTGATGTGTACATGTTGAGACTTTGCAGAACAAGTGGCACAAAGCAAACCATATATGGCTTGCAAACATATTTACTACATCTTCCTTCGCTACTTTGGCTTGGATTTAAACCACAATATGTTTATCTATTAGAGCAAGCTCACAAATGAGGATCTATTTTGTGTGTTCAACTATTGTCATACAACATAAAATAGAATTGTAATTAGATTGTTTCGATCACATCCCCTAGTGCCCATATGTAATTGTATGGCACAAATTGTAACTGTTAATTTAATATTGAAATTCTTTTTGTGGGAATTCATGATTTGAGAGGGTGGCTTGTGTCTTCTTGTTCTTCTGCTATGTGTGAAATATATTTTTTGGTTAGTACATGCTAGATATTGATTTAATATTGTAATTCTTTTTGGAAAATTTTGTGATTTAATAACGTGGCGTGTATCTTCTTGTCCTTCCCCTATGTTTGAAGCATAATTTTTTTTTATGCACATGTTAGATTGGAGGTTCTATTGTGAAATGACAAAGAAAGCTCCCACCACAAAGCTATCTCCAACCAGGGTGTGGAAAGCTTTTTCTTTGTAAACACTACTCCAGTGAAAGGAGTAGAAAATCTCTCTCGAAAGCTTCCTCCAAAAGCTCTCTCCATTCCCATCCCATCAAACAAGTCTTCAACATCATGAAAGATAAGCTCCAAACCTATGTACATAGGAGTAGCAATGGGCTTGCAATCATCAAGGATGAATCTACACAACAATGGCTCAATGTACTTTGTTTGACAAAAAGGAAAGCCTCCATCAACATGCTTAAATTTTACACCCAAATGACAATGCAAGAGACCCAAATATAATATCTCAAAAGAGGCATTCAAATTAACCTTAAATCAACAATACGTCCCTCATGTGGTCCAATTAACAACATATCATCAACATAAAGCACAATGATAAAAAAGGCATCATTCACATGCTTGACATACAAGGTGCTCTCATTCTAAAACCATAAAGCACAATGATCAGAAATACATCATCCGTATGCCTGATATACAAAGTGTTGTCATTCTAAAACCATGTGCACCCAAGTTAGATCGAATCTTTCCATACCAAAGCACATGGAGCTTTCTTTAAACAACCATTCAAAATTGCAGTTTTCATGTCCAACTGTTTTACATTCCAACCATTATGAGCTACCAGTGCACAAATGCCATGAATGGTAGTCATATGATAAGCGGGAGCAAAAGTCTTTAAAAAAAGCCCTTCTCTTGATCATACCCTTTTGCCACAAGTTTACCTTTGTAGCGATCAACACTACCATCATGCTTTGCATTTTACCTTGAAATCTAACTAAGTAACAAGGCACTTTTTTCTAGAAGGAAGTCATTATTTTAGTCACGTTAAATCCCATTTGATTCCATAGAATTCCATTGGCGCTTATAAACATTGCATCATCTTTTTGGCACCCTAAGGTTTTAAGATGAACCTTACACTAATTGTATTGACACCTTTATCGCACCTTTTTATATCTTATAGACTCTGAGATACATCTTATATCCATCTTCATAATCTTGGTGCTTCCACCCTTTTTATTTTCTTTCTTTGACTTCAAGGGCGAGGGAATTAGGTCCGTTTGCATTTAGCTAAGGATCTACTTTTAGCACATTGACACCCTTCCATAGTAGATGACCACTCTACTCGGTCCTTGGAAGGCAGGGCTATTGTAAGTGTGTCTAATCATTGTAGATAGCATGCCTTTCTATAGTAGATAGTACGGGTACTCATTACTTGGGAGACATAGCTGCCACAATTGTGTCCTTTTTTTATGCACACTTTTGAACATTTGAAATGTAAATGAAGAGAATTTATACAAACAAGTCAAACAAAGGAAAACCTTTTCCTTTATTTTCCTTTCAACATTTACATCAATGATTACCTTTCATGCCATTCATTGTAAGAATTTACTAAGTCCGTTTAATCCTTCAACTATGGCTTAGCACCCATATAACAACTTTGAAATTCTTAAACTTAATCAAATACTTACCAAAAACCTTACTATTATGGAATGTTTTGTCTTCATTATTGATGGAGGACACTTTCTGATAGAACTATCTCCTCCTTTCCTTTAAACTTAGGAGGAGCATCAGCTACTATTGGATATTGAGGGGCATCTCCCTAAAAATCTTTTAGTAGACTTACATGAAAAAAAATGTATCTTTGCCAATGGCCAAACAACTTAAGCTTTCAAGCTATTGCATTTATTGAAACTTGAACCTGAAAGAGGGGCTATACTACCTTTTTTATGATTAAGCATACTATTTCAATGACCCCTGAGTTCCTCTACCAACTCTTGCTAATTGTGCATTCTAAAAGAAATCATCATTTTCTTTGAATCCTGACATTGTACCTAAGCTTGTCAGCAACGATCTGTTGTTTTTGCTATGCAATTTTCATAGCTTTTTTTGTCTACACAAGTGGCTCACATAGATCAAGACCAAGTTCATTGGTTTGTAAAGATATCCCCATGCATCTTCAAGATCAGCGGGACTTTTCATGTTGCCTTCAACATATTTTATTTTTTGGCACTACAACATTGAGACACAAAAAGTGTTCAATATTCATTTTCATTGTAAGCTATAAAATCATGTTTTGATACCATTCATGGTGACTTGGAATTCTATATACCCACCATAAGGTCAAGCATATGATTCATACATAGCCTTCTATTGTAAAGTGTAAGTTATACGTAACCGTTCCATAAACAAGATAACAATCTTGCAACATAAATGGTTCTTCTTTTCATGTTGAAGCTATGGAAAACATATCGAGACTAAAATATGTTGTATACTCATCTACCATAGTGGTAAGATCATTGTGGTATGTGATGGAGATAGCATTAAACCATGGTCTATGTGAGAGTGCATCAACTATAGAATAGTGTTTGTCAACTATATAAAAATAATTACAAAAAAGTCCCACCTCATTTTCTTGTTGGATAAGTTTTCTTAAGTCATATTAAAAAAAACACCATGCGAAGTCTCCATGCTTCCATGTCTATAAGGCACAAACAATTAGTTTAAAGCTTTTTTCATAGATGCTTAGAGTCAGCTATTCTAACATAGGCATCAACTTTCATATGCAATGGTATGCCATTCTTGGAGTAATGAACTATATAAAAATAATTACAAAAAATCCCCACCTCATTTTCTTGTTGCATAAGTTTTCTTAAGTCATATTTAGAAAAGCGCCTAGTGAAGTCTCCATACTTCCATGTCAATAAGGCACAAACAATTAGTTAAAATCTCTTTTTCATAGATGCTTAGAGTCATCTATTCTAACATAGGCTCGGCTTTCATATGCAATGGTATGCCATTCTTGGAGTAAAAAGACTCCTAAGCAATCATGCCATACATAATAATAAACTTCAAATTGCTTGTGAGATCCATTAGCACAAAGACTGGTTAAAGCGTAAGTTTCCATTTTAGTATAGTGAACGGTTCTTTCTCTTTGATTAAGAGTCTCAAATATTCTTCTTCAAGAATCAAGAAATGATTCTTTAAAATTTCACGCACCTTTGGTTGAAGTTCTATTGTTGATTTACAAACTCAACTCTTTGATGCTTAATCTTAGAACAATTTCCTTCTTTGAAAAGAGGGAAATAACCTTGAGTTCTAAAAAAATTGAATCTTGCAATTGATTAATGTGAATATTGTTGCCTAATTAGTTTATTTATTGGAGGTGAAGATAGTCTAGATAAATGGAAATTAACATTGACACAACGTAGAGGGCTGGATTTCATAGGGCCGATCCCCCCTCAAAAGGACTTCCATATGAATAGAGAAAGTATAACTGTGTGCAAAAATAAACCATGAATTTGTCAAGCTCTTGGTAATTTCAATGCTTTGTGAAGACTTAGAACTTCACAAAATAGGGAATTAGAAGCTTTATTTTGTCCAATCTTCTCCTAAAATACATAGTAGCTATGGAGATCTTTTGGGCGGGGGGGGGGGGAGAGAGAGAGAGAGAGAGAGAGAGAGAGAGAGAGAGAGAGATCGAGCTTTTCAAGAGGGAGAAGCCTTGCCTTGAAAGATACAATTATCCTCTTCTACAAGAGTAATTTGCATATTTTGGCCTCTTCCGCTCCTCTAATCAAAAAATGCTCAACAACAAAATTGTAGATCTCATAATTTTTGGGCCAAGTGAAGGGATATATGTAGAGATCATCTCTCTATCATATGAGATATTTTGAAAATAGTATTATTAGGTCTTTTTTTGTAGCTAAGCCACTTTTGGACCTTTCCTTGACAACTTTACACAATACTTTCCTCTTGATAAGTATCCACCACTCCTAATTTAGTAGGTCTGTATGAATGTATAATTAGGGGTCCTCAAGCCATGTTCAAGCTAGCATATATCTCTCTTTTAGCTGGCATTCCTGCATATTTTTGGAGGCATTCAGGACACAATTTTAATTCATTTTAGTCGTGTAAAATCCCACTTGATCCTTAAGAGAATTTCATTGGGACTTCTAAATGTTACATCATCCTTTTGTCACCCCCCTAAGGTCATGAGATACACCTTGAACTAATTGCATTGAAAACTTTGAAGGTTGTTTCACCTTTTTGACATGCTAAGGCCCTGCAGCGCGTCATTAAGTTTACTGTTTGTCAGCCTAAAGGTGGATGCAAAATTTTGATAAGAATCTAACAAAGCTTCAAGAATTGTTTGCATGAGGACTATCAAGAATGAGCCCAACAATGGCAATTAACTACTCACAAAATATTTGATCCCCTCAAGAAAGACATGTTCATGCATAAACTTGGACTCTAGCTCCTTCCACAAGTAAGCAATTTTTGCCAAATTTGAACATGCGTATAGAAAATCTAGTCTATACCATGCCTATTTTAATGTTCATGCTAAATGAATGTGTGGAGTATGGAATGATGCAATCAATGTATGAGATTCGCCATCCTTAGCATCCCAATATGCTTGGTTAGTAGCAGGCAAAACAACACTAGCAACAAAACTACTAGGAACTCCATCATCATCATCCACAGAACTTGTAGCCACAAAACTTGGTCTTATGTCACGACTTTGCAAAATGTTCCAAACACTGTTTGCAACAAGCACATGGTGCATCATGTATGCCCAAAGTGACTAGTTATCCCCATTCAATTCTTCCTTAGCATACAAATGAAAAAAAATATCATTATTGTCAGCCATGGATGATGATTGCACTTGATGGAAAGATTGCCTATGTAGGGAAAAAACTGCACGATACTAACATGTGCTATATAGCACAACCCATAGTAGTACACAAAGTGCTTGTTTTGCATAAATGTACGCTATCAAAAAACCTACAAAAAGGGACAAAATTGCATTTATAGTACCATCAATAGTGGGAAATGGAGGTTGAATTGAACCCAAAGGTTATGTTGCCTTGCAAACACTCACAAAAGATCACATCATTAGAGAACGTGAGTCAGAAGGGTGCCGACGATGCTATCGTGAATTTGGTTTTGATACCAATTGTTGGTAAATACAATTGTTGATGCACTTTATGTACATGGGATAAAAAAGAACCCTTTGTCTGTATCGGCACTTGATAGTCTTGGTTTTGTTGTGAAATTTGTAGTTGACATATGTACATTCATGATCTCAATTTTGATGACAAAATTACTGCGACTGGCATTTTGTGTCGTGGGTTGTATAAGCTCACTTTGTATGACAAGTGTGGGCAAAATTTTGCAAATGCAATTGTGCATTCAAAGACCGTTTCAGATGCGAAACTTTGGCATGCACATTTTGAGCATTTGATTTTTTCCAATTTTTTGCATTTGCAAAAATATGATATGGTTGCTTCTTTGCCGCCTCTTGAAGCACCTTTGAAGCATGTTTGTGAAGTTTGTATTTTGGGAAGGATGTAGCGTTAGGATTTTCCAAAGGATGGTTTAGTAAGGGCTACATGCAGGTTGTAACTTGTGCATGATGATGTTTGTGGGCCTATGCAAACTCCATCCTTAGACAATTACTTGTACTTCCTAACTTTCAGTGATGATTACTCCAAGCATGCATGGGTATATCCACTTAAAGCTAAGTCCAAAGTGTTCATGTGCTTCAAGCAATTTCTGGCTATGGCTGAAAATGTCTCTAAATGTACTATGGGCACCCTCCGTTTAGATCAAGGGCGGGTATATATGTTTCATGAGTTTAATGCATTTCTGGCTAGTCATGGGATAAAACACCAATGTACAGTTCCATATACATCTCAGCAAAATGGTGTCGCTGAAAGGAAAACAGGTCGCTTACAAAGATGGCATGATGTATGGTCAAGAGTCAAGCTTTGCCACATTTGTTTTGGCTTGAGCCTATCATGTGTGCTAATTATATACTTAATAGGTGTCCTACAAGATCTTTCTAGTCTATGGCTCCTTATGAAGTATGTCATGATAAAAAGCAATCTATTGATCACATGCACATATTTGCTTGTTTAGCTGATGCTTTGGTGCCACAAACGCAATGCAAAAAATCGGATGATAAGTGTAATTAATGCATTTTTGTTGGTTACAATACTGAAAGCGATTGTATCAACAAGCAAGATGAGAGGTCTCTCATTAATCATATTGAACCTTTTGGTCCTCCCACGGACAATGTTGAAATCAGATTCTCCAGGAGAAGAAGTAGGAGCACCAGGATAATCAGAGGGAAGAGACTCACCTTCTCCACATTTAATATTTCATTTTCAAAGATAGGAGGAGGAATCTCTTCAACGTCTCCTACCACTTTCCGAGTCATTTTCATCATTGTCTCCACTTCCATCTGAATTTCAAAAAGTTGAATTGTCTTTCAATCCACCTTCCATATTGTAGAGATTGTCTTGAAACTCGACAAAATCTTGACGAAACGTCTAGCAAAAAAATTAGAAAATACTGAGAAGAATGACAAGAAATGCAACTTTGCACAACTTCAAAAGTCATTTTGAAAAAGCTTTGCAATCAAAAAATAAAGAGCAAGTGTAGTCATGAGCCAATTTCTTTAATTTTAAAAGACATGTGCTTCACACTGGTATTCTAGAATTACAAGTGATTGGCACTTGCTTCTAGTGTGCAATAAATTTGTATTCTAAAATACAACTCTGGAGCACTTGTATTCCAGAATACAAGTGTAAAGCACTTATCTTTTAAAATATAATTATAGAGCACCTGGTTTCCAAAAAACTAGTAGCACGCAACTCTATTTTATACACACATGAAACTAGCACTTGTTTTCAAGAACACAAACTTCAAACACAATTGAAAAAAGATTAGGTCCACTCACTTGTTTCTGGTAAGCATGGCATCTTTGAATCGTCCTCTCAAGAAGTTCGATACACTTTTTCTAACTTGGAATCCTTGCATGTAAGTTTGAAAGCATATTTCTTCTCATTGTCATTCACAAAATTGTTTTTCTTTTCCTTCTATAAGACAATAAACGATACCTTGTGCTTTTTCTTTTGAACAAGGCGACCTACCACTTTGAAAACACTTTCCTCATTGATGGGGCTTTATCATCAACGACACAAAGAAATGGAGAAAAATGTTCAACAATATTTCTGATTTTGCCCAAAATCACCGACTCAAATTGACCAAGTATGACCTTCACACTTCTTGTGTCGTGCATGGTTCCAAAGGATTTGAACATCATGTGTTGATGGGTTTTTTTGTTTATGAGAGGTACCAAGTGCACCTCCAGGAGGAATGATGGCTCTCTTTAAAGGCACCATTGGTAAAGTCTCATCGATACTTTCAGAGCGTGTTTTGGAAAATGATGAGCAACTAACAATTTTCAACAAGGAGCACCACTTCCACAAGGGGGAGGAGGTAGAAGAAGGTGTCTTCTAGAATATGCTCTAGCTATTGACACACGTACCCTAGGTGCTTGAAAGTGAGAGTTGATGGAAGTAGGTATACTACGAGAGGGAGCGAGTGAACCTGTACAACCTGACCCAATTGGAGTAGTTGGAGAGATGAAGGCTACTGTACTCTATTATTTTTTCCAGTTAGTGTAAATCTTGAATGTGTAAATCTTGAATCCAGAGTAGAGGATCTATTCTATGAGTTGTAATTTTTTCATGATATTTGTAAAGGCCCATGCGAGCCTGGCCATGGCCATTTAAAAAGCCCTAGGTATAAAAGATGAGAACTTTAGTATGAAAGGGAGGCTTATTTTTTGAGAACGAAAGGAGCTCTGTATATGTGCACTCAATCAACCAAGCAGCTCTAACTTGTAATCGACTTTTCTAATGATTAGGTAATCCTATTTTGATTCCAAAACTTGTATTGTGAGTCTTGTCTCTTGTATTTTCATTTGAGTGTAAACTTCGTCAATTCTGTTGAAGTTTGTTGCAAAGTGTTTGTTAGCTTTATCTCCAGATTTGAGTGCTTAAAACTCTATTTTACATCGTTTTGATGATACGAGAGTGATACTAAACTTAAGGAAGACCTATTTGAATGCTTCTTTTGTAGTTTTCCAACCTGTCCTCAATAGCAAACATCTTGAACACATCCGTGTTGTTTTCATCCATGCTAAATGCTGCACCTGATGTGAAAACTGCCCGAAAATAGGAGAAACGAAGCGGGAACAACACGTGCTATATAGCACAAACTTTAGAAGACTGTAAGTCACCTGTTGTGCAAAAAACGGCACTGACAAAAATTCTCCACAAAATGACAAAATTGCCTGTGCAGACCTGCTTGTAGTGGAAATGGAGGCCGAAATGAGCCCAAATCATAAATCTGAGCAAACTAAGCTCTACGAGCTTACCCAAAATATTTGTCGAAGGATGTCATATTGTCTAGGTACAAAAAAATATTTCTTTTAGGTTTTTTTCTTCATCCTTTCCTACTCTCTCTCTCTCTCTCTCTCTCTCTCTCTCTAACACACACATGCGCACACACACACACACACTTCTTTTTCTTAGTTTTAATGGTTAATAAATATTTTGTAAGCGTTCATTGGTTTTATGTCCACAAAGGGCATAAGCACCATTCGCTACACAAGTCAAGCACAGATAGGAAGAGCATTCTTTACTCACTAGACTAAGTTTGCCCTTAGAAAAAGGATTTTTACCAAGTCAATAGGATACACACTAAGCTAGGTTACTTTAGAAAGGCACATATTTAGGGACCAACGTGGATGTGCCAAATAAGCACTATGTGTGAGTGCGTGTGTGCGCAGTGTGGTGCGGTGCGTGCGGGGATGGGGAGAAGCACAGTGTGGGTGGAGCAATCTCAGGAAGTAGAATGAGTGAGGAGGTCCTTATTCTTTGTATATGAAAGAATAAGGGTGAGTACACACGGTGGGCGGGCGGGCGGCTGAACACCGAGTGTCCAGCCTCGGGCAAAGGCATAGAGCCTTTATCCCAACAAACACCCACTTAAAGCTGATGCGTCGATAAGTGAGACCTACTAGCTAAACTACTAGTATGTACAAGAAACGAAGTGAGAGACTCTCTCAACCTATGCCCACTGGTTCACTCAGTCGATCTACATGCTACCATATCAGCTCTAGTGGTAGGCGAGCCTGTGTATCCATGCTAGAGCTTGCATGTAAATCCCATAGACAACTCTGTATGGTCTACAAAGCTCCACAAAGTGTCATGCTAGTAGTCAACGTACGACTGACAATCCCTGCTGCAAATGCTCCCACTATAGCTGCTAGATCGGACCTCGACACTAACAAGTCAAACCTAAGATGCCCGAACACTGACAAAATTTGTGCAAACCTGGTTGTACTCACCTCTCCTACGCTATCTGCAATCAATGCATCATCAAAACTTTCCATCACGTATGGATGTGTCAACACCGACACTTGGATAGCTACATTCCTCTCACCCATAGGCGGAACTGTGCGTCTTGGTACCAACTAATCAGCCTCTAACATGAGCATATCAAAAAACTCCATGTCTATCATCTTTGTCTATGTCTCTAAGGAGCAAAATTTCTCTACCTCTGCCTGCATAAACTCTAACAACACCTACTATGTCTCACTAGAGCACTACCGCTCTACCTTTGTCTCTACAGAGTCTACTGGCACGTCTTGTACAGCTAAATGCTCTGTCTCATGAGCATGGTGGAGATCACTTGTGAAGGAGACACATCTCGTCTCTCGCTCAAAGCATGCCATCAACAAGATCGAGACTATGTTGTCTCGAACCTCAGACACATGCATAGGATATACCAAGCTGTTGCGGGCTCCTCTGGAAATCACTAATGAACCGCAATGCATCTGGAAAGACTTCTGTCTAAGCAGTGTTTGACAACCAAAATCTGCTAATTGTCTCACTGAGATCAAACTCTATCTCAGTTAAGGAATGTAGCACACATGTCATGTATGATGCACCACTGGGCAATGACAAACAAACGTCTCATGCACCCTCTATGCCAAACGCTGAACCATCAGCCAAGTGCAAAATCTACAAGCACAGTCGAACCATCTGCAAACTCTGCAAGCACACAATCTGGGACAAACTGCACAACAGAGCGTAAAGCGCATAATTGTATACGCAAGCAGAGGGCAAACTAAGTAAAAACGCATCCCACAAGAGAAACTACCTGTAAAAATCTGGAAAAAAAACCTGTGAAACATGTGACTGTCTATCTGTAGCCACACAAGCATACGCAATACTCACTCATGTGAGAGTGGGTACAAGAACACTAAACATGTCGAAGCTGGCAAAACCTATGAAAGTGGAAGTTGCGCTCGACCACTAAACCATCAGAGAACAAACTGCGGATACGCATAAACCATGGCGAGAATCTGAGAAAAACTGGACGAAAGTTTTCCTGAAAACTGAGTAAAAACTCAAAAAATCTCACCAAATCGCACGAAAAAAAAAAAGACACTTAGTGTCTCAATAAACAGATCTACAAATGGTCTACATGCAATGCCAAAAGCCTGGCAAACTGGCTCACTCCTGATCAAGTGGCTCTATGGATGTGTACTTGTTCAAATTTGTTGCAAACCTCTAAACCTACTACCTACGAGCTACACCTAGCTCAAGCTGTATCCACAAAGTGCATACATAGAATGAATTTGCACAAAACTGTGCTAAGAAGCTCTCTGGAATGCCCCATACAGTCGTACATGAGCACTACATGTGCCACATAATGCTGCAATGGAAGAGCTGTGCAACCTATGAGCAAAACTGTTGGGAAACTGGCACACACTACCTCATTGGTTGGTAAACTCATTGATCGAAAACACCTACCAAAAGACCTACCAAGAGTTGATCGCACTCAAGGGAAAACCTACTCTAGAATGGGCCGTCGAAGTCGTAGGTGTCAGTGTGTTCCGTCGAAGCCAAAAATTGGAGAATCGTCGAGGCAAAAACGTCGTGGAGAGTACGTCGGAGCCCTGCCGCTTTGGATGTGGGCTAGAGGAAGGGTGATGCCGCTCTCGCTCGTCAGTCTCCTGCAATGTCAAGGTCAAGATGTCAGGGTGCCGAGGATATGCATCGAAGCTCCAGAATGAGCGTGGGAGGGACGTCAATGGCGAGGCTATTCCGGAGGAGAGCCCTGTCACTCTCACGATGTCAAAGTCGAGGAAAATGCTTGATGTCGTCTTCCGTCACCGGACAGAAGCACTCGTCGATGTCAGGAAGAACGTCGAAGATGAGAAATGAATCGTGCGGGAGAAGCTCTCTCAATCAAAATGTCGTAGTCCCAACCGAAGGGAAATTGTCAAAGTCGAGGTCGTCAAAGCCCTACTCTTTCTCTCTCTCTCTCTCTCTCACACACACACACACACACACACACTCGCTCACTCTCTCTCCATGTTCTATCACTCACTCACTCACTCTCTATCTCCTCTTTTGGGGGTGTGTGTGTGTGTGGCTCTACACAACCAAGAAAATATTCGATGCTTGAGTTGTTACTTGGTGAGCCAAATAGCCTTTTTCACTTTCTGGATCGTAGAGTGAGCCACTTGGCTCAAGCTCAACCATCCAATAATTGAAATCTGGGTCGTTGTCTCAAAGAGGGCAAAATTAGCGTCAGCGCCATGAAAAGTTTTTTTTTTTTTTTTGAAGGTCTCAACAAGTTTGGTTTTCTGCAGAGATGAGCGGCAGCCGAGGGGGTGGGCAGAGCACGGATGGCTTAGGGACGGCACAAGGGCACGGGCGTTTGGCGAGAGTACCCAAGGCGCCGATGATGGTGCTGTTGGCGGGTCCACAACAGTGAATGTCTACAGTGGTACTGCACAACGACAAGCAAACAATGCAAGGCGATAGTTGGCCGTGGCGGTCGACGATTGCAGTACTAAGCAGTGGTGAAGGGGGTTACTGGCGGTGTTGGTAGGTTGCTACCGTTCTCGCTTGCATCTAATCAACTGCGTTTTCCCCTTTTGTTGACTTCATACAACATCGATCAGCACTACGTCCACTACAGTTTGCAGCTTTAGCAGGTGATGATACCGGCCAAAATCGGCATCATGAGCACAGGCACGACAGTGAGCAACCATGCTGCTTGGCAGAGATCAAAGAGAAAGAGATGAATGCGAGGTGTCTCACAGTGGAAAACAAGCAAGCAAGAGGGCGATAGACAGCCTGAATGAGAGTGTGTGCGCGTGAAAATGGGCTCGAAAAGTGGGGATGAGAGCTCAGAACGCCATAACTTTCTTCCTTGTTGATAATTACTTGGTGAACCTAATATCCCTTTTTATTGGTTATTTGAGCCAAAATCGGCCAGGTATAACCAAAGAAAAAAAGCAACAAGCGGAGGGATAAATAAGAGAATAAAGACGCACCACAGAGAGTAATTAGTGGGTCTGGGGGATGATTGTAGTGCTCAGAAGTCATTGGTAGACGGCGACCAGTTGACGAGCAGTCAAGGATCAAGCATGAAGCGAGTCGAGAGGAGGACAAGAAGGGGAGCGAGCTGCTGAGGAGGCCTCTTAAAAGGAGGAAGGCTGAGAGGAGAGCCAGGAGGGGGGGCAGGCTTCTGCCGTGCTAAAGACAAGGGTTTTCGACAGAGGACAGGGAAAGAAAAAAGAGCAGCTACAGGAAGAGGTGAACGAAACCAAGCTTGCTGGGATTTTTTTGGAGGCAAGGACGAGCCTAGTAGAGAGATGTTGGGGGCCGCTACAATACACCAAAGATTAAGGAGTGGCTAGCTGCGAGTGGCACTGCCAGGAACGGGAACCGATGAACTAGCAGTTTTTGGAGGAGGAGTTGCAAAAGCCGAGACAGTGCAAGGAAGATTGCAAGGAGCAACATCGATACATACAAAGAGGGAATAGCAACTGAGAAGATAGCGCAAATAAAGGGGGTTCATGAGCCCGTCGGTACTGGTGCTGCATGCACATACGATGTGGAGTTGCATTTGCAGTTGCAGTTGCAAATGCAGGAGGATTTTGACTTGTTTCTGACGGCTAATATAGATTGGTAGGCTCCAACAACCACATGCTGTTCGTGAAGAGTGAGGACTTCGTTTGGGTGGTGGATATTGCAGAGGGGATGTCACCGATGTGCTAGAGGATGTGTTGCTCGAGCACATGTACCTCACGCACTGTAGGAGGTGGGTGCTGCTCGGGAAGAGTCTAGAGGAGGAATTGACAAGCATGACACTCACGAGGTTGTGGAGCTGCAGTTGCAGTTGCAGGAGGATTTTGACTTGTTTTTTACGGTCAACATAGATTGGTAGGCTCCAACAATCGTATGCTGTCTGTGAAGAGCGAGCATTTCTTCTGGGTGGTGGATATTGTAGAGGTGATGTCGCCCATGGACATGCTAGAGGAGGTGTTGCTCAAGCACATGTACCTCATGCACCATAGGAGGTGGGTGCTGCCCGTGCAGAGTCCAGAGGAGGAATTGAAGGTGTTGACGAGCATGACACTCACGGGGTCGACTGCACAACCACGACTCCAGCTCGACAACACTGCAAGGTTCATTATCTACATCCACTTCCTCATGTCTATGCGTTTGCTTGGCGCAACACATAAACGCTACAGGGCAGGGCACGGCTTCCATTTCTTATAATTTTTGGAGAGATCACAGTGCCAACTCTCCACCATACTGTTGTATGGCACTTCTGCATGACGTGCACTATATACTTTGCACTTTCAGTCTCTTATGTTTCATTGCAAGACAATATGTTTAACTATTCACAATACTTTTCTGAAGCTTGACTCAAATATCAGCATGTAGATTGGACAATGGAAAAGCACCAATACAACATTGCAGGTCAGTAAAGCACTTCATTTTTTGCAGAAATTCATTGATGTTTTAACCATTTTCTTCTTTCTTTGGAGCCACGCTCGTAATAAAAATAGCGCTTGGATTAATTTGTCGACAGTACTAGCGCAAATAGACTCGAGGATAGACAAGAGGAAGGACTGCAAGGTATGCTACTACAACACTCTCTCTCTCTCTCTCTCTCTCTCTCTCTCTCTCTCTCTCTCTCTCTCTATCTCCAATGTATGGTGCTGCCGTTGGCAAGTTAGTGACAATCTTGTTTACTTTAGTGCTTAATTTGTTTATGTCCTATCATGTTCTATTAGATGTTTTGTAGCTATGCCCACCAAGCAAGACTTGCTTGCAAGAATGCTCAGTGTTGTCGCTTGACGTACTCGATTCTACCCAACCTAAGGAGTGTGAGCTTATCTCCTCGCTCGATTCCTTTTGTCTACTGCTTGATTTTGCTATTGTAGTGTAGCGCTGCTCGTTAGCTTTCCTGATGCAAATGCTCACAAATCAAGCCTTGCTTGCTTTGCCCGATTTTGCAAATGTCGAGATTTGCCGGCCTGCAGAGCTTACTACGTCGACTTTGTTCTTTGCTTAGCGCTTCCCACACTCAAACTCTATCTTCCACGCTTGCTTGGCTCAATGGCCGATTCAGTTTGGTTCAATTGCTTTGGCTTGCCTTGCTTCGAGTTCTACCTGCTTTCTGTGCAGTTCCGAATTTCATTGCCCAATTTGCTTGCAACTCGGCTTCCAGCTTTCTTGAATGCCCGATATGCCTGCCAGATGCTTTCCAAAACTCTCAAGCCCGATTCTCTGCAGAGCTACCAAGTTGTCAAGGATTCCATGCTTGCTTGGGAGGTTTGCACATGCCGGAGTTCCGAGCTCCACGATTCACCCAGATCTCCTCTGATCCAACACCTTTGTGCCGTATCTATCACCGTTGATATCGAGCTCCATCATTGTCCTTGAGAGCTCGTCGAGAAGCCTACGCACGTGCATCAAGAAGCGGGATGAAAGATCGTATCTCTGATACCACTTTTGAGTGCGCATGTGTGTGTGCGCGGTGAAATGCAGTGTGGTGCATGCGGGGAAGGGGAGAAGCACGAGAGCATTGGTGGAGCAACCTTAGGGAGTAGAATGAGTGAGGAGCTCCTTATTCTTTCATATATAAGGGTGATGGACGGGCGGTCGAACATCGAGCGTCTGGCCTCGGGCAAAGGCAGGGTGCCTTTACCCCAACACTAGGTTGTTTTCACTGGTGTATGCATTATGTGGATTTTTTTAGACCAACAGTGCATCAAAGTGAACCAATTGGGCTAACAGGCGAAGATTGAATGAAGGGTTAGTTTTTTGCTTAAAAAGGTAGATCTTGAAGTGCTGAGTGTTAATGCGGTTACGCCGCTAGCGGAAGCTAAATAGCGAGAACTCAACCAACAACAGAATTTGTCAGACGAGGACGAAGCTTGACCCGCAGGCGCATGGAAACAACTAGGTGGGTGTCAAATCACCTACTCGACCTTCTAATGACATTCACTACTAAGGAAATCAAATCTAAGTTCCAAAATACGCAAGTGACTGAAATCCTTACTACGAACGAATGCTATACGAAACAGGATCTAGAATCATCGAATCGATCTCAAACTCAAGGGGAAGTCTATGCACTAGGTAAGAACAACACCCTAAAGACTTGAATTGCAAAATCAACCTATAACCACTCCGTGCGGTAAACGCGTATGAAGACAGGCCGAAAAATATAGGTGACCGAAACTTGACCCCGATGGTACTAATGTGTAGCTCTACTCGTTGTGGTTCTATAGATATGCTGCACGCTCTATTCCGACACACGAGTTGGAAGAAAACTCACACCGAAGCTCGTAGGAACTTACCACACGTAGAAGCCGATAGCGCGCACTCTTGGTATCTGTGCGTAGCTCTCACCGTTGCTAACACAATGGCGGTGTCGCTTCTCCAATGGCGGGCCCGTAGCTCGCGTAGCAAGAAGATAAGACTCTCTCTCTCTCTCTCTCTCTCAGACACAGTCACGGCGCTCAAAAACTCCCTTTGATTTATTATTGAATCTCCCTTAGGTTACAAAACTTTGGCTTATATACCTCAGCCTTGGAGGTGAGAACATCTCTAATTATTTACATCAACAGGTGAAATTACTTCGGGATTACAAGCTGGAAACTCAATTGAGTCCCGTTACTTAATGAATGGCTCAAATCAAAATTAATGTCCGAAAGACATTTATTACAATCAATGGTTACAAAATGATGGGTGTGAGCAAAAATGTGGGTGTGATCCTCTGCTGGCTCAACACTCCCCCCCTCCGCGTTCATGTCGTCCCTGACATGACTTTTAGGCTTGGTCAATAGAGTCCTTTCGTCTTGAGCATCTGCAAATGTGATTCGTAGCGTAGGTTGCCGATGGTCAAGGTTGGGCCGAATATTTTGCTTTCGTGAGTGAAAAAGCCGGTGTAGAAAGCTTCTTCGAATGTTTGCATGTGGAAGCTAGGCAAAAACATAATTCTTTGGTATAAGAGATGTAACACCTTTGGTGATGGCTGCAATGAAAGATCATACATCATATCCGTCACTGTGTCGGCCGCCGATAGTAGACTCGAGGTTGTGGCTTTATCTGGCGCGAACACTTCAATGCATGCTAAGAGAGTCCTGCAGATTTTCTTTAGCATCTGACACGAAAGGTCAGGAGAGCCAGTAAAGAGTTTGATGGTGCCCGTTAGGGTTTTCACCATGTAGGCTTTACCCATTCTCTCTCCTGCCTTTGGTCCTGGCATCCTTGGGTAATTAAGCCAATTTGGCTTCTTTTCTGCAATCCTGCCATGCTCTTTCCAGCTTCTGACTCTTGGCACCGGGCAGAAGGTTGCATCCTCCCGAATCTCCTTTGGAGCCTCTACCAAGTAGATGAGGTAGGCTGGGTATTTGTTCAGCTAACCTTTCCTCCATCTAGGTTGAGAATCTACAATCTTCTTTGATTGTTCATCTTTTGTGATGTCGCCTTCATAAAGAGCGACATACTGCTCCTCCTCTATTCTCTTTTTCGTCTTTATCACTTCAAATTTCATCAGAGGGAAAGGCAGGCTAGGTTGCATCCACTCTTCATGGAGCACTTTTGTGTCTAAACCTTGAAGTCTAATGGAGATGAGGAGTCTCCTTTCCCATTCCATTTCCGCCTTGGCACTTTCCTGTGTTGACTTTTCTATTTGGTCCATTTTCTATTCTGATGTGAGCCTCTCCTCTGCAGCCAATGATCCCTCCGCCATGTGCAATCTTTGCACTTGCTCTAACCTTAGCTCTCTTTGCAAACTTCTGACCTGATCTTCCAGAGCTGGTACGAGGGCTCCCTCTTGTTCAGTTCCTGCTCTGCTAGCTCTAGGGGTGGTCCTGAGTCTCGTGATTGTCCTTTCTTGAAGTTCGACTCTTTCCCTTAGCTCAATGAGCTCATCCTTGGCTGCCTCCAGCTCATCTTCTATTGGCTCCTTTGCTTCCTGTGAACTTGTTACCTCTCTTGAAGCTTCGGCCAGTTGGAGTATCAAGCCGCCTCTCTCGTTTTCTGCGTCGTAGAGTGATGCTTTATGACTTTCAGATTCAGTCATAGCATTCTCTAACTTCTTCTGCAACTCTGCTTCCTTTTGTTTTGCTGTCTCAATTGCTACTTCCTTTGCTCTGGATCTTTCTTTAATCTTGCTGAGCAGTTCATGCACCATGTGCATGTCTTTTTCATCTTCATCTGTCAACTTGACAGCTCTTTCTGCCACCACCTCCAATGGCTTCGGCTCTTCTAGTATGTTCTGTTCGTCCATTTTCTCTTCACTCTCCATTGTACCTTTTGTCTTTTCCTTCGTCCCTTTCCGATCATCTTGTTTTCGTAGGGATATCCCATAAACTGCCTCCAGGGCCTCTTCTTCACTGTATCCGATCGCTACCAGATCCTCATAATCATCTTTCTTTTGCTGAACTGGATCTATCTCCTTTCCCTTGGTCCCGGCCTCCGGCTTTTCCATAACTTCTGTTTCTATTTCTATTGTGGTCTCCTCCACAATAATTTCCGTCTTCTTCAGGCTTGGTACATCAGTAAAGGAGGGCTGATTGTCCTCAGTCATCTTGGCTTTCCCTTTGTTTGCTTGCCCGTCTTTCTCTCGAAGTTCAGTAGACTCATCTACTTCCTTCTTCTCCTTGTCGTCCTTTTTCAGCTCAGCTTTTAAAAGCTGTACTTCCTCTTCAGTATAAGGCTCGACAGGTTGCTGCTCCAGTATGGCCTCCGACTCCTCATAAGCTCTAATATATTGATCATATTGATGAACATGTGGCCTGGCTGAGCTGGTTCCGACTTTAGTGGGGTCTGGCACCCACATTTCTTCAAAGTCCCCCTTTAGAGCTCTTTCCGCTCTAAACTGCTCCACCAGCCTTTCCATTCTTGCAGCTTTTTGACTTTTGGTTTGCTTGGGATCAGCCTTCTTCTTCGCTTTCTTCTTGAGCGGCTCGTCCACAGCCTCTTCAGGTTCTGAAACTATTTCTAGTTTTCGGCGTGCTCTTGTGGACGCCCTCTTGGATACTTCTTGCTGTTCTTTCTCTTCATCGGCTTCTCTAAGCCACTCATTCTGGGAGGGAACCCGTGGCCCTTGATCCCTAGCTCCAATAGCTTCATAAGCTATTCTTGTTAGGATTTCTCCTCCTCCTATGTACTTTGGCTTCTCGTTGTGCATGGCGATTACTTGCTCGTGGATGTATTGAGCGTAATTCACCTCTTTTGGCATGTTGCTCTTCAGTGCCCATGTGATGGTTGTCGCAATGGCATGGGGTGGTGTAGTATACTTCTGCGGTCTTTTACTGCACACATGGAGAAACTGGTTGTATAATCGGCAAAGGGTTGCCGCTCGTTGATCTGCCATATCTCCGTAGGTTGTATTTTGTTTCTTTGATCCATAGACCTCTATGGCCTCCCTTCTTTCTCTGACAGAACTTCCTTTGTTGTGCAGCTTCAATGCATCTGCAATGAGCTGTGGAGTGATCTGTACTTCAACTGTTTCTCCATCCATGGCTGTCAACGTGGCTTTCCCATCCTTCTGAATGGATGTTGCCAACTCATACACTCTTCTTGTGTCTACACCTGATGGTCTCGAGGTGAAGAACCTGTGTAAGTCAGCCTTTTCCAGGTATCTGCTGATGTTCTCTGATCTGCTATAATCCACTAATTCTCGTGGGATCATAGGTACATCGACCGATTGCCCTTGAGGATCTCTGAAAGTCCCCTGGTAGATCTTTATTCCCTCTTTTTCTAGTACTGCTTCCTCCACCCAAGTCTTGGTTGGCTTGAGGATTTCTGTTGGAATATCAAAAGGTTCGGCTTCTGCAAGAGCATCCTTGATGGTTGGTCTTTTTCTCTTAGTTGCCGATGACTTAGCGGAATCCATGGATCCTGTAACTCCAATTTCAGAAGTTAGCGTCTTTTTAGTACTGAAAGCCGAAATGAAGCTTTTAACTATTCAAATGACTTGAAAATTGAAACATGAGCTATTCAGGGCCTAAGGATGCAATGTAGGTGAAAAAATATGCAAACTGGGCTCAAAAACATGCTTGAGACATCATACGCGTATGATGTCTTTTGTGTCAGAATGACTTCATATTGGTTGTGCTTGTAGCTGATAGTGTATACATGAGTATCATATGCTTGGATTTGAGTTTGGATCCCATTTGGTCAAGTTTTGGCCAGTTCAGTCCAGTTCAGGCTCTTGGCAAAATTTTGAAAGGGAAATGGATTTTATGATCCAAATTGGATAAAACTTGGTGGTTCACCTTCAAATGGCATGTAGATCACTTCTGTTTGGTGGTTGAAGCCCTGAGGTGCCAAAATCACATAGTGAGACATCATATGCGTATGATGTCTTTTAGTGCATTTTTGGACCAATTTTCTCTATAAGCTTGGTTTTGGCTTTAGATAGGCTTATTCAATGGATTTATCAAGTTTGGATAGAATTTGGACTAAAAATGGCTCTGGAGACATCATACGCGTATGATGTCTTTTTCATCAATTTTTCATGGGATTGGTTCTGTGGACTCTCCATGTGCTAGTGAAGGACTGTTTATACTCAAATCTTGGTTTGGACTTGAATATGTTGGATTTGGGACAAAAATAGGCTTTGTATGAAGGATTTTCTCTTAATTGGGCTAATGGGGTGATCCACTTGACCAAATGGTTCCAAACTTCATATGTAGCATGTATTAGATATATATAATGGATGTATGATGACAAATGAGCATTTTTGGCTCTGTAAGTGCAAATAGACATCATACGCGTATGATGTCTTTTGTGTCAAAATGGTGCTTTTTGGTTCCAGATAGCTTGTAGATGTGTTAATCAACAATCCTACAAAGTTTCAATGAGTTTGGAGTTATTTTGACAAAATTAGGACCAAAAATCAAATTTATGGCCTACTTTGCGTCTTTTTGGTTTTCCTTGGGTTTTCTAACTCCAATTCT
Source organism: Adiantum capillus-veneris (assembly GCF_014529385.1). Classification (NCBI taxonomy): domain Eukaryota; kingdom Viridiplantae; phylum Streptophyta; class Polypodiopsida; order Polypodiales; family Pteridaceae; genus Adiantum; species Adiantum capillus-veneris. Next base: position 89,428,277 of record NC_140960.1, read on the forward strand.
CATGATACTTGGTTCATAGGATGTGATTAACATGTGGAATGAGGCTATGCACTCAAATGTTGAAATGGATGTGAAAATCATGCTGTGAGACATCATACGCGTATGATGTCTTTTCTTGAAATGTTGGTCTTTTTGTGCAAAGAATGCTTTGTGCTAGTGCCCTAAGCCCTGCTAACTAGTTTTCAACTTAAAAAGTCATCAGTTTAGCTAAAAAGCCCCCTTATAGGCATTTCAGTCTCCGAAGTCGTCTTTTTGCCTTGGAGTTGAATTTCTTCAACTTTTCTTCTCGAGAGTTGCATTTCCAGCTCATTGGATATGTTGTGAAGCCACCTATTTGGTTGAACTTGACTTTGGCTCCCCGTTCTCCATCTTTCTCCATTTGGTTGCCCGAAAGCGTCTTTTTCACCATCGGTAAGTGAATCAGCTTTCTTTTGGGTTTTGCTTGCAAACATAAGTCATCCATGTATAGTTGAAACTGCTCGTGAAGTTTCATCTCATTCGGTCGTCAATTTCAGCCGTTATGCCAAAATGACGCTTTGTGTGTCCGCAGCCGAATCGGTTGTTCCGACCTACTTTTGGTGATCCAAACCCGGAGATACTCCATGGTTGCATTGCCCTCGATGTTGTTAAGCTTCCTGAGAAGTTTTGTGTCGTTCCGACAACTTTTTTCTGTTTGCCTCTTGCAGGCTCTGTTGACCTAGGGTTTTTTCAGTCGTTCTTTCTCAAGCTTTGAGTGTTAGAAACTCATCTCCTATACTAGGGTAACCCACCTCTAAGTTCTTGCAAGGTTTGGTTAGGCGGTTGTGCCCCTACCTAGCGTTCCTCCCCATTCCCCGTCTGCTCTTGTTTCTTGGTTTTGGTGAGTTTTTGCAACAAAAGTTAACGATAAGCATCAAAAGCTTATGGCAATGAGTCTACCTCTCATGTATGGTGTCCTCTGAGCTCTCGTAGCAGTCGTAGAAGGCGGTAGAAGGTCGGATGCTCCTGTGTGCTCTTTGCTCTCTCCAAGAAGGTAATAGTGGAAATGAGCTTGATAGTGAAGTGAAAAATACTTAACTTCGGGCTTCCCGGATCACTTGTTACCAAATTTGACATGTGCTCCTATCTCGTCGTGAAATGCACTTTAGGATTTGAAATTTCTCAATTTGGACTCCGTTTGACCTGTTTCTGAGAAATCTGTCCACTTTGCCAAAATTCTGTCATTTTGGGCTTTCCGCAACTTTTTCAGAATTGTACCCCCTTTTTACCATGGGTTGCCCTTGTCATTAGGATCATCACCGTCTATTATTTTCTTTTTTCCGATCTCATTTCACCTGCTTTTTTATTTTTCTTTTATTTTTATTAAGAAAATCATAAAAAATAAAGGAAAATAGCAAATTGAAGCCAAAAAATTCCAAACATACACAATAAATAGCTGGTAACCGTGTGTATATGAATATACACTTCTTTGTGATTTCTGGACTTGGATTACCACTTTTTTCCACTTTTTAGCTCCAAAAACACTCTTATTTAGTGATATTTACACATCTAGAGACCCAAATTCATCATTTGATCTCTTCTTGTTGCAAAACAAGGTATATAAGGGCATAAATATTATCAATATCCGCAATCAAACATAAAAAATTGCAAAATCATGTAAGACACTGCCCTTGTAATATAATTTTTGTTTTTCTTTGTTTTTCCCGCTTGTAGCTGCTTTGTAGCTCCTGTATACCTCCCCCCCTCCTAGTCTGAGTCCTCCCGGACGACTATGAAGTGTCTGTGGGTGAAGCATTGTAGTTGTTTTGATCATAAGTTCCCAATGTAATTGTAGAGCGACGATACAACATTCTTTCCAATAAAGCTGCTCTTTGTTTGATTGATGGATTGGTGGTCGGGTTTTGGGTTGGTTTTGGCAATTTGGTAGTAGAATCAGTAGATGGATTCTTCGTTACCTTGTTGTCTTTTTTCACAATCCAAATCTGCTTCCGCTTTGCTTGTGCTTGCCACAAACTCTTTGCGACCCAAACCTGCTTTGTTCTGTGTGTTGATTTCCTCGCTTGAAATACCTAGGAGTTTCCGTGATTGTACTGAAGGGAGTTCCTGTTTACAAATCTTTGGGATCCAAATTTGCTTGCTATAGCTTTGTGCCGTCATGAACTTCTTTGGAATCCAGATCTGTTTCACTGTCCTTGATTGTCGGGGATCACTCTGTTGTCTGGTATTGAAGACTCTGTTTGTGTTTTCTGGCACAGCCTTTTTTGGTCTCCATACCAACGTTGACTCCGTTTTTCCCAAGGTTGAGCTGTTATATTATTGCTTGTCTTCCTTATCCAATGTTGAGAGTTCCTCGTCGAAGAGCAATCCAGTTGTATAGAAACTTTTGGTTGCCATTGCTTCTTCTTTTTCTCTGTTTGTTGTTTGCCCTTGTCCGTGGATTCTTCCTTTGGAGTTGGCTCTGCTCCTTTGGTGAACTTAACTGATTGACTTTCACCTTCGTATTTGATAAGCACTGATTTAGAACTCCAGTCAATCATTGCATTGTATTGCTTCTGCCATGGTTGTCCTAGCAATAATGGATGTTGTGTAGCTTGGTCTTCAACCACGTAAAACATATGAGGATACACATACTGGTTAATCTGTATATGTAAAACTGTGCATCCGACAGTTTTGATTGAATTCTCAGAGTAACTTTTTAACTCTTGCTTGGCAGTTTGTAATTTCGTGTCATTTGTCAATTGTCTATACAAACTGAGTGAAAGTAGGTTAGCTTGAGCTCCTGAATCCAATAGTGCTCTGGCTTTGATTTGGTTGGTCCCTACTTTGCATTCAATGATGGGTTCTTCTTTGTCATTTCCCATTTATGTTATACTAACTGCGTTTATTCGTATTGCTCCTTCATTACGCTGTTTCTGACGCAGTAGTCTTCTTTTCTCCATTCTTTCCTTCGCCTCAACTTGCGCTTCCTCTACAATCTTTTTCTTTTTTTGGACACGCAGCTTTTCTTGATGTATTTTGAGAAGCATGTCTTGTGTTAGCGGCAACAGATACTTTTTCACTCTGCATCCACTAATCCAATTGGGCATTTCTTCTCCGTCTAATGTAGCAAGCTTGACGGCTCCACTTGGTGATAGATCTTTAATCACCAGAGGTCCCATCCCTCGCTTTTTAAGCTTCTTAGCATGCTGTTTCAGAGTGTAAACTAGGACATAGTCCCCAACTTTAAACTCTTTAGTCCGCACATGCTTATCAAAAAATTCCTTTTGTCGTCTTTTTTGAGCGTAGATAGAAGCTACTGCTTTTAGGCGAAGCTCGTCTAGCTTTTCCAGGTCATCTATTCTATCAGAAAGCTCGTGCCCTGTCCACTCTAGGTCCTTAGCCACCCTTAAGGTTGAAATCAAGAATTCTATTGGCAAGATAGCATTTAGCCCAAAAACCATGTTATATGGGGTCGTTCCTATTGATGTTTTATATGCTACCCTATATGCCCATAATGTTGAATGCAACTTTTGGTCCCAGTCAGTTCTCGACTCAGATACAATCTTCGTAAGGACCGTGCATATGGTTTTGTTTGTTGCTTCAGCTTGTCCGTTTGCTTGTGGATGATACGGGGCTGATTTCCTATGGATTACCATGAATTCATCTAGAAGGATCTCTATCACTTCATTTATGAAATGTGTGCCTCGATCACTCACAATTTCTATTGGCAATCCATATCGTACAAAGACGTATTCATATAGAAATTGTGCCGTGGTCCTGGCATCTGCTTTTTGAGTTGCCTTTGCTTCGACCCACTTTGTTAGATAGTCTGTAGCCACAATGATGTATTGTGCATGAGTCTTATATGCAGGAGGTGAAATGGGTCCGACATAATCAATCCCCCATTTTGCAAAAGCTCTTGCCCCCATCATTGGTCTAAGCGGCATATCATCTCTTTTAAGTGGTACTTTGGTCCGCTGACAGTCATCACACCGTTTAACGTATTCCTCAGCGTCCATATGTAATGTTGGCCACCATATTCCTGCGGCTAAGACAAGTTTTGTTGTCTTATCACCTGAGAAATGGCCTCCACCTACTCCTCCATGATCTTGCTCCAGGATTATCACATACTCAGACTCTGATGCGCAAATCCTAAGCTGGTTGTCTTTACCTCTTTTATAGAGTTGATCTCCTATTAAAGCGTAATCTCTAGCTTCTGTCTCTACAGATTTCTGACGAGCTTTTGACGTTCCTTCTGGGAAAGTTCTATTTGTGAGATATTCAACAATATACTGACTCCATTCTGGAGCGATCATTATCTGATATAATGTCGAATACTTGGCTGGCGGTTTTGATGAACATACAATACATACAGTGACATATTCATGTACGCTTTCTTTCATCCTGGCCAATAGACTCCCAATTGTAACAAATTCCTATATGTGTTCCTTCTTGAACAATGAAATGCACATTCCTGAACATGTGCTTCGCGCAGATATATATTATATTCCTCAGGATTGATGCATAGTCGTAAAACATGATCATTTCCCAATTGATACAACCTTCCTGCAATCAATTGAAGATTCTTGGATTGCTGAATAGCAATATGTTTCAGGTTGTATTCTCTTCTATCGAACTCTCCTCCATAGGTTAATAGGTTAACGACATTTTGAGACCACTTAGGTATCATTTCTATGTTGAACAAGTACGCGTCTGGCATGTCGTCATCTACTCCTATAGGGTCTTCTCCATTCGTCAATCGTGAAAGATGATCAGCTCTAAGATGTGTTTTTCCTTTCTTTACTACTACCGTGAAGTCGAATTCCAGTAAGATAATGAACCATCTCACTATTCTCCCGGTATTGCATGGTTTATTCACTAGGTAGAGCAAGGCTTGGTGATCCGTAAAAAACACAAACTTGTTGGCTAGAAGATAATGCCGAAATTTCTTCACAGCATAGATCATTCCTAATCCTTCTCGCTCTGTTGTGGTGTAATTCTTCTCTGCATGGTTGAGCTGTCGACTGGCGTAACAGATAGGAAAATCCATGTTTCCTTCTTCTGGCTGAGCCAGAATACATCCTATTGCATATGCCGAAGCATCTATGTGCACATGGAATATCTTCTCCCAATCTGGTGATTTCAAGACTGGAGCAGTAATGAGTGCCTCTTTCAATTTCTTGAATGATTCCTCACACTCCTCTGTCCATTCAAAGTTCACTATTAGCCTGTAAAGTGGTTGGCCTATTATAGCGTACATGTAAATGAATCGTCTATAATATCCGCAATGTCCCATAAAGCTCTGTACTTGTTTCGCATTGGTTGGTCTAGGCATATCCACTATAACTTTTATCTTCTCTAAATCCGTGGATATTCCGTTTTGTGAGACAATATGTCCCAGAATTCTGCCCTGTCGGACCATAAACACACATTTCTCAGGATTGAGACAAATGCGATATGTCCTACATTTCTCAAATACTTTTCTTAGGTGTTCTAGATGCTCATCTCTCAGTAGAGAATGTACACATAAGTCATCCATGTATATTTCGAGAAACAACCTTAAGTATTCTTTGAAAGCATGCGTCATCAGCCTCTGGAAGGTTGCGGGAGCATTGGTTAGACCAAAAGGCATAACCCGATAAGCATAAATTCCCCACTCCGTTGCAAAAGCTGTTTTATGTTGATCTTCCAGTGCTATGGCTAGCTGGTTATATCCTGAAAAACCATCAAGAAAGGAGTATGCTGTTTTCCCTGATACACGCTCTAGAACATGATCAGTTATCGGCAGGGGATAATTGTCCCTGATTGTTGCAGCATTCACTTTCTTTAAGTTGACACACACTCGGAGTTTTCCGTTCTTCTTAGGTACTACCACAATCGGAGATACCCAATCAGTGTGTTCAATCTCGTATATGAATTCAGCTTCCATTAGCTTATCTATCTCTTCCTTGATTCGCTTAGCAAAAGTATCATTATATGTGTATGGTCTCTGTCTGCTAGGCTTTGCGTCTTGTTTCAGTGGGATTGAGTGTTGGCATATCGATGGGTCAACTCCCTTTAAGTCCTTATAAGACCATGCAAACACATCCCTATACTCTCTGAGAAGACTCAAAAGTCTCTCTTCCTCGCCTGGAGACAAATCTGTGGCTATGTACACCGGTCTAGGTGGCTCACCTGGAGCTGCTAAATCAACTTTTTTTGCATCCTCCGGTCCGTCATAAGATTCGTTCTCCTTCCTCTCTCGAATAGGTGGGGTTAATATCACCTTCCTATCCTCTATTGTGAATTTCCTATAGTGAGAGGGAACATCCATGTTTTCCTTGATTTTGACGTTTTCGTCCTCTCCACTCTCAATTTCTGTCGTCCAAACTTCTTTCAGAGTTTTCTTGAGCTCTCTGTACTTGTTTCTACGTTCTAACTTGGACTCCGTGTGTTCTCTGTTGCGCTTGTTCTTTTCTGATTTTTCTGTTTCAGTTTTCGTTCCATTCCTTTGAACTTGATTTCTTGAGCCTCTTTTGTCTTTTCGTAAGCTCTTTTGATCACTGCCTCTCATTCTTCCAGAAATCTTATCCTTAACACAATCTTCAGCCTTTACTAGCATTAGGAATTGATTTTTTCCTCTTATTCTAGGCATCGGATTGGTTCTAACCCCTTTTGTTTTTTTCTTTGCTCTATAGTGTTTCTGGCGTTGTTTAGTTTGGTTCGGAAAATCATAAAATCGGACATCCGTTATAGTTTCTTCGTTTCCGCTTGAATTGTCCGTTGACTCGTTGTCTGCTTCATTTCCCCACTCTGGATGATTGGGAATGTCGTGAAACACCTCTTCTTCATCTTCCTTTTCCAGTGTATCGTTCTTTTCAGTTTCTTTTTCGAGTACAGTTCTCAACATGAAATACGGAACCACGTCGTACCCGTCCTTGTCGCAAAATTGCGTTGTGGGACCATCCGGAATTGCACAAACATCTAGGGTTGCTAGAATGTGTGTCCATTCTAATGGTTCAAACGTGTCCTCTGGAAAGGGTTCTCCTACATAAGTTTCGTCTTCGATAGCCCTTTCTAAAACACATTCTTCTCGTTTCAGACTTCCACATTTCGAAGCTCCACACATCCATAACTCCTTGGGTTTACCTAACCAAGCTGGAAATTCGGATCCCGCCAAAGTAGCTGAATCAAACTCCTCTACCGGTGTTCGGTTCACATCTTTGTAGCTATGGTCTTTCAGGTTCACACGTGTAGTGGTTTCCATATTTCTCAGGTATATGTGATCGTAGCCCCAATCTTGGACCATTTTCAACTGTCTCATGAATGGTCTTCCCAATATGATATCATAGTTATTCTCCTTGCCAAAATCGACAATAGCAAAAGTATGTTCGTATTCAATGCCGCAAGAAGTCACTACGACTTTCTCTAATAACCATAGGTTTCTCCATGTGTCCATCTGCTAATTGGAGTTTCAACCTAGTCTTCCTTATTGCTGGTTTCCCCCATTTTTTCCAGATTTCTTTTGTAGCAATGGCTACCCCTGCTCCGCTGTCTAGTATTGCCATCGTCTTCACTCCTTGGAATTCAACTGGTAAGGTTGTATTCCCCTCTTCACCTTCGCAATACTCTCCGACCTTGTTTAAGGGTACAGGCTTAGCGTTCTTTTGTGGCTTGCTCAGCTCCTCTATGCTCTCTTGCAATCTCGATGTTGGATCTTTTATCCCGAATTTCTCCAAGCATTTTCCTATAGTGGTCCACATATGTGGTCTTAGCCTCAAAAGCTCAGCTAGAGTGATAGTGCATGTCACTGGTGTTGACAAAATCTCTATCAATCCTTGCGAGTCCATGACTTTTTCTGATGAGATTTTTCGTGAGGGAAGTGCTCTAATCTCGGATTTTGCTTCATACTCTCCTAAGTATGAAGGTAAGGTTTTCAGTGAATGAGGTTTGCTCTCCATTGTTCTAACAGAGCCCCCATCTCCCCAGTAAGATTGCAGATCCAAGTCCACTTGAGATCCTGCCTCAAATTCCACTATGGGAGGATTCCTGATGTCCTTTTCCCAATTTGTCTGATTAGCTTGGCAACTGAGCTCGTTTGCAAAGTTTGCCTCTCTCACTTGTTTCCAAAATTCATTAAAATCATCATCTCTTCCGTAAGACCTCTGTATGACTGGATGAAAACTCTCTATCTCCTGATCGGTTGTGTTCAATACTATGCGGTCATCCTTTTGTGTATTTTCAGGCTTTTGTGCACTGGGAGTCTTTTCAGCTACCCGTGAAACGATAGTCTCTTGCTGAATTGGGTTTTCCTTTCCACAATTCATTGTTTCTTTTGGTGGTTCTAATAAGGCTTGTGCAGTCTCGATCATTCTCTGGCACATTTCAAGTCTCTGCTTTTCCAATTCCGCGTTTGGGTATGTCATCCACCTCTGTTTTTGTGTTTGGTTGTTCTTTAACCTAGATTCGTAAGCTCTCATCAGTGCGTCCAATGGTTCGTGTACTTTGTCGACTAGCACTGATCCCCCTGAGCTTAAGCTCGTTGTTTCTTTGATACTCTTTTGTTTCGTTCTTTCCGAGCTCATCTCTCGTTTCCCGTTTTGACTCTCAAGTTTTTCTAATCTAGCTTTAGTTTGCTTTAGTTCCTCAGCTAGAATAGCGTCTTCACGTTCTTTTCTCAACTTCATGCGTGCTTTTCTAGCTTTCCATGTGTTTTTCTGACTCCGCGGTCCTTGACTAACCACTTCAGTCGCTAACTTTCCATTCTCAGGTTCTCTAGTGGTTTTCTTAGCTTGAGCTCTAGTAACAACTTGCGTTGGTATCAGAGTTTCATTTTCAGACCCACTGCTGGTAGGAATAGTTTCTAGCATATTCAATGTCGTCTTTTGCACTTTGTTTGGATTCTTTGAACAATCCTCAATGAAGTGAGTAACCCCACACTCAGTGCAATAAGCGTTAATTCTAATGATTTCCGTATGTGGGCAAACATTCATCAGATGGTCACCTCCACACTTGTAACAGGGTCCTAGTGCTGGTCTTGGTCCCATTTGATTCGTCCTTTGTGGATAGGATGGTCTTTGTCCTGTTAACCCTCCATGAGCTATGAACATCAATGTTCTTGCGTCCAAATTGTATCTCTCTTCATCAGAAGCACTTGTAATTGTTGGTATTCCAACATTCCCAATCATGCCCCATGGTTCTGGTTGTTTGGGTTCTTCTGGTGGGTAATACACTGTCGGAGACATGTGTGCACCCGATTCTTCGTAATAGGCTTGAACAGGCACTAAGGCTTGTTCTTCCTGATTCTCTAAGGTTGGTGCATATCTAATGCCCACTGGTCTTGCTCCTGGTAAAGGTGGTTGTTGTCCCAATACCGGTTGCGGTCTTTCTATCCCCATATGTCCCGGTACATTTCCCGTTGGGTATCGAGGTACTGGATGTATCTGAGGTGGTGCTAATTGAGCAGGAGGTGCATACTGGCGCTCCCTTACATACCCTTTGTTGTAATAGCACTCCTCTGTTGGATGATTTGTCCATTTTTGTTCAATAGCACACCATTTCAGTGGTTTTGGCAATGGTTTTTGGTATGGCGCCATCCTTTTTAGAGCATCTTCTAACATTTGCTCTACATTTGGCATGGTTGTTGTTTGAACATTCTTTTAGTGGTAGTCTCGCTCGCTACGGAGGAGGAGCTACTGGATGCAAAATCTGTATCCGCTGACACCTCTCCATAAACCGTACAGTTATCCACTAAGTACAATGCTTCTCTCGTTACTTGCTCGAAACTTGTACAAGCTTTCAAGTGCAAGTCCTTCTTGAGAGTGTCGTTTCTCAATCCTTCAATAAAGAGAACAGATAGTCTGTCATCTTGTGGTCGTTCACATACCGGACATCTCTCAATGTATTGTTTGAAGCGAAGTGAAGCTTCCTTCACTTTTTCATGTTCTCTCTGTTTGAAAGCATATATTTGTGAGACCGTATTGTGCTTAATCCCTCGTTTTGAGAATTCCTCAGCAAACTCTCTTAGCAAATGGTCAATGTCATGGAATCCCCCTCTGTTCATTGGTTGAAACCATGTCAATGCAGTACCTTCTAGAGTAAGACCAAATCCCTCGTATTGTGTATGGAAATCTGTTATCTGCTCAGCTCTTAAGACTTGCTTAAAGAGTGACACATGTGCATACGGATCTCCTGAACCACCATACTTCTTTGGCATACACTTGGCTACTTGAGATGGTCTCATACGTCTATGATCTGCTACCAATCTCATTGCTCCTGTGTCTCGGCTAAAGCTTTCTCTAGCATCATGGACTTCATGGGTTACCCTTGTCGGTTCCTCTGCCCTAAATCTACTACTGGGAGGTAAATGTGATGGTTCCGCTTCAAACCTTGGACCTGGAGTGGTATAGGTGGGGATTGGAACTGCACTACCTTGATTCGTCTCCATTGACTCTCTGGAATGTAATGATCCCATTGGTCCGAGCCTCGAGTCCCAAGGTTGACTGAAAGAGTCAGCAACCTGAGTTCTTTGTCCTCTTGTTGTCATTGAGTTTTGCACTCCAGTTGTTGGTGCTGGTCTATGTGAGCTAGAAGTAACATAATACTGATGTAGTGGTCCCCCAAAGTATGTATATCCTTCGAATTCTCTCTTGCCCATTGTTGAGTATTGCCTGCCATACTTATTGTAAGCGGCAATTTTCACTTCCGATCCCTCTGTGTAGGTAAAGACATAGAGTCTTTTTTTGTCTGTCAACTCTCCGGTGTAGGGTTCTTCACATCTATAATAGAGATCTTGCTCCCCATTATTATATTTGTATAGCCCCACATAGATGTTATCAGTGTTGATCCTTGTAGTTTCATTCTCTCTTCTTAACCTCGCATTAGGGAAGTTCATTATTGGTGCTTTCTCCTCGAGTTCTTCATCTATTTTGGCTTTGGTGCCCATCAATCCCCACTTGTCCACAATGTTAGGGTTTAGGACTACCAAGTACATGGTACCCTCGTCATCTAGATATCTATCTCCGCTATAGCTCACAGGCACTAAGTCCTTGAACTCACTAGGTCTATCTTCTATCTTTACACAATAGCGGTCCATTCCATCTTTGTAGATCTTGGCACCTTGCTCATTGTCGTACTGGTATTTTATGAACAATAGCTTCATGGTGGCGGAAGGGTTTGATGATCCTGCTGCCATATTTTCTCTGTTGTTCCTGTTCGAGTGTTCGGTGAAAATCTCGTAAGACCTCTCCGAAGAAGTATCAGAAACACTTCCTTCAAAGATCGGCTCTAATGGTTGCACCCAACTTTGGTTTACACTTCCCTCGGTTGATATGACACTTGCTGGTTCCCCTTGTTTTGGTTGATTATTCCGGAGATTCCTGCCCGATCTCAAATTCATCAATTCCCCTAAAGGACTGTAACTTTTCCGTCTCGGCAATTTGTTTTCCCCAAGTTTTTGTGGTCAGAATTGATCCAAACTGACTGATACTTGGTCAATTGTTTAATCTTGTCAGTTGGACAACTTCTGTCTCATCAAGTGAGAATTTTGTCGCAGTTATGCTGAAAAAGACATTATACGCGTATGATGTCTTTTTTCACAGATTTTTACTATTTTGGTTATGCTCACTCTCAATGGCCCCTTTATGCTCTGTTCACTCACAAAATTCAGTTTGAACTCTGTTTGAGCAAGTTATGGCTAGTTCAGGCTTTTCTTGGCAATTTTCTGCTTTTGACTTGTTTTTGGGTCAATTGTTATCCAAATGGGATGAAACTTGAAATATAACCTCTAGACAGCTATTACAATGGATCTGTGTTAGCAAAGTATCAGAATATGTCCAAAATTAGGTCAAAGACATCATACGCGTATGATGTCTTTTTCATCAATTTGGGTCCAAACTTGATATTTATGCTTCCTACAGTGCCTGTAACAATCTTGTCAGGTCAGATATAAAAAATAAGCAGTGGATGTGCCAAAAGACATTATACGCGTATGATGTCTTTTGTCCCAGATTTTGACTATTTTTGGTTTTAAGCCTTCTCCAATGTTTATAATTGAGTTTCAAGTGTTTTTGTCAGGTTTGAATGTAAAAACAAGATTTGAATCCAAAATTTCCTATTCTTTGCGTTTCTTGGACTCCGACTCGTCTTTTTGGGTTTCTTTGAGTGTTAATGCTCTTGTTTTAAGTTGATCTTAGGGTAAAACCCCCCTTCTAAACACTCTGGCAATGTCAAATTTTCAATTTTAGCCTCTGTTTAGGTCCTAAGACATCATACGCGTATGATATCTAAAGTTGCAGATTTCCAGTTTTTCAGCACAGAACTCTTCCAATAGCTCTTTTAAGTGCTCAGCAACAATCAGTTACACAGAAAATTTTTCTGAACTTTGTTTATTGCATATTTCACTACCAAAGCGACTTTTTCAGTGATCTAACATGCAATCAAACACATCAAGCAAATAGAACACCAATTGATAGCTCTAGATCATGATCAAATCAGGCCCTACCTAAGCTACTTCTAATCATAAAATGGATTTTTTGCAATTGAAAATATAAAGAGATTTACTACCACACAAGGAGTAGCAAATGCTTTTTATGTCAACAACCACTTAAACACCATCAAAAACAATCTAATCTAAGCTAAACTAAAAATACTGTCAACACGGAAGACCCAGGAATACCCCACTTCCTAGTATCTCTCGAGACCTTCGGAGTCCACCACTCCTAGATCTTTTCTAACTAAAGTATACAAAGTAGTTTATACAACTCACCTCGTAGGATTAGACTAAGGTCACCTACTTAGGGCTCTCGTCCCCGGCAACGGCGCCAAATGTTAAGGCGGTTACGCCGCTAGCGGAAGCTAAATAGCGAGAACTCAACCAACAACAGAATTTGTCAGACGAGGACGAAGCTTGACCCGCAGACGCATGGAAACAACTAGGTGGGTGTCAAATCACCTACTCGACCTTCTAATGACATTCACTACTAAGGAAATCAAATCTAAGTTCCAAAATACGCAAGTGACTGAAATCCTTACTACGAACGAATGCTATACGAAACAGGATCTAGAATCATCGAATCGATCTCAAACTCAAGGGGAAGTCTATGCACTAGGTAAGAACAACACCCTAAAGACTTGAATTGCAAAATCAACCTATAACCACTCCGTGCGGTAAACGCGTATGAAGACAGGCCGAAAAATACAGGTGACCGAAACTTGACCCCGATGGTACTAATGTGTAGCTCTACTCGTTGTGGTTCTATAGATATGCTGCACGCTCTATTCCGACACACGAGTTGGAAGAAAACTCACACCGAAGCTCGTAGGAACTTACCACACGTAGAAGCCGATAGCGCGCACTCTTGGTATCTGTGCGTAGCTCTCACCGTTGCTAACACAATGGCGGTGTCGCTTCTCCAATGGCGACCCCGTAGCTCGCGTAGCAAGAAGATAAGACTCTCTCTCTCTCTCTCTCTCAGACACAGTCACGGCGCTCAAAAACTCCCTTTGATTTATTATTGAATCTCCCTTAGGTTACAAAACTTTGGCTTATATACCTCAGCCTTGGAGGTGAGAACATCTCTAATTATTTACATCAACAGGTGAAATTACTTCGGGATTACAAGCTGGAAACTCAATTGAGTCCCGTTACTTAATGAATGGCTCAAATCAAAATTAATGTCCGAAAGACATTTATTACAATCAATGGTTACAAAATGATGGGTGTGAGCAAAAATGTGGGTGTGATCCTCTGCTGGCTCAACACTGAGTAAACTGGTCCAGACGGCTCATCAAATCGAGCTACGGAGCCCAAGGTATTGAAGTTTGAAGGTTCATTGCGTTGCAGATCCTCATCGGACAGGGCAGCTAGGGACAGGTGGCTCAAGGGGTTTTCAGTGTATAGACGCATAGTGCTCGAGTTATGGAGCATGTTCGTCTTTTCAGATTGCAGATTAGAGCTATGGATTACAGGATATGGCCATTTGAAGTTTTGTCGAGGGCCAGGTTGGTGCCCAGCTGACCGCTTGGGGAGTCGTGCCATCTGGCATTTTTTGGACTTCGACAGGGTTCTACAACAAGGTATGTGTTAGACAAGGGAACTAGAACCTAGGAGTCCACCTCCCAACCACCCACTATCTAGTATGGCCCCTGGCCCTTTGCCCTAGTTGGACTCCCTTTCCACACTGCCTATCCCGGCCTTGCCCTTGTCTAGGCCGGCCTCGCCATTGTCTTGATATTACTCCCCCCTTAAGAAGAGTTTTCGTCCTCGGAAACAAAAGAGGGAAACTTCTTCTTAAGAACGCTAATGTTTTCCCAAGTGGCACCTTCCTCAGGTCGATCTTTCCACTTGATTAAGGCTTGTTGACGTACATGATGACGTGTACGTAACTCATGATAATCGAGAACACGTTCAGGTTCATGCGGTGAGGCAGGAGGTTCAATGAAATCTACCAGAATCTGTTGGTCAATGACATGGTCATCCCCATGTAACCGCTTACGTAAACGGCTTACATGAAACACCAAATGAATACGAGAATGTGTAGGTAGCAATAATTTATAGGCACGATCACCTACTCGCTGGAGTATTTTGAAAGGCCCACAATATTGGGGAGATAATTTAGGTGTTGGCACAGTTTTCAGACTTTCTAAATGTTCTTGCACACGTACAAATACTTCCTCCCCTTCCTCAAAGGTAACTTGCCGACGTTTCTCATCAGCATAATTCTTATACCGATCCTGCGCTTGTCCGACATTCTGACAAGAGAGTTTCAGCATATCCATGTGGTCTTGGAGAAAATCCTCAACCTGTTGGAGCTTTTCGGTTGCCAACCCCACCGTAACAGGTGACCTAGGTTGAAACCCATACATGAGCATGAAAGGACTAAATCCAGTGTGACATGCTTAGCACTGTTGTAAACAAACTCGAGAATAGGTAAGTATTCTTCCCAGTCTGACTGTTTTTTGCTGACGTATGCTCTTAGCATATCCTCTAGCACTTGGTTAACTCGTTTAGTCTGACCATCTGTTTCTGGATGATCGGTTGTATTGAGGTTCAGTTGTGTACCTAATCGTTTAAACACAGCCCTCCAAAAGTGGCTGTTAAACTTGGGATCAAGATCGCTGACAATGTTACTTGGCAAACCATACAACTTGTATAGATTGTCCACAAATAACTTGGCTAATTCTGGTGTCTTAATCATTGATTTGGTTGGAATAAACTTACATAGTTTAGTCAACCTGTCTATGACCACCCATACTAGGTCATGACCTCGTACAGTGGTTGGTAAACCCACAATAAAGTCCATAGAGATACGTTCCCATTTTCCATTGGGAATCTCCAAAGGATGTAAGAGTCCTCCTGCTTTTAGGCGCTCTACTTTGTTCACTTGACATTTTTGGCAATGTCAGGACAAGGGTCCTAAGCCTAGGGGGTCAGGGACCTGAGCCAGGGGCTCGGACTGGACCAGTGTGGACTGGGAATCCATATGATGGCTAGGGCTAGGAGCCGGTCTATACATAGGGTGGCAGGGCGGTGGATCCGGCATCAGAGTCTCCTAGGTCTTATATTGGTATCAGAGCAATGGAGGAGAAGGGAGAGCTATGGAGGAGGGTAAACCTGCTTTGCATGGCTTTGCATGTGCTCTCTCTCTCTCTCTCTCTCTCTCTCTCTCTCTCTCTCTCTCTCTCTCTCTCTCTCTCTCTCCCCCCCCCCCCCCCCATGGCGGGCATGGCTTCTTGGTTCAAGGAGAAGGGATCTCGGTCAACAGGGCACGAGGACGAATCCTTATCTAGAGTGGAAAAGCCCCCTAGCAAGGAGGAGATTCTGCAGGCCGTGGGCATGGCCTCTTTGATACACAGAGATCGGGAGGAGTCTTGAAAGCCGCGTGTGAAGGACCCCTAGTGTCGAAGAGGGGGAGAACTTGAGCAGCGCCAAATCAGTCCAAAGCGGACTCGTTAGGAGCGCGCTGCCACATGAAGAGATTTTCGTCACATGGAGCAGCCTTGGCAAGAAGCTTACAGCACTGCAGAAGCGTTTTTTGCCCTCACGCAGAGCCGCCATGGCGGTCATGCAGGTTTTTTTCTTTTTTTTTCTTTTTCTTTTTTTTAAGTCAATTGGGCACCCTCCATTCCTGGTAGCTCGTCCCACGCCATGGGCTTACCCCGGCTTGCCTAGTTGCAATCATGCAAAGCTGCATGACCATGCAACGGCTTCTACAAGGGGGCCAAGGTTGCAATGCAATGTCCAGCATGAAGGCGAACAGTAGCTAGTTGTGATGACCTGCATAAACATGCAAGGGCAAGCAAGGATATCCGCGAAGGGTTAATGGTTGCATGGCCGACTGCAGCACGGACTTCGATGACCTCAGCATTATCGGGTAGGTCGACGGGATTTAGATCAAGAATTCAAAGGCAAAATCTCCAAGCACTCAAGGCAACGATCCGACGTGTTGTACACAACTTCAAGACCATGTGAAGGCACGGCTTTGGTCTCGGCTCTATTTGCGGTGACAACTTCTTGCAGATGTGTCTAGAAAGTTCCACTAAACATAATCATGCAGCGCATCAGAGGATGCTAACAAGGACATCCGGATTATGATGACATGGTTTCACCGCTCGAAGAGGGCTTGTCAGCATGGGTAAGCTAGTTGACTTTCACATTTTCAATTCTCAATTCATTGAATTTTGCAGATCTCTTTAAGTTAAGCATACAATGGGCTTTTCAATCATCGAGCCGCTCAATCATATTCGGCACGTGAATGTTTTTCATGCACGGGATATGCTATGTTAAACAGCTATGAGAACAACCATTGGCCCAATGACCTCTACCATTAACGGTCTGCAGTTATGGTAAAATTTTCACCTTTGGGTTGGAATTTTTTTCTTGAACATGGTTACGCGGCAATGTTAGATATTAAGGTTCAGGCAAGGCCTGTGAAACGTTGGTACAGGCAAGGCCTATGAATGTGATCCAACACGTTTTCTAACGTAATTGGCAATGACTACATGCCACACGACAGTGTGCAACTCAGGGTTACTTTTCCTTTACCTGTAACGCGTATGACAACGTTGTGATAGATCACAAGAGCAAGGATCCATCTACAAATCTAGAGGATAACAAATCGAACCAAGCAAGTATGAGGTACATTGCTTGCAAGTATTTTTTTGTTTTTCAATACAGTGTACAATTTGACACGGTCAATTATCTGTGAATGATCGACATGGTCGACTTTCTTTTGCTATGACATCTGTTTGTTAGCATAAATATCATGTGACTATGAGATCTCAGGAACTCCATAAGTTGTTAAGGGAAGCAAGGCTTCCAATTCGACATCTTCCATTGAAACTTTTCCGTCTAGCTTATGCTATGAGCATAAACCTGGGAGGATTTTGTCAGTTTGTCATCGTGTTATTTCATTACATGCAAAGAGGGTGTATATGATATAAAGGACAACTCTCTCTCACGTAGCAGCTATGGCTAGGAGCCGTCTTTCAGCGAGTTTTTCCATCAAAATTTCAAGACAACTGGTTACAACAGGATGACCAAGTTAGACAATTTTAAGTTTTGCTTGTTTTTTCATGTTTTCACATTTATTTTGGAAAATATTGTATGTTTTGACAAGTTTTACGTGAAGCCAGCAAGGCACTTTTGTCTTGGCTCTCACGTTTGAGGCCATCACTCTCGAGAAGGGCTTAACAATTCTACATGCAAGGCATGCCAGCTAGGTGCGTTCAATTCTACTTCCTCACATATTATCCTTCCGCTATTACACTAGCAGCTCTGTCAAGGACAACATAAGTGATGGATTGTTTAATATGATTTTTGGTTGTTGTTAATGCACAACACCACTAAAAGCAACCTAAATCTAGACTTAATTCACCGACAAAGTGCCATATTTAAGTCCTTTCGGTCGTAACAACCACATACACGGTAGGTGGCTCAGTCTGCAAACTTGTTTGTGTTTTTCTGTTACCTCTCTCGATGAGACTCATAGCAGAAAATTGTTGCATGCTTATAGGATAAGTTGTACGTTAGGCATAAGATGCACAAGAGCATGGCAATCAACTATACACGTCATAGTCATTTAAGGAAAGTTCCTCAGCCCAGCATGCTCTTCTTTTCTCTCTTTCTTATTTCTCTCAAAGAATAATGAAAACTTTTTAAGAATATTTTGATACATGTTTTGCTCGTGAGTCACTCTGCGCCAAGGGGCTCCAACTCTCTGCTAGTAAGTGACCAAGACGCCACTCCAATTAGTCTTCATCGGTTTCCCGATTGAACAGTAATTTGTTATTGGCATAAGGGCTATGAGCCACACAGGCTAATAGCCATTGTCAGACCTAGGGTAAGACCCAATGTTGGTATTTCTTGGGTGATTGTTCTCCAGCTTGAACAGATCTATCCCATGGAGTTTCCATTGATGTTAATGTCCAAACAAGAGTCTTGCCATTACAGATCTTTTGGGTGTTCTATACGCACTACATGTTTTTAGTGCGATGCTCGAATTGAGTTTCTGATAATACTCACATCAGCTGATCTCTACCACAGAGTATAGATGGAGCAATCAGTAGAGACAACATGGCTATCCATAAGAGCTAGGCATCTCCCTTGTGTAGATCTCTTACTCTCTATATAGCACTACGAGTGTTTATGGCGGCACAGTTTTGGGGTAAGCCCCAGCGTGTGATTTACTTTGATCTATTCCCATATACTTTCAAGGAAAGAATTCCGCAATCTACGGTAGCGGAAAAATTTTTGACTTTTCAAGTTGATTCTCATCATTCTGTACAGGGTTGACTATGTTGATTACCGTTATCTGCTAGTTGAGCAGTTCCTACAAAGGGTCTTACCAAGGGGTTTGACTACGTAGATTCTAACCAACGGGTTTGGATTGCGAAGGCAACACCCAAGGTTTCCAGTGCAGTGTTGCTTGTTTTTTCATAGGTGGAAAGTGCTCTTGTGTATTTGAATACGGGTAAGTTAACATTCAGTTTAAATCTCCAGGTACGTATCTATTGATTTGGTGTTATTCCATTTTTTAGTATGCTTTGCTTGGTTCTTTCAAGTCGTGTAAGTTCACTTGAATGTTTCAGAGCCATGCCAAGGGCATGTCGGAGCAAGTATTTTGGGCCATAGTGTCCACTATACATTATGCTGCTATGAGCTCACTTGTCGGGTTCTATTTGGCACATGTTGTCACCTAGGATACAACATGGGCTAGGGACTCAAGGAGTTCGGTTTAGCCAGTGTGGAGCAATGAGTGAGGGTCCCTCTCACTCTTGTTGCGGAGTGTTTTTCAGTTACCTCCACACACAAGTACATCTTGTACTTGATGGATGTCGCTTTTTTGGCCATCCTTATTGAGACATATTCCACATGTGGAGAATATGAGTCTCTGGGACTGACACCGGTGCCTAATTCCTTATGATGTGTCGCGAAGACGTCCCTACGTGCTGGTCGCATCCGTTCATTAGACCATTTGGAGCACACCGTACCTGGAACAATTTTAGTGGCCAAAAATTGTCGGGTACTCAGTACAGCCTTGTCCCGATTACAAGTGCTACGAAACCACCTTAACGGAGGGTCGTTTCTACGTATAGCCAAGTATGCTATGTTTATGAGAATGTCTCATGGTTGGTACCTAGGTGTGACTGGGTTGTCACATTTTGTTATGGTCCAATTTTTTGTTGACAGGCTTTCCCGTATGTACCGTGGAAAGTCTCGTCATGGAATTGTGGTTTGGATAAGTTTGTGTTAAATACATGCACACTGGGTGTTATGGGCCCTAGTGCTTAACATTGATTTATTTGGAGCAGCATGCAAATTCATGGACTTTATTCTTTCTGCACCTTTTTGCATTGCAAGTGCAATCTCTACTGCAGATTTATTATGAGTTTACACCCTGCCATACAAGGTGCTAGCTCAGGATGGGTGTCTGTGGTTGGATGTTCTAAACTCTATGAGCTTACTCCAATCCAACTCGCTTTCAACCTAGTTGGTTGTCTCCACTCCATATCAACTATATGACTGGACATTCAATGGTTGAGTCCTAGTTTATCATCAGTCGTGGAAGACTGTCTATAAGTGGTTGGGGGACAGTACCTCACTCTTACTGCTGCTATTTATCGAGCGTTGGATGGGCAGCTTACAAGTATTTTTTGCTAAAGCTAAGAGCATACGTTAGCACAACGCATTTCTGAATGGGTGATTCTCTCCCTATTCTAGAATTTGCTTACGTAAGGTTTTCAACATTGAACACCTGTTGTGGTGGGGTTGGATACCGTTTCAATAGTTTCATACATCAAGGACTTAGTAGGTGTGCTAAAAAAGTATGTTGGCAGTTAACCTTTATTAGGGGTGAACATGTACTTTTGTGTATTTCACAATGTTCAGAAGTCTGTCACAGCTTCATGGAAAGTTGTGCCAAGGTTTTCTTACATTATTCCAGTACCTTCAGAAGATCTGAAAACTAGTTATGCCTTTGGACAACTCTTAAGTTGTGGTTACTCCTTTACAGTACTCAAGTGAATTATAAATGGAGTTACCATTTAGACCCAAGTGCTTGCAAAAGGACAACAATGTTGAAAATCAAGATGTTGTTCTTTGTTTCATTGAACCGCCTCACTTGATCAAGTATCAGTTGGCTCGCGTATGGGATGCCAACACAAAAAACATCAATGTTCTTACGAAGATACTACCACTTGTGTTTTCGAGGACGAAAACGTTTCTCCAAGGGGGGAGTAATGTCAGGACAAGGGTCCTAAGCCTAGGGGGTCATGGACCTCAGCCAAGGGCTCGGACTGGACCAGTGTGGACTGGGGATCCATATGATGGCTAGGGCTAGGAGTTGGTCTATACCTAGGGTGGTAGGATGGTGGATCCGGCCATGATACCTGGCCAGTAAAACTGTCCTCGTACGAGAGCATAAGTTTTTCTAATACTCGGGTGCCCTGCACTTGGACTATCATGACATTCATAAAGAATTTGGCGCTGAATGTCTGTGTCCGTCGGTACAGAATCTCTCCCCTTATGGAGTAGGTACCCGTTGTCGATGGTGAAATGCTTCCATCGCTATAGTTCATCACTCGAGGAGAACTAGGTGTGGAGGTTAAGGTTACACTACCATCAGTGGAGTGAGAAGGATCCCTCATTTGAACATGGCTCCATACTTTGGAATATGCTTCATCATGCTCATATTTGCCTTTGAGAGAATCCAAAAATTCACTACGAAGTTCTGTGAACAAGAGAGAATTGATCTCCGGCATACGACTTAGAGCGTCAGCCACCACATTGTATCGACCTTTACGATACCTGAGCTTGGCATCATTTTCTGAAGAATCTTGGCCCACCTGGCTTTTCGACCCTTCAAATCCGTTTGTTGTGTAAACCATTTGATGCTTTCATGGTCAAACACAATCTCAAATTGAGCACCATACAGATAATGCCGCTATTTTTTTAAGGCAGACACTATTGCATAGAGTTCGCACTAATAAGCAGAGTAGTTTTGCTGAGCTACATCAAGCTTCTTGCTTTCAAATGCAATTGGTCGTCCGTCTTGTAACAAGACTGCTCCAATAGCATGGTCACTGACATCCGTTTCCAAAATGAATGGTTTCAAAGGATCTACAATAGCTAGTATGGGAGCTGTAGCTCATCCTTGAGTGTATGGAAACTGTGCTGTTGTGCGGGTCCCCACTGAAAATCTTTGCCTTTACCTTTCAGTTGATCGTCATGGGAACAACAATATTAGCATAGTTTTTAACGAACCTAACGTGTAAATCCTAAAAAAATATGTAACTCTTCCAGATTTTTAGGAGAAGGCCATTGCCGGATTATATCCACTTTGGATTGATCTATATATAGCCCAGTAGCTGAAATAACATGCCCTAGATAGTAAATTTCTTCTTTCAAAAAATCACACTTAGATTCCTTGGCATATAATTTGTTTGTTCGTAACAACTCGAACATCTGTCTCAGATGTTGTAAGTGTTCTTCTTCAGAAGCACTGTAGACTAGAATGTCATCGAGGAAAACGATGACAAACTGGCCCACGTACGGCTTCAAGACACTATCCATAAGTGTCATGAATGTTGCGGGCGCATTGGTTAACCCAAAGGGCATCACCAAGAACTCGTAGTGTCCAAACCTTGTTCGGAATGCAATTTTGGGTATATCAGCAAGTCGAATACGGACTTGGTAATAACATGACAGCAAGTCTATTTTCATAAAAATGCGAGCATGAGTGAGTTTGTCGACAACTCATCCACTCATGGCAATGGATACTTGTTCTTAACCATAACCGCATTTAAGCCACGGTAGTCTACATACATGCGCATACTGCCGTCTTTTTTTTTCACTAATAGGATAGGAGAAACCCATGGTGAAGAACTGGGTTGTATAAACCCTCTGCTAAGGTAGTCAGCAAGCTGACATTCCACCTAAGCAACTTCAGAATAACTCATACGGTAGGGTGGTTTACTGACATGTTTACAGCCTGCAAAACCACATCGATGCTATGTTGCACTCGTGTTGACGATAATCCTAGTGGCAAATCATTAAGAAAAACATTTTGAAATTCCTGTAATAATTTCTATAACTCACTAGCAACGTTTTCTTGTTTGGAAGTAGCCATTGGTGGAAGAGATGAGAGAGAAGCATGCGGCGTTGAGGAATGTTCAACAGATTCAATGTTATAGAGAAAATGAGACAGTGAGTATCACAAGAAAACTTAATCTATTTCATTATCAGAAACGAGCTGCATAAGCTCAACTATACAAATCAATGGTGAAAAAGGTACATCCTTCTCTCCTAACAACAACACATATGCGCCATGGGATTCAATCATCAAGCTGTTGTGCTCATAGCTACGCTTCAGTGATGGTCCTAGGCTATGCAACCACTCCCTACCAAGGACCACGTATGCCCTTTCCATGTTCATAACCTCAAAATCCAAGCATGTGGGGCGCTGTGAGTGCTAGGCTGGGCGCCCTTGGCAATGGCTTTGGTTGGGGAAGGTGGTGCATGGTAGCGCACTGGCAGTAGCCAACGGGCGGTGGTTCAGTGTGGCTCTTTGAGCGTACGATGATGTGGCAGTTGGATGCACCCAATTGGGGTTGTTTCATGCGCCCGTTAGGGCCCCCCTTTTGAAAGAGTAAAGTCACCCCTCCCTCCCCCCCCCCACTAGCGACCTCGCTAGTGCTCGGGGTGAGGGTGGGTTCATGTGGCAGAGAGAGAAAGTTCAAAGGCCGGGCAAAGCTAGAGGAAGGAGAGTCGGGCCGGCAATGGCAACTCAAGCCGGGTGAACAAATAAAAGGACTCAAGCCGGGACGTGCAAAAGCTAAAGGCAAGGGATAAGGCCAGGCGAAGTAAAGAGGCAGGGCCGATAAAAGGAGAGGAGGCATGTGCAGTTGTGTGTGAGAGAGAGAGAGAGAGAGAGAGAGAGAGAGAGAGATTAGAAGCTTAACTGATGTGGCGACCATGCAAGGAAATACCAAATTTGATGTACCAAGTGTATGTAAGAGGCATAGAAATTTCTAAAAAAGGAACCAAGGAGATGCACGGGCAAGAGGAGGCTAATTTTTCTTTTTTTGGATTGGCACCTCATATAAGAGGGGTATTTTCGACTTGACAAGGGTTGGTTTTTTGGGGTTGCCTTTTTTTGGGAAGGTCAATTTTTTAGAGGCCCTTTGGGGAACCCACTGGAGCGGTGGGGAGTTCTTTTGCTTGAGAGCAGTTGGAGAAGAGAAGGGAAAGGCGAGAAGAGCGTCAAGAGCACAAGTAAACTGGATGGTGGGACAGCTTGGGGAAGAATTCTGAGGTGAGGATTACAATTCGAAAGGCATACCAAAGCGGTCGTATGCAGCGGGATTGTAAAAGAGGAGTCAGAAATCTTACGATGTATCTGCTATCAGTTGTCAGCGTCTCTTGAGTCTTGAAGCTTTGTTTCTTCATCGTATCAATTAATATTGTTCTTATTTGCAGTCTTTTCTCTCAAACTCTCTTGAATCATCAGTATTATGTGTATTAAACTATTAATTAAGTCTATCTGCACTCAGTTATCCTAGTTTGAGCGCCTGCTAAGCTCTTGTCTACAGTTAGAGGCCCGGTGCTTTCCCGATTGACCCTGGAGAACCGCACATTCCAACAGCGTTTCGTACAACGTTCGGCCTTTATGAATATCTAGTCATGCCTTTTGGCTTGACTAATGCACCAACCATGTTCAATCGATTAATGGAGAAATTTTTTAGACCCTACCACAAATTCATTGAAGTGTTCTTTGATGATATTATCATCTACTCCAAGTCCTTGGAGGAACACAAGCAACATCTTCAAGTGATTTTTCAAGCATTGAGGGAGAACAAGTTTTTTCTCAATCAAAAGAAAAGCGAATTTTTCCTTCAAGAGATTCAATACTTAGGTCATATTATCTCTCAAGATGGTATCCTTATGGATCCATCAAAGTTGGAGGTAATAAAAGCATGGTCTAATCCAAGGAATCTACATAAGCTAAGAAGCTTTATTAGTATGTGTGCATACTATAGACGCTTCATAGCAAAATTCTCTCAAATAGTAGGACCATTACATGACTTAACAAAGAAGATCGTTAAGTATTCATGGACTCCTAAGGAGCAAAATGCTTTTGACAAGCTCAAAGAGAAGCTTACCTCCCAACGAGTCCTTATGCTTTTGGATCTCTCAAAGCCATTTGAGGTCCAATGTGATGCTTGTGGTGATTGCCTTGGAGCAGTCTTGCTTCAAGAAGGGCATGCCATAGCATATGAGAGCCGAAGGCTCAATATGGATGAACGGGCCTTGGGCATTTATGAAAAAGAGCTTTTAGTTGTCCTACATGCCCTAGACACATCGAAGCACTATCTATTGGGGACTCCATTTATTTTGCGAACTGACCATCAAAGTCTCGAGTACTTCATGACACAAACACAGCTTTCCGACAAACAAATGAGGTGGGCAAATTCTTTTTCGCAATTTAATTTTCATATTGCTCACATTGCGGGTAAGCACAATCAAGTGGCCGATGCACTTTCACAAAGACCAAAAGTTAATGCGGTGTCTATAGCAACTCACAATGATCTATCTTCTATGATAGACAAGTATGCTATTGACCCTAACTTTAAAGACATATTGTCAGCCCTTGCTTTGGGGAAGAAAGAGGAACCATTTATCTTTCAAGATGGTTATCTTCTTCATGGCAATAGGCTATGTGTCACCCACTCCCTTTGTGAGACAGTCATGTATGAATACCATGCTCCTACCTATGTGGGGCATAGAGACATTCAACCTACTCTTTGAGGAGTAGAGGCATACTTTTATTGGCCTACCATGAAAGTGGACACAAAGAGTATGTTTCTAAATGCGTGGTATGCCAAAAGACAAGTATGATAGAGGGAAGCAACCTAGAATACTCCAGCCATTGCCAATCTCTAATTCACCATGGGAGAGTATATCCATGGATTTTATCTTTGGATTACCCAAGTCTATCCATGGGAATATGGGAATATGGACAATAGTGGACAGGTTTAGCAAGCAAGCACACTTTATTCGTGTCAAAAAGACTATTAAGGCACACCAAATGGCAACTCTCTTCTTATCCCAGATTTTCAAACTCAATGGATTGCCAACATCCATCGTGTCGGATAGAGATCCTAGAATGACCAGTAATTTTTGGAAAGCTCTCTTTGAAAATCTAGGTACAAAATTGAATTGCTTTTCGGCCTATCACCCACAAACGGATATGGCCAAAGTGAGACAGTCAATCTTACGATTCTTGATCTACTAAAGACCTATGTTACAGAAGTAGATCAACCCTCACAATGGGAAAAGTACTTACCTCTTATAGAGTATGCGTACAATAATACTATCCATACTTCTACGAGAAAAGCATCTTTTGAAATCATAGAGAGAAGACCTAAAAGTCCCTTGCTACTTAAAGTACATTTGTTGTCGATGAGTATAGCCGTGACCTACAAGAATCTTTTCAAAAGATTAAGGAGGCTATATCCATCTCTCAACAAAGGCAGAAAGTTGATGTTGATAAGCACAGAACGGCCTTAACGTTCAAAGAAAATGATTGGGTCTTACTTAAGTTTTCCAAGGCTCAATTGAGAAAAACGACGGACAAAAATCCTACGGGCCATCAAAAGTATTATGCTAAACTAGCAAAAAGATACTATGGTCCTTTTCAAATTTTGAAGCCAATCAATGAGGTGGCTTATCAACTCAAGTTCCCCAACCATTGGCTCATACACAATGCTTTTTATGTGAGCTTACTTAAGCCCTACAAAGGAGAGCCACCGCATGATCCAATTATTGAAGACCCTCCCAAAATCAAAGACCAAGAAGAGGTGCTACAACCCGAAGCTATCCTTCGGCATGAAGATAAAGTACTACGACATTGTAAGATTATCCAACGGTATCTTATTAAGTTCAAAAATGATATTTTTGAAGATGCTAGATGGATGCAAGGAATCCAGCTTAAGAATAGTATGAACCTTGTCAATGCTTACAATGCTAAATTAGAAT
The DNA here is from genome assembly GCF_014529385.1 of Adiantum capillus-veneris. Lineage (NCBI taxonomy): Eukaryota > Viridiplantae > Streptophyta > Polypodiopsida > Polypodiales > Pteridaceae > Adiantum > Adiantum capillus-veneris. Next base: position 89,454,750 of record NC_140960.1, read on the forward strand.
AAGCACATGTTTCTTTTAAATGATCAATGTTTTTGTCTTATAAGACTAATTCTCTTTTTATTGTACACAAATTTAAGTAGTATGCATACTTAGAATCATGTTTGTGATGACGACGTCTCTCAAACACCAAATAAAATTTGTCACTCTATTTGGGAGAATGAAATGGATTAAAGAGCAGACATGCTTGCGACAGCTATGTCTCCCAAGCACCAAATGGATTAGTCATCCATATTGGAATGATGCCGTAGGGTAAAAAGGAATCCTCTACCCGCTAATAAAAATTGACTAATGACTAAGACTTTATCTCTTCTACCTCATAGTCAAGGACGACTATGATTTCAAGAGAGAGGTAATGTCATAAAATCTAATATCTAACCAACCCAAATGATTTCTCACATTAAACAAATCATTTAATGTGGTATAATAAACGGGAACAAGGGTTAGAATATAGACATGTGCTTACGGATCTATCTCAACACAAGGTCAATGGTAGAGGGGTCCAAATGAGAGATGGTATGTCAAAGAGCAAGGCTAGCTAATGGAGCTTAAAAGACCTTAGGGTTAGCTTCATTAAAGACCTCCAATGGTTAGTGTTAAAAGTCCTTTGACTTTAGGCAAGCTAGTACTGAGCTTGAGGTGGGAACTCAACCTAAGCTTGAGGTGATTGTCGTGCTTGCTGCTAAAGTGCTTGAGGTGCTTGATGACTAAGGTGCTTGAGGTGCTTGTCATGCTTGATGAGGAAGGTGCTTGAGGTGCTTGTTATTCTTGGGGGTAAGGTGCTTGAGTAAAAAAGAGACCCTACAAAGGAAGGGGAAATCCCCAAAGTTAGGGGAATCTTTGACTTAACCTCCCACTCACCCAAAGGGCACCCCCTTTTCTCAAGGGACACATGGACACATGTCACACTCTCCCTATGCTTAGCCACATGGTGTGCTTGAATCCTATTGGCTGGGCTAAAGAGGGGTCCAAAGAGCTTCTAGTTACATTCAACAAATATCTAGATATTTTCAGGCTCTCTCTCTCAAAGGGGTAAGGAGGACACTTGTCCAAAGACTACCCATGTGCTTGAAATGCATGGGGCATGTGATTGTATAGGGGGAGAGGGGTCCAATGAGCTTCAGGCTTGAGCAAAAAGGGGGGCTCGCCCAAAGCAAGCAAGGGGTATGCTTGGGGGGTATATACCTCTCACATACTCTTTTTTTTTTTTGAAGTATTCTCACTTGGTGAAAGTAGATGAACTCCATCTCCTTCTCCAATCTTGTTGAGAGGTGATAGCCTACACCAACACTCTTGGCTATGGAATGAAAATCCAACCAAGAGCCATGCTTCAATGCTTAAGCTTGCCATCTTCTCCATCTTCATTACTATGCTATTATGTATGCTAGCAAGAAGAGTGATTATAAGTGAGGAACTATTTCTTTCTCCTATGGAATGTTTCTTCTTCCTCTTCCCTACTTTCATTCCCCGCTAGCTCTCTCCACCTTCGAAGGTGTTTGAGGTCTTGGGAATGAGGATTGGGATAGTTAATGCTTTCTACAAAGTTTATGTTATGCTCGTGATGCATGAAGCTTTCCATCTTCATTGCATCACCTAGGTCACAAGGAACACAAATATTGTATTGTACCATGTCTCTCTTGATGGGAGAAACTATAATACAAATGCCTATTGAAGGGGGGATAGGCTCCGCATAAATCCGGTCCTCAACTATTGTCATGTTCTCTAAACTCTCTCTCTTGCAAAAAATTTGCCAAGTCAACTAAGTACCATGTTTATGTTTCTACCATCAATTAAGTTTACCCGCTATGCTCACCAAGTAATCTCACAAAAGTGCTTTATCTAATTTTCTAATTTTGCTACTCTCAAAGTTCATAGGCCATTTCCATTACAACAAAGCTTTTGTAGGACACTTGTTAAGTACATAAGTGGCACACATGATGGCCTCAAGCCAAAATGAATGCGGCAAAGGTTGACTTTCTACCAAACATCGTGCCATTTCTGTAAGTGACCTGTTTTTCTTCTCAACAACACCATTTTGTTGAGGCGTATAAGGCACTATACATTGGTGTTTTATCCCACGACTAACTAGAAATGCATTAAATTCATGAGACATATACTCCCCTCCTTGATCGGAACGGAGGGTGCCCATAGTACATTTCGAGACATTTTCAGCCATAGCCAGAAATTTTTTGAAGCACATAAAAACTTCAGACTTCTCTTTAAGCAGATATACCCATGCATGCCGATGCATGCCTGGAGTAATCGTCAATGACAGTCATGAAGTAAAGGTAATTGCCCAAGGATGAAGTTTGTGTGGGTCCACAAACATCACTATACACAAGTTGTAGCCTGCATGTGGACCTAACTGAACCATCCTTTAAAAACTTTGAATGTTGCATCTTACCCAAAATGCAGCCTTCACAAGCATGTTTGACAGGTGCTTCAAGAGGCGGCAAAGAAGCAACCATATTAGATTTATGCAAATGCAGCAAACTAGAAAAATTCAGATTCTCAAAATGTGCATGCCAACGTTTTGCATTTGAAATAGCCTTAGAATCCACAACATCATTTGCAAAATTATGCCCACACTTGTCAGACAAAGTTAGCTTATACAACCCACGACATAGAATGCCAGATGCAACAATTTCATCATCAAAATTGAGATCGTGTATTGTACATTTGTCATCCACAAATTTGACTACAAGACCAAGTCTAGCAAGTGTAGATACAGACAAAAGATCTTCTTGATCCTAGGTACATACAATGCATCAACAAGTGTGAAATAACTGCCATTTGCAGCAGTAAGCACGATCTTTCCAACTCCTTTGATCGGATAAGAGGCATTGTTGGCACAACTGAATGAATTCCCATGAGGAACATCCTCAAGAGAGGTAAATAAGTCATGATGAGAGGTAATGTGCTTTGTAGCACCACTATCAAAGTACCAGACTTGAGCATCGGCAACAACTGACAAACATGCATCATGGACAGAAGGATCATAAGTGCACTTTGCACTAAAAGCCCATTCTGTATCAACATCAACATCACAGTCTACTTTCATAGAAGACTCAACAACAGATGCATTTGTAGTGGAACCAACATTAGTAGTGGAACAAGCCTCTTTCTTCTTACCCTCTTTGGCCTTCAATTTAGGACATTGTTTGATCAAGTTATCATTAGCTTTACAATAATGGCAATGCATCTTCTTTTTGCCCTTATCACCAAAATTCCCAGAATTCCCAGACCAATTGTTTCCAGCAAAAGCATTAGGAACAAGTGATTTATCACTGGCAGAGGAACCATCAGAAGTGGCTACATTGTTGTTACCACCTTTTCTTTGAGCAGCAATAAAGGCATGTTCAACTGCACGCAATCTAGTCCTGTTTTTTTGGAAAGTGACTCTTGCAACAACAATGTGTATAATGCATCAAACTTGACAACTTCTGGATTTCCTTGGGTCATAAGTCTCCAAGTATTAGCAAAAGTCTGGTAAGAATCTGCAAAGGCATCAATAACAGTCTTCACAAGGAAACTTTCTTAAATGACTTCACTTGCAGAAATAAGTTGCGCATTGATATCCTTGACACCAGCAAGGAAAGTGTCCATGTCATCTTCCATGCATAATCTTTGACTCCAACTCTTTACGTAGCAATGCAGTTTTTGCCTCATTGCGACGACCAACCAGAATATCCCAAGCCTGTTTTGCATATTTTGTTGAACGAATGTGGGGAGTAATAGTGCGTTTCACAGAAAATACAATCAATGCATGAGCCTGTGCATCTTTTACATCCCAACGAGCAGCATCAATCTTGCCACCAAAACCTGCAACATCCTCAACATCGCCTACATCCTCAAAACCAGGACGTACATCAATGCCTTGCACAATGTTTTGTACATCCTTTGACATAAGGACATGTTGCATCATGTAAGCCCACATAGGGTAATTGTCCCCATCCAATATGTCCTTAGCAGCAAACATCTTGACCACATCTGTGTTGTTGTCAGCCATGGCGAATGTTGCACCTGATGTGCAAGATGCCCAAAAAGAGGAGAAACAAAGCGAGAACAACACGTGCTATATATAGCACAAACCATAGAAGACTGTACGGGACTTGTTGTGCAAAAAATGGCACTGACAAAAATCTTGCACAAAATGACAAAATTGCATGCACAATACGGTCTATAGTGGAAACAGAGGTCGAAACGAGCCCAAATCAAAAATCTGAGCCCGAATTGACCTACGAACGCTCGCCAAAGCTCACAGTAATCGAAGAAAGTGGCATGTGCTGGAGCTGCTGGCGACTAAGCCCGACAGGATGCAACCTACTTCGATACCAATTTTTGGAATTAGGGTTGCAGGAAAACACACACAGCTTGGAGATAATGAAGGAAGCACAAGGCACACAACAGAGAGTATATTACTTAGTGTGCAATGGAAAGATGGATAGCCCTAGAATGATGGGCGTATATACAATGCACAAGGGAAAAAACCTCATAGTGAGGGAAAAAATGCCTCGACGGTCCTAAATGTGTTCACACACATCACTACCACATGTATATTGAGATCGCTGGTCAGAGGATCTTGGAGAAACATGCCCTGTTTTTCAATGCTTTGATTGCTATGTATGCCAAAGGTGGTAGCCTCACAAAAGCCCAAAAATTTCTTTATAAGCATCCTCTCTCAAATGTCATCTCTTGGAGCGTAATGATTGCAAGACATGCCCCACATGATTGTGGCAAGGAAGGTTGGGCTATTTTCACCAATGTGAAGGGACTCGTTTCTCCAAATGGAATTACATCTTCTTGCACAACTCGATGACCTATGAACTTATGCAAGACCTTTAGATGGATGAGATTACTTGTCAAGGGGCTCTTGGAGAAAGATATCATGCTTTCTCAATGCTTTGATTGATATTTATGCCAAAAATGGTGCCCTTATGAAAGCACAAAAAAATCTTTATAAGCATCCTCTCTGGGATGTTGTCATGATAGCATGTGCTTGCAAGACATGGCCAACATGACTGTTGCAAGGAAGGTTGAGTTGTTTTCGCTTAATGTGAATGGACAATCTTTCTCTAAATGTAATTACCTATGCTTGCACCTCAAAGATTTGTCTCCTTATGATTGCACCTTGATGGGTTGTGGCCTTACGCAAGACCTTCACATGGACGACACGATGAGATTGTTAGTCACAAACTATTGGAGAAGGATGTCGTGATGTGCACTTTTGATTAATGAGTGTGACAAAGGTGGCACCCTCACAAAAACACAAGTAGTTCTCCTCTCCAAAATGTCATCTCTTGGAGTGTGTTGATTGAAAGACATTCCCAACATGATTGTGGCAAGGAAGAGTGGGCTCTTTTTACCAGATGCTCCAAAATGCAATTAGCGTCAAAGTAGGCAGCAGAAGATGCAATGAAGAAAAGAACTAGCTCACGATCCGTTGGATACCTTGACTCCAATCTAGAACACCTGCGATGCCACATACATGAACAAGATACCTGTGGAAAAGAGAGATCGTTGAGGTAGAAAGAGACAAGATATCTAAGAATATGAGAGAGAGAGAGAGAGAGAGAGAGAGAGAGAGAGAGAGAGAGAGAGAGAGAGAGAGAGAGAGAGAGAGAGAGAGAGAGAGAGAGAGAGAGAGAGATGGAAAGGCTCTCCATGTTGATAACAAACTACTCATACAAGTGACATTGATGGTCCCGTATAGATCTGACATGCCCCAATGAATAGACCGTATGCACACACAACTCGGAATGCTACTGCCATTTTCTCTTACACACGAGACCATTGAATCGGCCTCAACATGGGTGCTCTAGCCTCCTGAGAAAGCAAGGCTCTAGAGGGATCTCCTCCTAGTAAGAGAACCAATCTGGATGGAGAGGAACATGTCTCATGGCATGGTGCCATCTAGAGAGCGTAGGAGATCTCCTCCTAGCAAGAGAACCAATCTAAATGGAGACGAACATGCCTCATGGCATGGTGCCATCTAGAGAGCATAGAATATCTCCACTTCTTGTACCAAGGATGTGTTGCTCTACAACTGGATGATCACATCATCTCTGTGTATATGCTCTAAGGAGAAAAACGCAAGGAATATCTCCCCACTGTCCATCTATCCTACGGTGGTGTTGCTCCTCTATCGATGGCTAAAGGTACGTGGGCTACCCAAAAACTCCTAGAGGGCTACTCCAAAAATGCTACGAGTTGCCCCCCTTGCCCATTAGCCACCCTAGGGCTACCCACTAGGGGTGCCTTGCAAGCCTTGAACACAACCACTCTCCCTAGTGCCCTTTTACACACATAATTAATCCCTAGCATGTTGGTTGCTAGCTATCCACCAGCCATGACGTCTTAAATAAGGGAAAATGTGAAAACGTGCACCAATGTCGAGAAGGGCCATGGGAAAAAAACTGGTAAGGCTAGGAAAAAATATTATCACCTTGCACGAGACTGTTGGCCATGGAACCAGGCAAAACCCCAAGGCTAAACACGACACAAAAAAACATCCTCACACTGGCCGGGCACGACCACAAAATAGCCCTCACCACCTAACACATGTCTCTAGGAGATATTGGCCGACTGAACAAATCCAGAGAGATACCAAAACTTTGATATCCCCCTCTTAGCTATTGGAAAGGAAGGCGGGACCATGAAGCTAGAGTAAGCAATCTGCAACTTTGAAGTGAGGGTTTTGTGGATGAGGATATCTGCAATAAATCTCCATAGTAGAAAACTATCATGCAGTATATGATCCAACTTTGGGTCCAACTACTACCCCAAAAGATGTTTGGGAGGTAAAATGAAATCTGCTAAAAGCAAAACTAGCTCTAACAAGAATCTCCTCAACTCAGTCGAGTCACAAGTCACACAAACAATAGCATTTGCAGAAGGTCCTATTGTTGAAAGCTCGAAGACAATGCATCAATACTAAGGATAAAATTCATAAACTATTGATTATCTGGATCATTTATCAAATCTCAAGTGCTCCACCCTCAAGGAAAGAGTCAAAAACCTTCACTTTTGGTCACATACCCCATGCCAAAATCTCGTAGCTACTATGGGAAGCCCGTAGAATGCAGACAACTGAGGCTATTGAGAAATCGATTGTTCGATGACGAAGAACCAAAAAACTGCACCAACCACCATATAGAATGATGAACTGCAAACTATACCTCCACAATTGTATTTGGATTGAGAGTGAAAGAGCCTTACTGATCTTCATTTGTTTGGAACACATTCCAAGAGAGTATCACCCCACTCTTAGAGTGAATTGAGAACAAACATCCAACAAAAAGGAACACACATAAATGTTGAGACTGTAGCCAATATGGTAATATCACAAGACCCTGCACCCAAGCTCCACTACACATGAAACCACTAGAACTGAAAGGAAGTAGTCTTTGCAAACTGAATCCCAAGCTAGCTCCACATCCCCCTCTTAAGGGAGAACACCCCAACCATGGATAACTGCCACAACTCTCCAATAGTCTCTACGTATGTACCTAGATCTCCCGAGATAGGTGAATTCAAAAGAAAATAAATATATGGAACTTGGACAAAATCTAGGAGAACCTGGAAGACCGTCTCCCCACTATGAAGAATGCTCGAGCTAACTGTAACTGGTTCCTAGTCAAAGAAGGACCACTATCCACCTGTATGAAGCAAGACGCCAATCTAAGCGTGAGGGAAGTAGGTATGTCCTAAGTGGTACAGTCTTTAGGGTCCAATCGGGAAGATAAGGAACAAGACCTCTAGTTCGGATGCATTGGGAAGAGTAACCATTGTTGGGTAAAGGCATTACGCCTCTGCCAGCGGCGGGCAACTACCCGCCGCCCACTGTAGATCTTTCCTTATTCCTCATATATCAAAAGAATAAGGAGCTCCTCACTATTCTCAAGGTTGCTCCACCCACACACAATGCTCTCCTCTTCCCTCTCCTGCACCACATCACACACACATGCATCCTCACTACGCACACTCTTCAACCGTCACACCACAAATCCAAAAGACAAAGCAGCCACCGAAGTGACTAAAGAAATACATCCGCCAAGATATTAATTGCACACCATCCAAAGCCACAAGAAATGGGCAAGGAAACCAAGGACTAGTAGAGACTGTACATGTCACCCCGCTAAATGGAGCATCCGTAGCCGACTAAAGATAATAACCTAGAAGCCCCCTCTTTGCAGGATTTTTCCACATATGGCCGTGGCTCTAGGCTGTTTTAACTAGATGCGATATGATGTCTTTTCTCCAAATGCAATCACCTATGCTTGCACCTTGAAGGCATGTGGCCTTACACAAGACCTTCACATAGATGTGAGAATTCATGATGACATCAAAGGTTACTCGAGAAACATGTTATGCCTGGCAATGCTTTGGTCTATATGTATGCAAAACGTGGAGCCCTTATGAAAGCACAAAAAGTTCTTGATGAGATTTATGTTTGAAATGGACATTTCATCTCTTTGCAACACATTGAATGAAGAATATGTGCAACATGAGTGTGGCAAGGAGGTTGCGACTTGTTTTGAGCAAACGCAAAGGGATGGCCCTTCCCCACACGTAATCACCTATGCATGTACCTTGAAGGCATGTGGCCTTACACAAGATCTTCACATGGGTGAAAGAATTCATGATCTGATCAAGGGCTATTTGAGAAACATGTTGTGCTTGTTGGAGATGCCTTGGCGGCAATGTTGCATCGGATCAACCTACCAAAATTGTTCGATCAATGTATTTGAAATGAAATTATAGACTTGGCCTAGTCGTAGAGAAGGCTGCAAGGCGTAGAATAGCTAGCTTAAGACCACCCAAATTAATATTGATGGAAATGGTCATTCTCTATGTATGCCTCTCACAACCTACAACAATGCCAATAACAAAATCATGTTATCATTCTTACCTTTGTTAAACAAGTGATTAAGCCACATGGTCAACTCATCCTTTGTCCTACATTTGCTCACACCTCTAGTTTTCTTTGCATCAAGAGGGGCACGTTGCTCATTATTGATTTCACTTAGATGTTATGATCATAAAGTCCTTGAGATAGCCATATCTATTAATTTTCTTCTCAGTTTTTATAGCCATGGTGGAGGCTTGGGTGAAGGGTCTAATTGAGAAATTCCATTCAAAACAAATACAACTTTTGATTAAATGTGCACTAATATATTTTATGTTGGACTTTATCTATTGAATATAGCTATTTTTAATATTTTTTGTGAGTTAACCTTTGGAACTAACACCTCTTTTGTTGTATTGATTGTGGTGAAATACATACAGATAACAAAGTGACTAAGCTACAAGGCTCTTCAGGTTCATTATCTTGCTCTTCAATACCATTACTATGTACTAGGAAATGGGCTACGGGCCAGGCATGTCTTATATATCTTATAAACTTTAGAGAGACACTATGCTGACTCTCTACCATAAGTCAAAAAGCTTAGTACTCTATCTATCTTTATAATATTTATAGTGGATCTACATTACTTTGCATTTTGAAAGCCATAAAACTTCCCTTTTCTTTCTACACAAAAATGCACCTAACCCTAAATTTATATTTGAGCTTCAACAAATGTAGATTATGGAAACTTCCACACATTCCATGATGTTGACTTAAAACCTTGCAATTGGCACTGTCATGTATCATGTTTTTCTAGCCTTGAAAAGATGTATATTGCACGTTGTAGCTTTGCAAAGAGGACTAGAGTTGGATGGTCTCAAAGTCGAATTGGCACTACCTACACCTAATGTGGGACAACATGAGCGTGTTGAGAGAGAGAGAGAGAGGAATAAATTAAAATGAATAAAGGCACAATAAAACTCTTTTGGATTAAGTCAAAATTTGAAGAATTGATGGTACACTAAAACTTGCAATTTTTTTTTTCTTCAAGGAAAGCTTGGAATCTAGCCTGGAATTTGAATTTTAGCTATAAAAACACACCAAAGCCTGGTTTATTACAAACATTGGGAATCTCAAATAGCCCCAAAATGGAAGGGCATGACAAATGTAGAAAAGTTGAATGCCAAGTACATCCATGATCACTCTCTCACCACCTCGAGAACATGCTATGCCAAGAGAGGAGGGGCACACCTATTGAAAATATGTTACAACCTCATGTGGGGCAACGATATGTGTGTGTGTGTGTGTGTGTGTGTGTGAGAGAGAGAGAGAGAGAGAGAGAGAGAGAGAGAGAGAGAGAGAGTTTTTAATACTCTATCTTAAAGAGCTTCACAAAGTCCGAGCTCTTGATGCTTCCACACATCACACAATGTAGAGAGAGAGAGAGAGAGAGAGAGAGAGAGAGAGAGAGAGAAAAGTTTTAATGTTATAGAAACACATCAAGAGACCTCAAAGCTCTATCTAACAAGTATTGAACTTAAGACCTGGTATTTAAGAGGGAAGTATGATAATCAATCTCTACACTGTGTGTGTGTGTGTGTGTGTGAGAGAGAGAGAGAGAGAGAGAGGGAGGGAGGGAGGGAAGGAGGGAGGGAGGGAGTGATGAAGAAGAAGATAATTTTTATGGTTATAAGAATAATCCAAACAGACATTAAAGATTTACTCGACAAGTCTTGATCCCAAGTTCTAATAAGAAAGAGAGAGAGAATTTTCATATTCCTGGAGTGATAAAGGAACTAAAGTACACCCTTCTCACTTGTGCAAACACACACACACACCTGCACACATGTGTATGTGTGTGATCACGTGGCCATGTTTTTCTTGGCCGCAACAACGCGCATGTCACACACTAGTTTTTGTATAGAAAGAACTTATCAAGCATTTTTCAATGGTATCATATTTACAAGTTAGCTACTATTTTTACACATTCACACCAATTTACACATCAACTACTATGACAAGGCGAACCAAGCAAGACTAGTTTGGTCCCATAAGTCATATTTGACCTTAGGGAGTCTCCCCTGCCCGCCCTCCCCCACCCCGTCTTCGTGAGGTCTCTTGGATTGTAACTACGGTGTTAAAAACTCTCTCTCTCTCTCTCTCTCTCTCTCTCTCTCTCTCTCTCTCTCTCTCTCTCTCTCTCTCTCTCTCTCTCTCTCTCTCTCTCTGTGGCTGCTTTCACACCGCTTGCCCAAAGTCAAGAGCATGCGACCCGCTATTCGACAAGCAAAAAATTGTGTGCCCAAGAGCATGGACAAAAAAAATCCCTTGCTTGAGGTAGGGCGGGGATGGAACCTGTGTCATGCCAACATCAAAAGCTGGACGCAACCAATCGGTTACATGCGTTTTCTTGAATGCGAACTTATTCATTTAATATATAGAGCCGGATCTCACATCACATCAAGAATATTTGTGAGATTTATTTGATTTTCTAGGATAATGGCACCCCTAATCATAGTGTAAAGCTACTAGTACATCCAAGTTTCATTGTATTAGAGCCAAGTCTCACCCTGGAGGAGTGGGGGGAGCAGGGAGAAGACATTCGCCATTTTCAGAAATTTGAAAAAGCATTGCAGAGAATCCAAACACTTCTACTAACCCCGCTATCACTTTGAAAAAGGGAGGGATCAAGCGAAGATTAAGGGCCACTTACTTTCTTTGTCAATGTAGGAATCTGCGAGCCAATCAAAGCTAAGCACTCGAGCTGCTCCTTTATCTGTTGGTCTTTTTTGCATCGGAAGGAGTCCGGGTACGATGCTGGGCTTTCCATTACCCCCTAATAACTTGGGGTGCGACTCGGCTCTTAAGAGGTTTCAAATTTAATAACCGATGCAAGACCGTTGTTTTCAAGTAAGATTCCCGATTTTGCTTCACAGGTCCGAGGGATTCCTCTCACACCCTCACAAAAGGAGGGAGAGAGATTTAAACTTGCACGGAAGAGGGTTTCACCACTAAAGGTTGCTGTAAACCACGACGGCATCCGTGCCTGTGCGCTAGGGAGCTTGCCCATTAATAAATAAAACTATTCTTTTGCGCCCCCCCCCCCCCCCCCCGGCCAAAACCACACCTCAGCCCTGCCCTGCCTCCTCCGTCTCCTCTTTGCGTGCCTGCCCCCCCTGTGTGAGACCTTCTCTGTCATCCAATGCGAAGCGGAAGATTTTTTGATTTTACGCCAGCTGGTACCCCACGTGTGTGGACACATCCACTTCTCTTATCACCCTTCCTTTTGCCTTTTAAAGTTAACGAGCCTATTTTTTGATTTAATATGATTGGGTACCCCCTACTATTGGGTGCTCCCCTACTAGCTCAACTTTGAACTTACTAGCTGGAATCTTCACAGATTTCAATCTATCTACTCCCAGCAAGGGGCGCAGGAAGCAAAACAATAGACCGTAGACAATCAGCAGATTCGAACTTGGACCCCAATTCTCAGCATCACGGAGGCGGAATATGAGCTAACCATCTCGCCATGCCGAGCTTGGTGACTTTTTGCCGAACAAGTGATCATAAGAAAAAACTAATTTTCGGCTGTGTTTCCTCCTTGCAACGCGCATTCCCCTCCCTTTTCTTTCTCTTACGCCTTCCCCCCTTGCCTACGTGTCGACCTCCTCTCCTCCTTCTTGCCTCGGATTGCCGCCTCATGAGTGCAGCAACACTAGTGCCAGCGCTAATCGTATGAACTGTGAGAGAGAGAGAGAGAATCCGTTGAGATTCTCCTCTCCATTTTTTTTTTGGGAATGTGTACGACCTACTACTAAATTAATAAATCCTTAGGGGGGTTCGGCTCTTAGGTAGGCACTGGGCAGCGTGTAAAACACGCCCGCCCGCCCCAAAAAGAGGGTGGGTGCCTGCCCATTGGTGTGTAACCAGCTTCACGCACTCTCTCAGACACAAGAGACTCGTCGTACCTGAGAGAGAGAGAGATGCCGAGCGCGACACTGGACGCAGGATTGGAGAACTTCGAGAGCGTGCTGGCAGCGGCCCAAGCTCAAGGTCCCGGACCTCTCTTCCTGCTTTTCCTTGCCAACCGAGACCCTACCCTTGGTCGCAGCTGGTGCCCGGGTAACTGTCTGGTCTGCTTTTGCGATGTGGGGTGCGTGGGGCATTGTGGGGTGTGTGTGTTGTGTAGTACACAAGCATGCCTATATATTTTTGGCTTTTTAAAACAAGCCTTAGAGAAGAAGAGAGTCAGGAGTACATTTGACATTTAATCATTTCATTAAGAAATTGATTGAACTTACCTTTTCATGTGCAGCATTGAATATCTTTTTATGTTTTTTATTTTGTCAAAGTGGTCCCTTTACTTCACAGCCTTACAGAGCTTGACTTCTTTTACATCTCAACATTTCATTGCTTTAGAATGCCAACATGAACCTTCACCTTGTTGATTCTTTGAGCAAGGCAACTGTGTCTATAAATTTTGTAGGGAGGTTTACTAAAATACACTTGAAATTTGTGGAAATTTCCAAAATACCCTTGTATCGATTTTGATAAAGTGTTCCAATTCTCACACAAAACTGTCCTTTTTGATAATAGAATTTATCTTTGAGCGTCTTAAATAAAAAATTTCACCAATGAGCGCACTAATAATGGCATGGCATGGATATGCAGTAAGAATGTGGTGAGCGTGCGCCATGCACGTTGACGCGATGATCAATCATCATACAAGTGAAGAGTGGGTTAGTAGAGTCTAGTGGGCAACATTGGCATATAGCTCAAGACTCTAAAGAGCCTAGAGAAAAGGGGTAGGGTCCCTTGTTCGTGTCCCCCTTGCATGTGTCACCGGGGATCCGCGTCCTGGGACGCATCCCCTTTGTGGTTGCGTTCGTCTCGCGTCCCCCGTTCCGAAGGAGAGGAGCCGGGAACACAGTAGAAGAGGAAGATGAATACGCGCGCGCACACACACACACCACCATAGCCATACACAGGTTGGAGGGAGAGAGCCGACACACATTGTGTGTCTCCTTTCTTTCTTCAATACACTCTCACACAAGTGGATAGCTGTACACTTAGGGTTAGTAGCAGTTAGTGATGGGCGATCGGCCACATGGCCATTAAACCTAACATTCTCCCACTTGATAGCCAATGTGGGAGACCATAAGAATGGAAGAGAACACTGACTTATAAAGTTATAAGTGACTTTCCGAGTGGCCCAGACTTCATTTGGCGCACACAGGCTTCCATACTCATCAGAATTCAGTGCTAACTGGCCTGACCAGTCCCAGATTGACCGACCTAGACTCCCGTTGCGAGAAACCTATTCGGCCGCAGCCGTTTCACACTGGCCATGCAATGTCCACTTGCACCTTTTCAAGGGTTCCGAGGAAAACAAGTAAAAATAAAAATAAATAAAAATATCTAGTACTTATTTACGGAAGGGAATAGGAAAAATACACCTCATGGTGACACACCCCACCCTTGAAATACTGCAAGCGACCTCGTTTGCATGCCAATAATACATGCGGTATCTCCTGATATCACATATATTCTATGATGGGAATCCAAGATATACATGCTTCCGGAAATGTAGCGTTGGACGAATAAACAATCCCACCAACCTGGCTAGGACACATATATCAAGCATAGAAGTCTTCTAGTGTACTCTCAAGCACAAACTTCTGTAGCTAAATTCTGTATGGAAAGAGTAGATACAATTGCTTAACTACTCTCTTGAGCATCATGAACCATGCTCTTGCCTTGCTCCAGAAAAGGCTACATCAAGTCACTGTGGGTTCCATATGAAAGGCTTCAAGATACAATTGCTATAGCTATGGTGAATCAACCAATTTAGACTCTTCCATCCATTTGGCATCCAATGATGGATAGTTCTTGAACTTCACCAAATAGCGTCTTGCAACCTTTCCTCTAACCTTTCTTTCTTTATGTGCCAATATTTGTTCAGGAACAAGGATTTCATCCAATTCTTCCACTTCGGGTTGTTCCTCATCAAGCATATTCTCTGGCACATCACCAACAAAGGGTCTTAGAAGGCTGACATGAAAAGCATTATGTATTTTCCAGCCTTCTGGTAGCTTTTTAATCTGCAAGCTACATCGTTGATCTTTTCTGAAATCTGAAAAGGACCATAATATCGCATACTGAGCTTAGGAGACAAGCGTTCCTTGCCTTTCCTTGTCCTTAACCTGGCCTTTTCAAAGCGCAAAAGTACCCAATCACCAAGTGAAAATACAAGTTCATGACGATGACGATCAATAGCTTTCTTTTGCTTAGCCTGAGTCTTCTCAAGAGCAATCTTTATCTTCCTGTATGTTTCATCCATATCTTGCACATACTTGTCTGCCTCAAAATCTTGTCCTTAGTTTGCAAAATGGGCGGGACTTTCTTCCCTCCTACTATCTCAAATGGTGCCTTACCTGTTGACGTATGCACAGTGTTATTGTAAGCATATTCAACCAATGGAAGATGGTGTTCCCAAGTTGCCTTGTGCTCTGACACATAACATTTGAGCAGGTCCAGAACAGTAGAATTTGCCTCTTCTGACTGTCCATCCGTTTGCGGATGAAACGAAGAAGAGAACTTTAGTGTAGTGCCCGTGTTCTCAAACAATGCCTTCCAGAAAAGACTTGTCATACGTGGATCCCTGTCACTGACAATTGACTGAGGCATCCCGTGATATTTAAAGATATTGCTCATAAATATCTTGACCATGTGTTCTGGCTTTATCTTCTTCCTCACAGGAATGAAATGGGCCTGCTTACTGAACCTACAAATGATAGTCCAAATCCCATCATTGCCTGTTTGCGTCCTTGGAAGATCAAAGATAAAGTCCATTGCTATGCTTTCCCATGGCCTATCTGGGATCGGCAATGGCTGCAACAATCCCGGTTGCTTTTGTCTATCAAATTTGACTTTTTGGCATACTAAGAATGATCTTACAAATGTGTCAACATCTTGACGCAAAGCTGGCCAATAGAAGAATGCGTCAACCCCTCACTGTTGCATCAATTCCACGATGCCCAGCATAAGGTGGAGCATGACTTTCCATCAAAATCTTTGGCCGTAACTGTTTAGTAACGCATAATTTTCCATGCATCATGAGAAAGTCATTCTTAAGCATATAGTGCTCATGATGTTGCCCATCAACAAGCTGGTCATAGATCCTTGCAAAATCTGAATCTTCAGCATATTGTGTCTTCATTTCGTCTAGTTCACAATGGTACGGAATTGACACTGCTGAAATTTGGGGCTTTCGTGACAACGCATCAACCGCCACATTCTTTTTCCCTTGCACATGCACAATCTGTAAATGGAACATTGACAAGATGTTTGCCCATCGCATGTGCTTCTCAGACAACTTCGTCTGTGTGAGAAAATATCGCAAGGTTTGATGATCCGTTTGGACAACAAAATCAGCCCCTAGCAGATAGTGTTTCCAACTAGTGAGAGCATGCCAACAATTCTTTCTCATAGACTTGCAAGTTCCTTTCAGTCTTCAAAAGAATTCTGCTCTCATATGCGACTACTCGATCATTCTACATTAGAACTGCACCAAGACTATGGCCACACGCATCACACTGAACCACAAAAGGTTTTGAAAGATCTAGCAAAATGATTACCGGATCTGAAGTCAGCTTCTCTTTCAAGTATTTGAACGCTAAAATTTCCTTGACTGTCCACTTGAAAGTAACTCCTTTTCCTTGTAGTGCATGGAGTGGAGAAGCAATCTCAGCAAAATTTCGGATGAACCTCCTGTAGTAGGAACATAAGCCTAGAAAGCTTCGAATGTCATGTACGGATTTCAAGTTTGGCCATGACCTAATTGCTTCCACTTTAGCGGGATCCATGCGTACCCCATCCTTTGAAACAATGTGCCCAAGGAAGTGAATTTCTTGCAAAAAGAATTTACTCTTCTTCGCATTAATGAGTAGCCTGTTCTTACGTAACTCATTGAAAATTGCAGTCAAGTGATCCCTATGCTCCTCTGCAGACTTCGAATAGACAGTCATGTCATTAAAGAAGGTACCCACGAAGTTTCTATGTGGTCTAAAAATTCTGTCCATCATTCTATTAAACGTGGCAAGAGCATTTGTGAGACCAAATGGCATAACAAGAAACTCATAGAGACCAAATGTTGTCCGGAACGCAGTCTTATGGACATCTTCTGGCCTAATGCGTATCTGATGGTAGCCATCTTTAGGTCTATCCTTGTAAACAATGACGCTCCCTCAAGCCGATCAAGAATGTCATCTATCCTCGGTATGGGGAACCTGTTCTTGATAGTATTCTTATTCAAGGCGCGATAGTCAATGCACATGCGCCATGAACCATCCTTCTTCTACACTAAGAGTAGAGGCGAACAAAAAGGGGATGAACTGGGCTGAATCAGCCCCTTCTCTAAAAGCTCGTTGACCTGACTCATAATCTGTTTCTGCTGGGCTGCACTAACCCTGTATGGTGGTCTATTCGGTGGACTAGAACCTGACACAAGATCTATAGTATGATCCTCAGGTCTCTCAGGAGGTAACTCCCTTGGCAAAGAGTCCGAAAAACAATCACTGAAACCACTCACAAAAGTTGACCCGTCTTTATCTAAGGTAGACAAATTAGATACAACTTGGGGTACTTCTTTTGCAAAGATCAAGTACGCAGAAAGATGATTCTTTATTACAGATGAAATAGCAGAAGCAGAAACAACTGGAACAGACTCGCCTTTAAGCTTTACATCAAGGACATGAGTCTTTCCTCTATGTACAAGGGTAATCTTTTTGTTGTAAGTATCCACCGTAGCATGCAACCTGTAACACCATGGGATACCCAGTAACACATCACAGCCCTCAAGTGGCATAATATGAAACTCTTCCGCATCCACATAACTCTGAATGTGCAGACGAAGCTTCCCCAAAATAGGAATAACGGGCTCTGAATGACCTAGGCATGCCAAACCTGCTTCCCCTGTCATACCCATCTCCTCTGCACGAATGCCAAACTTTGATGCCAATTCTGGTGATATGAAATTTGCACGGGCTCCTGGATCAAAGAAAACTAGCACTGTCTGGTCTCTAACTTTGCCCCAAGCTCTGCTCAGCTCCGTGGCATTTGTGTTTGGCTGGTCTCCAACCAAATCTGGAACAAGTCCTGCACTTGGCTTTGGCTTCTTCCCTTTATGGTCTGACTTGTCATCCTTATCCTGTGACTTCTTTTGTGGGCATTCATTTGCAAAATGTCCTTCTTGTTCACAAATGTAGCATTTCTTGGCCTCCCTAAGAGCTTTCCTTTCTGCAAAAGTTTTGCCAGAAAAATGCCTTTTTTGTCCTTGTCCTCGTCCCGAAGAAGACTTAGACTGCTTCTTGGACATATCACCTTCTTCAGTGGAGGGCTTCTTTGTGGGAGGCTCAGAAGGCTTTGCTGCAACATTGCCCTTGGCTGAAAACTGTTTGCCCTGGGACCCTTTCTTGTGGCTATTAAATCCATCGGAATCTCCCTTTGACAGATTGTTGGCCACTCTTGCATTCTCTATCAACTGAAACATATTCATGACAATAGTCTTTGTGCAATAGTCCCTGATTTTCTTGGGCAATCCGCAACAGTACTTCTCAATTTGTTCTGACAATGGCACAAACCTGTACGAAGTGACTGGCAACAGTGCGGCCCAAAACTGTTTATTGTACTCTTCCATATTCGCACATTGTTTAGCATTCAACTCGTCCCATTCTGTCATCACATCCACTTCAAAAGTGTTTGTCAACCATGCAGGCGCAAAAAGCTGTTTGAATTGGACCCACGTTGTTGGGGCTTGACCCTGGTTCAACAATGCGGTCCACCATTGAAGCGCATTCCCTTTCAAGAAAGTGGCAGCCTTGCGTATCTTTGAAGATTCCGTGAAGTTTCCTAAGCTGCATCGAACTGCTGTATGAAGGTCAAAGCCTTCAATTGATCCTCAGTTCCTCTGAAAGTTTCAAACTTCACTCCCTGCCCACCTTCCTTGTAATCCTTAAGCTGACTCAAAGGAGCCACATTATCATAAACAGGTGCCTGTAACAATGGTGCTCCATGAGTGTTCATTCCGGCACTCGCATCAACTGTTTTCCCTGTCATATCTGCATTTTGTACGTATGGCTGCGAAAAACCAGCTATACCAAATTGTGTTCCAGGCACTCGAAACTGGCCATAGGCACCCTGAAAACCTGGTTGGACACCCATGTTTGCGTACATAGGGTTACCCATGCCTGTTTGCATTGTCCCGAACACATTCCCTGGCATATAACCTGTGGAAGGTCCAGCCATAGCTTGAAACATTGAACCACCTCCAAAATAACCAAGATAAGTATTAGGTAATGGAAGGGTCTGACGCATAGCGTGTTCATTACTCCCTTGACCATTCACAAACGGTTCTTGTCCAGCTAAGGCAAGTTGCTTTAGATCATTGGACACCGCTAGTTGCTCAACCACATGGGCTTTCCCTCGAGCATCATGAGTCCTCTGCGCATTGGAAATCTCCTTTTCCTGCAACGGCTCAGTCGTGCCCTGTGTAGGAGGCTGAAAACCCTGTGTCGGAGCCTGTAAGAACTCCTGCATCCTTGGATTGTTAGCCAACTGCTGAAACATGTCCATGCAGCAACGCAGTTGAGTTCTAAACAACCTGTCCTCTTCTTGAAGAGTTGAAGGAATTTTCTCCGTGCCATGTGAGGAAGATCCCTCTTCAGGTACTTGGTCTCTCTTCTTTGCCATAACGACAAGCTCTGTGTTGCTTTCACCCACAACAATCCACGCTGCACTTTTTGAAGAAAAAGTGACTATCCCGTCGATGGAACCATATAACCGGCCTGTACAATGTAGAGGGCGGTACTGTTTCAATCAACTGTTAACTTTACACAGAGCACTGAGGAGGGAAGAGAACATAGTTGCGTCCAGCGACTAGAATGTCACTGCGCACACGAGACCGACACCCTGTAGGCCCCAAAGACTGGCGCCCCTTTCGGTATTTCTTTATTCAAATTAAGGTAGACGATCTGACCACTTAGCACAAGCTTTCACAAAGCTGGCCAAACCTGGCGAGGGCTGAAAACGCAGGTTTTCGACCTGATTTTGGCAGCATAACGGCGCAAAAACCCCTGTATGTCAAAAGCACCTGTCTAGGACGGATTCCCTCGCTATCTGGAAGCTTTTTGGTGAGCTGTCACAGAAATTCAGCGGGCTGTAATTCCCTGTTTTTCACTGCCGGGTGCCCAAAAGCCTGTACACGCATCCCAAGGCTCTCACGAGGCTCCCCCAGTGTTCCCTTGCAGTTTAGTTGCAAAACCCTAAACCTGCAGAAAAACACAGCAGGCTGTAATTTGCTGTTTCGGATCGTTTTTAGCGGAGCGAATACGCCTACGCGTGTCCCAAGGGCTCCCGCACGCAATGGGACAGTTCCCCTGTGAATTGGACGAGTTTTCACGCGAGAAAACTCTCCGAACTCGCAATCTTTCGCGATGGAACTGTGCGTACCTGTGGGGGATTAGCAATTAGCTAATCCGGTTCCTGTTCAGAAGGCTCTTGCCTTGGCAAACGCTCATAAACCCCCAGAACTGTACATGTTCATCTGAGTAGCCCAACTAGTGGGGCATTACCATATATGCCAAAGGGGAGAGAGAGATGCACGAGAGCAAGTCATCGCGCTACATGAGACAGAGGAGAAGGCAAGCTTTCCACTAAAGCTGTAGACCTGCACCCACTACTCACACACACTGTAGGTCACTTGTGTTCAAAAATCAGCCTCCTCTCTCAAATTGGGCGCCCCCTCTTCATGTTGGAGGTGGCAAACTCCCTAGAAGCTGCCATGTGTCCAATTTGCCCCTTTTGAGTTAATTCTCTAGTTCCCACTGACTTATAAAGTTATAAGTGACTTTCCGGGTGGCCCAGACTTCATTTGGCGCACACAGGCTTCCATACTCATCAGAATTCAGTGCTAACTGGCCTGACCAGTCCCAGACTGACCGACCCAGACTCCCGCTGTGAGAAACCTATTCGGCCGCAGCCGTTTCACACTGGCCATGCAATGTCCACTTGCACCTTTTCAAGGGTTCCGGGGAAAACAAGTAAAAATAAAAATAAATAAAAATATCAAGTACTTATTTACGGAAGGCGAAAGGAAAAATACACCTCCTGGTGACAGCATGCCCAGTCACTTAGCATAGATGCATTTCCTCCGGTTGCACACAGCATGATCATCGGAATTTCCATCAGAATCCATTAGCATCAGTTAGGGGAATTTTTCAGTGCATTTAGCCTATTTTCCTATTCATTGGGATTTTCACTTATTATTTTTAAGTGACTTTCCTACAAAAGTAGGTAGGGCAATTTTGCTAAGTTAATATATAAGCAAACCAAAGTTCACACTTTCTGGCAGAAGAGGCAGCAGGAGCTTCCCGCTCAACAGGCAACTTCTCAGGAGTACCCCCCCCCCCTAGCGTTTTTGGACCTCCTTCTTCGCGGGGATTTCCATCAGATCCCATCGCCACCTTCGCCACCTTCACCCCCTTTCCTGGCGTTTTCCCCACAGCATCAGCCTCGCCGTCGATTGCCATTGCTAGCGACTTCCTACAAGCATTCAGCCCTGCGTTTTCATCGCCAAGAAACCTCATGTTCAGCTTGCGTTTTTGAAGCAAAAACGCCAGCAGACTACAACTTTTCCCCAACGTTTTTCAGCCATCAAAAACGCCAGCAGATGTGCACTCAACATAGGAGAAAAATGCAGATTTCAGCCATGATAAAGTAGCAGATTTTCCCCCTAGACGGTTGCAGATTGTTCCCCCATTCCCAACCTTCAAAACGCAGCCAAAACAGTCATTTTCAGCCACCAAGAAGACCATGAAAATCAGCAGATAAAAGTCCACAGATTTCAGCCATCAAGTCGTCGTCGTCACCACCGTCGTCGTCGTCGGCATAGTCCCATTGCATCAGTCCATTGCATTCGCATTGTACGCCTTTGTGCAATCAAAGTAGACCACTCTCGCCGACGAGAGTGGGGCCTTCGGAGGAGGGTTTTACAACCTCTCGGTGTCGTATCTCTTCTCTCTCCTTCTCTCGGTCTCATTCATTTGCACGCACAATATCCACTCACTTTGTTCGTGACCACAACACTCTACAAGACGGAAAGCTCTCTCTTTCCCTAAGAACTAAAAGGAACCTTGAGCAATAAAGATCACTAATCTTGAGAAAATACAACATTCATTCTTTGGAAGTGTTCTGCATTACTTAAGGAAAGAACCACAAGAATTTTTTTGCTGTTGCGATCGCACGAAGCCAAGTTTACTTGGTCGTGGCGATTCCTAATCGTGTTTTGTTGAAGAGTGACAAGAATCCCAAGAAAAAAGGGCTTGTCCAGCCTCCCCTTGTGTCTCTTTTCACTCATTGAGAGCGGACCGTGCACTTAGCGGCCGTCCAATCGACGTGAGGTGGGAAAAAGCAACCTTGGTGTGAGCGCAAGGCCGCAGAAAAGGGTAGAACTCGGGTGAAGAGAAGATCCTTCTCCAACGCGGTTTGCAAGCGAAAGAACCTTAAGAACCCAAGACCCTCAAGACTCAAGAACCTCAAGACCCTCAAGAACCCAAGTTCCTCGCGAGCTTAAGAACCAAAGATCCTAGTGCATGGTCGTTACCCGAAGCGGCATGGATACTTCGCATTCAGGTGATGAGCATGAGAGAGGCGACGAAGGATTCTCCCCACCAGGAGATTTTTCCAACCCTCCCCCTTCGCCATCTACGCCACGAGTTGTCCTCACTCCTATGGAGATGATGGTCAAGTCGATGTTGGACATGATGGCACAACAACAAGAAACGAATCGCGTTGCCTTGGCAAAACTCGCAAGCAAAGCAGATGAACAAGCAGCAAAGGACCGTGCACAAGAAGCCAAGGACCGCGAGCGGGATGAAAGAAACGACAAACTTGCTGCATAACAAGAAGAGAATCGACTTGCTCAGGAACGTGAGCGCATTGCTCTTGCCGCAAGACAAGAAGAACAACGACTTGCTCAGGAACGTGAGCGCATTGCTCTTGCCACAAAACAAGAAGAACAGCGACTTGCTCTCGAACGCGAGCGCCCTGAACGAAAAGAACGCAAAGCAAAAAAGAAGGCCGAGCGTGAAGCTCAAAGGGAGCTTCGCAATCAAGAATTTATTGCCAAAATCCTAGCCTCGAAGACCGACCACCCAAAGATCGTGGAAGTTCGTCAAGTGGCGCAAGCCACGACGCAGATTCCAACCATCCAGTTACAGAAAAGTTGATTTTTAGTAAGTATGACGGTAAGATGGATGCCACAGTTATTCATTCTTGGTTGCATCAATTTAATGCTTATTTTGCAACAACTAAGAAGACAAGAAAGAGCAAAGTTTTGACGGTAGCTATGTACCTTGCCGGTGATGCCATTAATTGGTACCACGCATGGCAAGAGGCACAGCTAGCCGCGCACCTTGAGGCAGCCGACGATTTCACGCCCCTCTCTTTTAGGTGGGTTGATTTCCAAGACAAGCTCAAGGCGCGATTTATGCCACCTCAATACCTCGCACGATTGAAAGACGATGGGCGCGCTCTCAAGCAAAATGGTATGCCGGTTATGTCTTTTTCTAATCGTGTTTTGTAGCTAGGTACCCAACTTTGCATGTCGGATGAAGAGCGCAAAGAGGCTTTTCTCTTTGGATTGGACGAGTATATCAAGTACGATGTCGAGGTACTCGATCCAATCGATCTCAACAAGGCGGTAGCTATTGCTCGCACAGGAGATGAAGCACAACAAGGGAAAGCCTAAGGAGAACAAGACTTCCACAAGTACTTCGCAGACTTCTCAGAACGGTAAGAACGGTAAGAATGGTAAGAACGATAACTCTTCTAATCACTCTTCCAACAGTGTCTCATCAAAGAATTCTTCCAATGAATCTAAGGGTAAGGCTAACACAACTGCTAAACCTAAGCTTACTCCAGATGAAAAGGTAGCACAAGGAATTGTAGGAGGTCACATCACGTCGGAAGAACAAAGCACTTATTCTAAGGAAGGTCGTCGTTTTCATTGTCACATTAAAGGTCACATAAAAAGAACATGTCCTAAACTTGAATCGAATGAATCTAAAGAACCCACAACACCCACTACATCTGTCAATGCAATGAATGATAACACGATTGTGCCCACAGTTTCTTAGGACCCTCCCATTGATGATTCTCTCATTAAATGTTATGGTCGTACGTCGGGGCACCGTTTTGTCATTGTTTGACCCAGGTAGTATGCATGATGTGATCAACCCCTCTCTTGTTGAGAGAGCCCGCCTCGAAGTTAGTCCGCGATCTCCTATCGAGGTCTCTGGCTTTCGTCTAGGTATGTACTATGGACGCTCTCATCACGAAGGAGTGCCTTGATGTGTTGTTTGCAATTCAACAGACTGCCTTCACTAGAAGATTTATTGTTTCTCCTCTCTCAGGATGTGATATGATTTTAAGCATGAAATGGTTTCATGAAATCAACCCTCTCGTTGATTGGGAGACTAGCACTTTAACTCTCAATGCCAAAAGTGATTCGCCTACTGTCTTTCATGGAGTGGATACTTCTCCTTCTCCATCTCTCATTGCTAATATGCAGGACAAGGCTAAAAGGATTTGAGATAAGGAGACTTTTTCAGTCTCTTTTTCTCCACAACATGACACACATGAATTGCATGATTATGAGAAGCATGATGATGATTTGATTGATAATGATTTGCATGATGATTTGGATGAAAAAGATAAGCATAATGAATTGCATGAAGATGATGTGATTGTTCACAAGGATGATGTGTTAGTGGATGCTTTTTCTAGCGAAGCTAACTTCGTTGCAGATTCGATCAATCACAAAGGATCGATCTTGGCTCTCGAGCCTAGGTCCCAAGAACCCCTTCAGGAAAAACCGATCTTGGCTCTCGAGCCTTGGTCCAAAGAGCCATCACAGGAAGTATTATGTGTTCGTATGATTGATACGCACGCATTGTTCGAATGTTTCATTCGTGATCGTTTCCTGTATTTTAGTCCGCATCGTTATGTGATCCCTTTTCCTAGGCATGGCATATTGTATGTTGAGCACGTTTCTCTCATGG
The DNA here is from genome assembly GCF_014529385.1 of Adiantum capillus-veneris. Classification (NCBI taxonomy): domain Eukaryota; kingdom Viridiplantae; phylum Streptophyta; class Polypodiopsida; order Polypodiales; family Pteridaceae; genus Adiantum; species Adiantum capillus-veneris. The sequence goes on from NC_140960.1 coordinate 89,479,713, forward strand.
ATGAGCACGAATGTATGCGGATTGTGCATGAAAAGTTGAAAAGTTTGTATGTCAGGAAGTCACATTCCATGTCTCTTTCTTGGCATGACACAGTTTCTGAAAGAGCACATGATAGTATGAGCACCAAACATGGGCATTTCCATTGTGATTTGCCACAGTTGATTGATTTCGAGCAAACAGAAAAGATTCGAGTGCATTGTTTGTATGTGTTTGATGAATGGGTTGTCACTCCGTCTCTATGTTCATCTACATTGCATACATAGTCTCTAGAGAAGACAAGATTTTTTTCCTTCACTTTACATGGAATGGGTATGTTCATGGTTTTGTGTTGGAGATTGTTCCAGGAATTTTCAGCCATGGAGATTCTTGAAGACGAAAGAAGCAGGACTCTAGACGAAGTTGAAGCAAGCAAGGAGATTCAGAAGACTTTGAGACGCTTTCGACGTGGCCCAAAGAAGCAAGCGTTGCAGATCTTTATGAAGTTCAAGTACCGCTCGACCCACACAGCAGAGTGGACCCACGAAGAGTCCCTTCCAGGATTCCGGATGGTGTTGGCGATCTCCCTTGACGCCATACAGTTCGGTACCAATACCTCACTTTGAAAAGGAGGGGATGTCACGTGACACATCTCAACCCTATGTGTCCGTGGACAAGCTACACCACAGTAGGGTTCAGTCAGTCCGATCAGTTTAGAATAGCAGTGATCTGGCACTTTTGTGAGTCTATTCGTAGACCGTGCATGCCCAGTCACTTAGCATAGATGCATTTCCTCCGGTTGCACACAGCATGATCATCGGAATTCCCATCAGAATCCATTAGCATCAGTTAGGGGAATTTTTCAATGCATTTAGCCTATTTTCCTATTTATTGAGATTTTCACTTATTATTTTTAAGTGACTTTCCTACAAAAGTAGGTAGGGCAATTTTGCTAAGTTAATATATAAGCAAACCAAAGTTCACACTTTCTGGCAGAAGAGGCAGCAAGAGCTTCCCGCTCAACAGGCAACTTCTCAGCAGTACCCCCCAAGCGTTTTTGGACCTCCTTCTTCGCGGGGATTTCCATCGGATCCCATCGCCACCTTCGCCACCTTCACCCCCTTTCCTGGCGTTTTCCCCACAGCATCAGCCTCGCCGTCGATTGCCATTGCTAGCGACTTCCTACAAGCATTCAGCCCTGCGTTTTCATCGCCAAGAAACCTCATGTTCAGCTTGCGTTTTTGAAGCAAAAACGCCAGCAGACTACAGCTTTTCCCCAGCGTTTTTCAGCCATCAAAAACGCCAGCAGATGTGCACTCAACATAGGAGAAAAATGCAGATTTCAGCCATGATAAAGTAGCAGATTTTCCCCCTAGACGGTTGTAGATTGTTCCCCCATTCCCAACCTTCAAAACGCAGCCAAAACAGTCATTTTCAGCCACCAAGAAGACCATGAAAATCAGCAGATAAAAGTCCACAGATTTCAGCCATCAAGTCGTCGTCGTCACCACCGTCGTCATCGTCGGCATAGTCCCATTGCATCAGTCCATTGCATTCGCATTGTACGCCTTTGTGCAATCAAAGTAGACCACTCTCGCCGACGAGAGTGGGGCCTTCGGAGGAGGGTTTTACAACCTCTCGGTGTCGTATCTCTTCTCTCTCCTTCTCTCGGTCTCATTCATTTGCACGCACAATATCCACTCACTTTGTTCGTGACCACAACACTCTACAAGACGGAAAGCTCTCTCTTTCCCTAAGAACTAAAAGGAACCTTGAGCAATAAAGATCACTAATCTTGAGAAAATACAACATTCATTCCGCTGCACCTAACATACTGTGGCTGAAAACGCCAAGTGCTGGAAGTGTTGGCGATGGTTCTTGCTAATGAAAACGCTAGAAGATGGGGGATCGTGGCGCTGCTTGCTTGGAGGGAAAAACGCCACCAAGGGTTCTTGTTGAGAAGTTGCCTGTTGAGCAATGGTGATTCTGCTGCCTCTTCTACCAATTAGTGCAAGCCTAGGTTTGCTTATATACAAACTTACTCAATTTGCCCTACCTACTTTCCAACAAAAGTCACTTAAATTAATAAGTGAAAAATGTCAAAAATAGGAAAAATAGGCTAAATACACTGGAAAATTTCCCTAAAGGATTCTGATGGGAATGCTTATGATCATGCTGTGTGCAACCGGAGGATATGCATCGACACTAAGTGTCTGGACATGCACGGTTTGGGAACAGACTCACAAAAGTGCCAGATCACTTGCTAATCTAGACTGACTGGACTGACGGAATCCTTGTTATGAAGTAGCTTGTCCACGGACACATAGGGTTGGATGTGTCACGTGACACACACATACATCACCATAGCCACACACACAGGTTGGAGGGGGAGAGCCGACACGCACTGTGTGCCCCCTTTCTTTCTGCTCTATATCTTATGCACTTAGGCACAATACACACTCTACTTTGTGTTAGTGGCTTACACAAGTGTATAGCTGCACACTTAGGGTTAGTAGCTGAAACCGGCCCGTAGGGCGGTAGGCGTTGGCTTTCACCCGAAACTCTTTACTTTAGACACACACACACAGAGCACTTTGCAAAGAGAACCTGCGACGGGAATTAACACTTAATCACACACACGGCTCGGAAGTTAGAATGCTCCGAGCAGATGCCGACAACCTGTAGGCCCCAAAAATTGGCGCCCCTTTCGGTATTTCTTTATTCTTTAGGAGGGTAAATTACAAGGTAAGGTCTTGGGAATCCTTCACGTGTATCCACCTAGATACCATTTGATTTGGCCAAATTTCGACAGCATAACAGCCCCAAAACTTGCGCGAAACCAATTCCCTTGCTAGAACTCACTTGCACTGGTGTATACCCTCCGATTCCTGCCCAAAAACAGTAAATTCAGCACGCTGTATTTACTGGTTTTTGCTCTGTTTTCAGCCCCAAACAGTCCCCTATCTGTCCTCTGCCAGTGGGGCACAATTCCCAATGGTCCTGGCGTCCGTATGGCTGAAAAACAGTAAAATTACAGCGCATACACAGCGCTGATTTTGCACTTGTACGGTGAGGTTATGATCCTCACCAGTGCCTGCTTGGGAGCAGCAGTTAGCTACCCCTGTTCCTGCTCAAGGAGGCTCTTGCCTCAGCACAAAAGCATGAACCCACACAACTGTACATGAGTCAAATGAGTAGCCCTCTTGTGGGGCATCACATAACTGCACGTAGGGGAGAGAGAGAGCAGTGTGTAGTGTGCAGGGCATCACTCCTAGCACCACACTGTACATGAGAGGGAAAGGAAGCACTCCATAGCTCTTAACCTGTGACAGTTTGCAAAAAGAGCCTCTCCCAGCTTAAAATTCAGCGCCGTTTCTTCCTTGTGAGGCAAGTGCACAGAAAAGTGCCACTTGGCGCATTCACAAGCATTTTCCCGTTTCGGGTTCGCTGCTTAAAAATATCTTGACCGGTTGCCCAGTTGACTTCGCGGCAGAGTTGTAAAATGTTTCCCTAGTCATACCGGAGGTAATGACGCGAACACATTTCACGGTCCAAAATAGCAGTTCCCTAAATTCTAGGAGATGCTTCCGTTGGGCTCCCACTGGTCTTCTGACCATCTATCCTCATTGGGACCGCATCCAAAAGTGCAATGTGGCCCAACTGTCGGATACTTTTTGTTGGTAGTCCCACCTTGACTTTACGCCTTAATTGAGTTCACTTCCTAGTATCCACCAACTTGCTAAGTGCGACGGGGGAACCTATATGATCCTGCTCTGAGCCTAGACATCCTCTTATCATACGAATTCCAGTGCCGACCACTTCCCGTCTGCGGGTGAAACTATCGTTCACATTGGCCATACAATGTGCGACCGTTTGCTACTTCAAAAAGAGGGTCTCGAAGCAAATAAAATAAACCCCATTTGAAAGAAACCAACAACCAAGGTTAGCAGTTGCCACATCTTTGTGACATGGTTAATAACTGCCACGTCCTCGTGACAGTAGCAGTTAGTGATGGGCGGTCGACCACATGGCCATTAAACCTAACACATTCCGTCCCTGCTAGAAATGGCCACTTCCCCGGGTCCCTTGTTTCTATGGTGTAAGGCCGCCATGAGGAGATGTTGCACCGTAGAGATGATCTCTAAGTACTGCATCTCCTGCCATGAAAAACAATGGGGCTGATCTACTGAGCAAAACCGTTGGGCTAATGTAGAATAAAACGTTGGCTGATGCAACAAAACACTGGCTGCCGTGCATCTGCTACAAGCCCCTCAGGGGCTCCCAAGGGAGGATGCCCCTTGGGCCAGTGTTGTTGGTTTTGAAGAAAGACGGATCTTGGAGAATGTGCATTGATTATAGAGCTCTCAACAAAATCACCATCAAGAACAGATTTCGGATTCCTAGGATCGATGATATTTATAACAAGCTGTTGACGTGCCAAAGCCTAAAGAATGGAGCCAACTTACAAATGTGGCCCACGCGTCTAAACCCTAAGAAGAAGAAGTAACAGAAGAAGTCCTACCAATTATGGGGACCCCGTTCGATGGGGCCCCAAGTGACATAAAGATTAAAATAAAGCATGACTCGCACCCACGCAAAAACTGATGACGTGGCAGATGTTCGAAAATTGCGCTGGCATGATGACATAGCAAACTGTACGGATTTCCGCGTTTTGCATTGGCTGATGACGTGGCAGTTGTACGGATTTCTGTAATTTACGCTGGCAGCTTTTGGCATTGCTTTTTGGACCAGAAGCTTTTGAGTTTTGAAGGCTTTTCACTGTAACTGCTTTTCAGGCCAAGGGCCTTCAAATATGAGGTAAGGGCTCATTCTTTGGCATGCTTCTTGGAGAAGGTGCAGAGTCTCGAGTACCGGCTACTGTGTTGATGCAATATAAAGAAATACCGAAAGGGGCGCCAAGGTTTGGGGCCAATACTCTCTAGGGTGGAACTCCGCCGCTCCGTGTCGCGTGTCGTCTCTCTCTCTCTCTCTCAGTTCAGTTGTTATTGAATGCTAAAAGTCTGCTCAGTCTATTCTTTTCTATTGGCACGTGGTGCCAGTCTTGTGACAATGGTATCAGAGCATCAGGCGTGTGCTTTTCTGAAAGCATACCGGTCCTACAAAAGAGCAGAAAGGAGAAGCTAACTCCTTGATCAAAACTGCAGAAAGGAGAAGCTAACTCCTTCATCAAAACAGTCGAAAGGAGAAGCTAACTCCTTGATCAAAAGAGCAGAAAGGAGAAGCTAACTCCTTAATAAAAAGAGCAAACTGATTGTCCCTCGGAATGTTCCTCGGAATGACCCTCAAAATTTTTTGAGCTAACTTGAGTTGTTTTGCAGATATGCTGTAATCGTGGACGATTACTCTCTTTCAAGAAGGGGAGATGTAACAAACTACTGACGTGTCAAAGCCTAAAGAATGGAGCTAACTTACAGATGTGGCCGAGGGGCCTAAACCCTAAGAAGAATATGTAACAGAAGAAGTCCTACCAACTTATGTGGACCTCGTCTGATGGGGCCCCAAGTGACATAAAGATTAAAATAAAGCAGGACCCGCACCCACGCAAAAACTGATAATGTGGTAGATTTTCGAAAATTACGCTGGTATGATGACGTGGCAAACTGTACGGATTTTCGCGTTTTGTGCTGGCTGATGACGTGTCAGTTGTATGGATTTCCGTAATTTACGTTGGCAGCTTTTGGCATTGCTTTTTGGACCAAAAGCTTTTGAGTTTTGAAGGCTTTTCACTGAAACTGCTTTTCAAGCCAAGGGCCTTTAAATATGAGGTTAGGGTTGATTCTCTGGCATGCTTCTTGGAGAAGGTGCAGAGTCTCAAGTATCGGCTTGTATTGTGTTGATGCAATATAAAGAAACCGAAAGGGGCGCCAAGGTTTGGGGCCAATACTCTTTGGGGTGGAATTCCGCCGCTCCGTGTCGCGTGTCGTCTCTCTCTCTCTCTCTCTCTCTGAGTTCAGTTGTTATTGAAGTACTAAAAGTCTGCTTAGTCTATTCTTTTCTATTGGCACGTGGTGCTCGTCTTGTGACAATATTCTAGATCGACTACATGGATTCTCTTGTTTCAGTAGGATTGATTTGAAGAGCGGATATCATCAGATCCAAATTGCGCTGGGAGATGTCTACAAGACAGCTTTTCGGACAACCTTCCGTTTATTTGAATTTTTGGTGATGCCTTTTGGCCTTACCAATGCTCCAGCGACCTTTAACCGAATGATGGACCGGATTGTCAGAGAGTACAAATCTTTTGTCGGCACTTTCTTTGATGACATTATTGTCTTCTGTCATAAAGTGATGTCGTGGCTACGGACAACAGAAACCCTAATTTCTGCCAAAAACCCTAAAATTCCTGCAATCCCTAATTTTTGTCAAAACCCTAATTTCGGGAAATCGCGGAGACTAAAAAAAATAAAAAATAAAAAATAATAAAAAAATATATATTGAAAATGATGAGCGACGCAAATTTTGCTTTTTCTCTACAATATGAGAAAGAGAGAGAATGCTATTGCTTTCAAGTTTTGACTCTCTGTGAGAGAGAGAGAGCAATTGCTTTTGATTTGAAGCTTTTGGGGCTCTGCTTTTGGGCATCCCTTGTACCTTTAAATTAGTGGTGAGGGCCTCACTTCTCGGGGCATCTGGACGCAGAGTCTGAGAGTGAAACCCTAGCCACTCTCTTGTACTTTGATCTGATTAATATAAAAAGAAATACCGAAAGGGGCGCCAGTCTTTGGGGCCAATATCTCTAGGCACGGAACTCCGCCGGGCCAGTGCAAATCTATTGTGATCTGTGAATTGTTTTGAAGTGGTTATTTGGTGCTGTCGCGGTTGATTCTTGACTTGGAGTGTCCAAGTCTGTTACAATGGTATCAGAGCACGGCCGATTTCTCTTCTACGGGAAATCCGATCCCCGAATTTTTCCCGCGGCACCTATGGCTTCACGCAAGGATCAGTTGACTCCCTCTGCATCTGGAGATGCGGGCTGGGATCACAACGAAGATTCAGACCGAGAGTATGGCCCGCCTCGGCCTACTCAGGCGGAGCAAAGAGAGATGGAGCGTCGTCAATTGATTGGCGATGCAACAAAGATGATGCTCAATTTTGCCAAGGACCCAAAGATGGCAAAATATATGAACCAGATTTCTTTGGAAGAGGTACAGATGGAGTGGCAAAGAACCACAACACCACTCCTGAAACCCGCTCTCAAGAAACCTTCTGTCTCCAAGAAATATACGGAGAAGGAACTGGAGAACGTGGTTGATGCAGGATTGCTCAGCTTTTTGTGACGCACAAAAGAAAGCCAAAAAGCACGGCAAAAAAGCAGAAGAAAAGCGCTGACTTCCCGGGATATTTGGGTCGTCAGTTGACTTTTGACAAGACAAAGAAACAGAAGAAGCGTGTTCGATTTGAAGGAGTACCCAGTTCTTCTTCTTCTTCTTCTTCTTCTGACAGTTCTTCTAGCTCTTCAGATTCGAGCGAAGAAGACAGAAAAGGTAAAAAGCGAAGCAAGAAACAAAGCTTTGGAAAGGGCAAGAAAAAGGCAAAGAAGGCTACATCTTGCCCAGAGATTGATAGTTCTACTGAGGACTCGTCTACAGACAGCTCAGATTCCGATGACGGAAACTTCTATGCGAACAAGAAGAATTTTTACAAAGCCAACCAGTATGACTTTCTCGAAGATAAAAGCAAGAAAGTCCGAGAGTTTAAGGAAGGTGGCCACTCGATCAAGTTTGATACTTTTTCAGGATACTCAGATGCTTCGAAGGCTTTGTCTTTTATACAGCAGTTTGACATCTTTCGCGGGAGGACGCTATTCAGAGCACTCCAAGATTCGGAGAGCTGCCTCTTACTCTAAGAGGAATGCTAGTACTTGGTGGTCCACTCTTCTTTTAAACAAGACTGCGCCAGTTAAATGGCTGAAATTTAAGAAGCTTTTTATTTCTTCTTGGTTGACACAAGAATACGAACGAGATGTATGAGCTGCTTGGAACCATCTTCGGATGACCAAGAAAGATACAATCGATGCTTATTGTGAAAGATTCTGGAGCTCTTTTATACCCGCCTCTTCATTCAAGAAGATCTCATTCAGAGAACAGATTGAGCGGTTTATCTTGGGTCTACCTACAAAGATCCGAGATCACTGCTTGGAACAGAAGTCAGCTTCTATCCAGGAGTTGATGAGTCATGCGAAGCAGGGCTTTGCCATTCACTCTGGCAGTCTGACCTACCCCACAGATGAGGCCATGACACAACGAGCCGAATAGACTTCTGGGAATGAAAGTAGAAAGAAAAAGAGCAACCCAGAGAAAAAGATGCACGACCCAAGCTTACTCCTGAGAAGAGAGCTCGCTTCATCAGAGAGGGGAAGTGCTTTGGATGCGGGGAACATGGACATATCTCCGCGAAGTGCCCTAAAAAGGCACAGAAAGAACAGAATGATAAAGACGACGACATGCCTTAGAGTTCGAGAGCAGCTGAGGAACGTGGCAAAAAAGGCGGATAGAAAAACAGAACTGGTACCACATGGCGTGGAACTTGCACTGAATCTAATGAATGAAAGTACAAACTTTGCCGCTTTTGGGGGCAAAGTGAAGGATCAGGAAGCTCTTTTGAAGGAGCCAAGGCCAACTTCTTTTCACTTGGCATTGGCGGCTCGATTTGGAAATTACGCCCGACAGACTGACGCCACAAGCGGAGGTAGTTCGACTGGCACCCGGACAGGATGTTGCCATTACACCGAGCATTGGCAAACTTCGTTTGCAATGACAGGGGTGTTTAGGGCATGCGAGTGATGTTCTACTTGGAATCCCTTGGTATTGCCAGAACTACGCCGTGGTTGACTACCGGGCCGAGAAAGCGATTTTGACAAATGAAGGGCTCAGAGATTGTACTTGAAGTTCAGTTTCTTTACTCATTCTTTTGGGAGAGAACTGAACGATGGATAAAGGTTGAATATGTTTTGACCTGAACAAAAGAACGCCAAGATTTTTCTCCACACTCATGCCGATTGCTTTTTTTAGAGGGCCTGAAGATCAAACCATTGATCTGAAACGTGGAAGCACGCCACCGAATCGGCCACCTTACCGTGTGAGCCGAGTACAGAATGAAAAGATTATGAACCCAGCGAAAGACCTCTTGGAAAAAGGGTCTTGTCCAGCCTAGTACTTCACCGTATTGCTCTCCAATGTTGTTGGTTTTGAAGAAAGACGGATCTTGGAGAATGTGCATCGATTATAGCACTCTCAACGAAATCACCATCAAGAACAGATTTCCGATTCCTAGGATCAATGATATACTCGACAGGTTACAGGGATCCTAGTGCATTAGCAGGATTGACTTGAAGAGTGGATATCATCAGATCAGGATAGCGCCGAGAGATATCTACAAGACAACTTTTCGGACGACTTTTGAGTTATTTGAGTTTTTGGTGATGCCTCTTGGCTTAACCAATGCCTGTGACATTTAACCGGATGATGGACATAATTTTTCGAGAGTACAGGCTATTTGTTGGCACTTTCTTTGACGACATCATTGTTTTCTCCAAGAATGAGGCAGAACACAGAGATCATCTGCTTCAAGTCTTTCAGGCATTACAAGATCACACGTTAGTGATTAATGCAAAGAAAAATGAATTTTTCCTACCAGAGATACACTTTTTGGGACACATTGTGTCAGCAGTAGGAGTGCAAATAGACCCGGCCAAGATAGAGATACACTTTTTGGGACACATTGTGTCAGCAGCAGGAGTGCAAATGGATCCGTGATTGGCCCGATTTGAGGAATGTCCATGAAGTTAGAAGCTTCTTGGGACTGTGTTCGTACTACAGGCGGTTCATACGAAAGTTTGCAAAGGTTGCTTCCCCTTTGCATACCTTGACACAGAAAGGAGAACCTTTTTCGTGGGGACCCACAGAGGTGACTGCCTTTCGGACATTGAAAGAGAAATTGACTACGGGACCTATTTTGACTTTGCCGGACTTGCAGAAGTCATTTGAAGTATATTGTGATGCTTGTGGTCGTAGTCTGGGTGCGGTCTTGATGCAAGAAGGCCATGTCATAGCTTACGAGAGACGTTTGTTCTCTAGGCTGGAGATGACAGCACAGATCTATGAGAAAGAGCTTTTGGCGGTTATCCATGCTCTTACTCAGTGGCGGCATTACCTACTCGGAGCGGATTTTACTGTCTTTACAGACCATCAGAGTTTGCGCTACTTCTTGTCACAGAAGCAACTTTCGAAAAAGCAGATGCGATGGGCGAACATCTTGTCACAGTTTCACTTCCAGATTGTCCATGTGCACGGACAGAAGATGTGGTGCCAGATGCTTTGTCTCGGAAGCCGTTGGTTCTGGCTATTTCCGTGATACATCATAGGAGCTTCGAGGATATGGTCGACCAGTATGCCACAGATACAGATTTTGCAGACGTTTTCACATGGATACGGGATGGGGAGACAATAGTGGGATATTCCATTCGGGATGGCTACTTGATGAGAAAAACCATGTTGTGCATTACACAGCCGTTGAGGAAAAAGGTTATGACTGAATGCCATTGTCCACCTTTTACGGGTCACCGCAGCATTGCTACCACCATGAAATGGGTAGACAGATACTTCTTTTGGCCGTGACTCAAAAAGGACGCGGAAGAGTTGTGCGCAGTATGCCAGAAGGTCAAGTTTGACAGGCATAAGGCACAGGGATTGTTACACCCTTTACCCATACCCACCCGCCATGGAAAAGTATTGAAATGGATTTCATTTTTGATATCCAGATTACACAAAATGATCATGATGATTTTCCGATTACATGGCACGTCTGAGACAATTGTCTCCGACAGAGACCCGAGATTTATGAGTTTGTTTTGGAAGGCAATTTGGGAGAACATTCGTACGCAGTTGCAGTTCTCTTTGTCAGGAGTTTTTTGGAGCAAGGGATTGCGCATATGTACATACACATGCATGGTGCATCGAATAAAGGATTGCCCCTTTTCTTTAGCCAGGTGGTTACGTGGGGCCCACATGTGTACAGGTAGGACAGCATGTACATAGTGCATCGATTTTCACTATTACCAGTACTAATGTGTTTTTTCTACAATAATGAGGAGTTGGTAGCACTTAAAACTTCTCGAGGAAGCTATCTGCGGGCTGACGACATGAGGTAAGCAGGTGCGTCAGATGGCATCTAGTGGCGATAGGAGGCCGAACGGGGTCAATACTTGCACGTGGATGAGTACGGACACAACGTGGGTGTTTCCTTGTGATAATTATGTAGAAAGGTCATCATGAGGATCACTTTTTGGGGCCACTTCACGTGGTGGCGAGATGCATTATTGAAAAGAAATGAGTGTCAGGTGTGCGGATGATGCAAAAAGGTGACAACTATGCACTGCGAGGTCAGTTTTTGGCCTGTTCGAGGTCATCTAAAAGGCCAAGGGTGCCCAAGTAATAAATCTAAGTGTGGGAACTGAAAAAACTGAGAGAAGACCAGAAAAAACGTGGAGAAGAGAGGAGAAACAGCCGCAGGTGTGTTTTTGGGGTTTTTGGAGCCTGTTTTGGCCGTAAACTGCTCATCCGAGGTCGGATTTGAGCACTTTGACATTGTAGACTGGGGTTTTGGGCCGTTCCGGACGCGATGGCGCTGCCCATTTTGCCAAATTCCTCCCTCTTTTTCTGCTGTTTTTGCTGTGTAAGTTTCTCCTATGAGCGAAGTTTCCGCTCCAATTTGTGATTGTATCTAGTATCTTTTACCCATATTGTGTGAGCTGTTTGCCCCATTGGTGTTGGCCCAAGATCATTTGTATCTAAACATCAGAAATTCTCCTCTTTTGAGCTGAATTTTTGGGTGTGTGTGTGTATGTGTGTGTCTCTGTGTGGAGTGGGCAAGTGGATAGTCTCTCTCCTCTCACTCCATAGGTGTGTTTCCTGTCTCGGCCAGGTGGTTGTGTAAGGCGAGTGGTGCCCCATAGTGTGTGTGTGTATCTTTCCAAGAGTGTGTGTCGGGTCGTTATAGAGGCGCTGTGTGTGTTTTCATCCCGCTCTCATTCTTTTGGCACCCCCGCGGAGGATCTTCTTCGAGTACCTTCTGCTTCGAGCGTCAAGCTTCAAGATTCGAGATTACAGGTTGCAGGTTGCAGATAACAGGTTACAAGTACATGTTACAGGGATAGATACAGGTGATTCACACAGGTACAGGTAGCTGGAGTACAGTGATATACTAGCAGTGATGTCACTTGCAGTTGTTGTGGGTATGCATGACTTGGCGCCTATTTGAGCGCATTGTCTGCTGGATTGTACTTTACTTGTGGAAACTGCCATTGTACGCATTTGTGGAGCCATACTTGGTTGTATTTGGCAGTCCCAGCCATTTTTGAGACTTGGTCTGGAAGATAGTCATTTCTGAGACTTGACTATACGCGATTTGCATTAGCCTTCGTGTGAGGGTCGATAGCGTGAGGTTTTTATTGAGCTGGGGGATTCTCAAATGTAGAGATCCTTTCGGTGATACAGGTAGCTGGAGCATCCTTTTTGTGACCTCGCCATAGGCTATGTACTAGTGAGCCCTACTTGATGCTCGGGTTCTATTGTTGACAGTTTATGCATACATATACAGTCTTTATTTTGGGTTCCTACTGCTCTATTTCTGGGGAAACTCTGCCAAAATTTTTCCAAGTTATGATGGTTGGTTTTTTGGTCTTTTGAGCCATTTATGTTGTTATGCTGCTGAAATTTTGGCAAAATCAGAGGATAAGTCAGGTGTGCCTTCTTGGGAGCTGCATGGTTGGCTTTAATGGATGATCAAAATGGCCCTCAATTCACTCTATTTCATTTAACTCAGAGAATCCAGATAAATGTTCATGTGTCCACGAAGATTTTTTTCCAGCAGCGTATAGTCTTTATGTTCGGGCCAAGAAGATTAAGGGAGATACTAGAATGTCCTTTGCCTGTTGTAATTCCGATGATCAACTATGAAAACTCATTTGATGTGCATGTGTTTGTCCTTATCTGAAGTTGAGCTCTATTGAAGTTTCTGGGAATTGAGTTAGTCAAAAGTTTTGGGTTCTTGCACGTGTGTTTGAAGGGGTTCTCAAAGCATTGTAGCTTGGGTAGCCATGGCTTTCTCTTATCCGGAATTTCATGGAAGAAGTGGTGAAGATGCGGAAGACTTTCTGGAGCAAGTCGAGGTGGCATGCATAAGCAACAATATGTGTGATGAGGAGAAGATTTTGAGGCTATTTGGATTGCTTTTGAAAGATGAGGCCCGTGTTTGGTTCATGGATTTGAAAGCTAAAGAAGCAGTGGCTTCTTCTTATGGTTTGAGTCTTGACAAGTTTATAGAAGCTTTTTTAGAGCGTTTCCAGGTTTTTGAAGATGCAAATGCAGTATGGAATGAGCTCAATGCTCTTAAGCAAGGTTCTTGTCAAGGTGTTGATGCCTATGTACAAGGTTTTACAGATTTATGGACTCGTTGGTGTGTTGCTCTTAAGGTTGAGACCCCCCCTTGTTCATTGAAGAAAAGTTCTTTTGTTGATGGTTTGTCACCTTGGTTGCGGTTCGAGGTTGAGTTGAAGAGGCCCGAGTCTTTTGAAGATGCGGTATGCATTGCAAAGCACAAGGAATGGAAGTTTAAGCGTCTTTAGGAACATGGTATCAGTACAGGTATGCATGTGCAAGATGGATTTGACATGGAAGATGAAGTTAAGCCTAAGCAGGTGAAAAGTAGCCTATCCTATGATGTTTCTCGTTTCTTCCCAAGGTCTATTGTGAAGCGTAAAGAGGTCTTGCAGGTTGACAGGTTTATGGAAGAGCCTAAAGAGGTGAGTAATGCTTTGGATACATGATTGAAAAGTCTTGAAGAGGATGCATTGGCTACTTGTGTACCTTGTGATTTTTTGTGTGAGTGTGAGTTTGAGGTCATTGATGATGAGCACATATCTTTGGATACTAGTTCCTTGGAACTTAGGGAAGAGGGCAAGGTTGAGAGCCATTTTGTGGATTTGTTGGATGTGGAGCCTGTTTTGAAGCCATATTTTGATGTATGTGCAGTGATTGAACCGATTTGTGAGCATGATTGTGGTTTAGAGCAGGGATCTGTATTCTTGGAGACTGATGAACCCATGCTAGAAGCTATGGATCGTGGTGCTAGCCATGATTATGATGTGGATAAAGTTATGTGTGATGATGAGTATGCTTATGATGATGAGAAGGGGTTTGGCATATATGAGTCCAATCTCAGCTATGTGGATGCCTATGCTAGGGATATGTGTGCTGCGGGGATACTTTTCTGCTTTGGATATCAACAACTTTACCTTCACACAATGCTTTTAGCTACTTGGGTGCATGATTTGCAGGTTGTTGCTATGGCTGGTGAAGCCAAGATGCCAGGTGATGAGTCACTTGAGTTGTCTCTATCGGTTGGGTTGAATGTGGCATGCAATATTTATGCTTTTGGAACTCCAAACAGGGCGGAGGTGTTAGTTGGATATGCCTATGGTGCATTTTGGTTGATTGTTGACAAATGTAGGTGTGGTGTTATGATGCTTCTTGTGAATGAGGCGATATGCCTTTGGCTTTTTGATCCAGGTGGAATGAGCATCTACTAGTGCTGCTGCTGAGCATGAATGCTCTAGCAGGCTAGGGGGTGGGCAAATTATGTCAGGAGTTTTTTGGAGCAAGGGATTGCGCATATGTACATACACATGCATGGTGCATCGAATAAAGGATTGCCCATTTTCTTTAGCCAGGTGGTTATGTGGGGCCCACATGTGTACAGGTAGGACAGCATGTACATAGTGCATCGATTTTCACTATTACCAGTACCAGTGTGTTTTTTCTACAATAATGAGGAGTTGGTAGCGCTTAAAACTTCTCGAGGAAGCTATCTGCGGGCCGACGACATGAGGTAAGCAGGTGCGTCAGATGGCATCTAGTGGTGTCAGGAGGCCGAACGGGGTCAATACTTGCACGTGGATGAGTACGGACACAACGTGGGTGTTTCCTTGTGATAATTATGCAGAAAGGTCATCATGAGGATCACTTTTTGGGGCCACTTCACGTGGTGGCGAGATGCATTATTGAAAAGAAATGAGTGCCAGGTGTGCGGATGATGCAAAAAGGTGACAACTATGCACTGCGAGGTCAGTTTTTGGCCTGTTCGAGGTCATCTAAAAGGCCAAGGGTGCTCAAGTAATAAATCTAAGTGTGGGAACTGAAAAAACTGAGAGAAGACCAGAAAAAACGTGGAGAAGAGAGGAGAAACAGCCGCAGGTGTGTTTTTGGGGTTTTTGGAGCCTGTTTTGGCCGTAAACTGCTCATCCGAGGTCGGATTTGAGCACTTTGACATTGTAGACTGGGGTTTTGGGCCGTTCCGGACGCGATGGCGCTGCCCATTTTGCCAAATTCCTCCCTCTTTTTCTGCTGTTTTTGCTGTGTAAGTTTCTCCTATGAGCGAAGTTTCCGCTCCAATTTGTGATTGTATCTAGTATCTTGCACCCATATTGTGTGAGCTGTTTGCCCCATTGGTGTTGGCCCAAGATCATTTGTATCTAAACATCAGAAATTCTCCTCTTTTGAGCTGAATTTTTGGGTGTGTGTGTGTGTATGTGTGTGTCTCTGTGTGGAGTGGGCAAGTGGATAGTCTCTCTCCTCTCACTCCATAGGTGTGTTTCCTGTCTCAGCCAGGTGGTTGTGTAAGCCGAGTGGTGCCCCATAGTGTGTGTGTATCTTTCCAAGAGTGTGTGTCGGGTCGTTATAGAGGCGCTGTGTGTGTTTTCATCCCGCTCACATCGTCATCGTTCCACTTGCAGACTGACGGGCAATTTGAGATTTCCAGTTCAATGATTTTAGATTTATTGAAGTCTTGTATCTCGGATCAGAAGACTCAATGGAAAAAGAACTTACCTTTGGTGGAATTTGCCTACAATAACACGATACACTCTTCGACGGGGAAGACGCCATGTGAGATTGTTGAAAGTGCTGCGAAGGTTCCATCCTTCCTGAGCACGAAGATTAGATATTTGAAGCGGATGAATATAGATTTGGATACGGCTTTTGCCAAGGTTCGCGAGACTTTGCAGGAGTCTCAAGAACGACAGAAAAAGGCAGCGGTTCGCTATCGTCGCGACTTGAAATTGAAGGAGGATGATTGGGTGCTCTTACGTTTTGAGAAGGCACGCCTACGAAAGAAAAAGGGAAAGGAGAGGCATTTTACAAAGCTTAGTATGCGATACTATGGACCTTTCCAGATCACTGACAAGATAAATGATGTCTCCTTCCGATTGAAACTGCCAGATACTTGGAGGATTCACAATGCATTGCATGTGAGTCTCTTGAAACCTGTTAAGGGTGATGTGCTTGATGATGAGGAGCCCGATGAGCAACCCGAAGTGGAAGAAAACGAGGAGATCCTTGTTCATGAACAGATTTTGACACATAACGATACAAAGAAAGGTAAAGTCCGAAGGCGGTTCTTGGTTAAGTTCAAGAACTTTCCTGCATTTGATGCGAAGTGGATGGAGGAGGAGCACCTAGCAGATACTCCTCGGATTGTGAAACTTTACCTCGATGTTTTGGTTTAGCATAGTCTACTCCAAACGGAACCGAGAATTCATCTTGGCCGGAGATCTGGTGCAGTGGGATGCACAAGAGGGGAGTCACTCCGCTCCTTTGTCAACAGATGCCTCGATTTTGATACTAAAGTCACTGATGTCTCTTTGAGCTTCAGGGATACTGAGAGCTGACAGTATTCTGCTGGATGACTTTATAAAATGGAATTCCTGATAATGATACTGATTTGTTCTTGACTTCTTGTGAGTGCAGGAACTGATAGCCGAAATGACTGCAGCATTTTGGTCTGATTGATCTCGAATAGACATGGTTGCAATAGGGGTTAGTCAATCGGACATCGATGAGGTCCCGATTGGACCTAGATGTGATTGCTAGCTACATTGCTGATAAATCATGGTCTTAAGATCGGAATGAATGTTGAATGTCATGTGATGTCTTGTGATGTCGTGTGATGTGACTGTCAATTTTGTACATGTGCTAGATGTGTATTCCTAGTATGTAGGTACTAACAGTCAGTGTCTGCTAAGACGGTTTATGGCTTTTGTTGGTTTTGTAGGGGTAATCGCGGTCGATTACAATGCTTTTAAGAGGGGGGTATGTCACAAAGTGATGACGTAGCTATGGACAGCAGAAACCCTAATTTCTACCAGAAACCCTAAAATTCCTGCGAACCCTAATTTTTGTCAAAAACCCTTATTTCGGGAAATCGCGGAGGCTATATATATAATATATATATATATATATAGAAAATGATGAGCGACGCAAATTTTGCTTTTTCTTTACAATATGAGAAAGAGAGAGAGAATGCTATTGCTTTCAAGTTTTGACTCTCTGTGAGAGAGAGAGAGCAATTGCTTTTGATTTGAAGCTTTTGGGGCTCTGCTTTTGGGCATTCCTTGTAACCTTTAAATTAGTGGTGAGGGCCTCACTTCTCGGGGCATCTGGACGCAGAGTCTGAGAGTGAAACCCTAGCCACTCTCTTGTACTTTGATCTGATTAATATAAAAAGAAATACCGAAAGGGGCGCCAGTCTTTGGGGCCAATATCTCTAGGCACGGAACTCCGCTGGGTCAGTGCAAATCTATTGTGATCTGTGAATTGTTTTGAAGTGGTTATTTGGTGCTGTCGCGGTTGATTCTTGACTTGGAGTGTCCAAGTCTGTTACATCTTCTCCGAGGATGAGACAAAACATAGAGAACATCTTCTACAGGTCTTTCAAGCATTGCAGGATCACAAGTTGGTGATCAATGCAAAGAAGAGTGAATTTTTCTTACTAGAGATACACTTTTGGGACACATCATCTCAGTAGCTGGAGTGCAAATGGACCCGACCAAGATTGAGACTATTCATGATTGGCCCGATTTGAAGAATATCCATGAAGTTAGAAGCTTCTTGGGCTTATGTTCTTACTACCGACGGTTCATTAGAAAGTTTGCAGAGGTTGCTTCCCCTTTGCATATTTTGACACAAAAAGGAGTCCCTTTCTCGTGGGGACCCACAGAGGTGACTGCCTTCCAGACATTGAAAGAGAAATTGACTACAGGACCAGTTTTGACTTTGCCGGATTTGCTTAAGTCATTCGAAGTATATTGTGATGCTTGTGGTCGTAGTTTGGGTGCGGTCTTAATGCAAGAAGGCCATGTCATTGCCTACGAGAGCCGATTGTTTTCAAGGCCGGAATTGACAGCACAGATATATGAGAAAGAGCTTTTGGCGGTTATCTATGCTCTTACTCAGTGGCGACATTACCTACTCGGAGCCGATTTTATGGTCTTCACAGATCACCAGAGTTTACGCTACTTCTTGTCACAGAAGCAGCTATTGGAAAAGCAGATGCGGTGGGCGAACATCCTGTCATAGTTTCACTTCTAGATTGTCCATGTGCAGGGACAAAAGAACTTGGTGGCAGATGCTTTGTCACGGAAGCCGTTGGTCTTGGCTATTTCCGCGATACATCATAGAAGCTTCGAGGATATGGTCGATCAGTACGCCACAGATCCAGATTTTGCAGATGTATTCGGTCGAATACAAAATGGAGAGGTAGTAGCGGGATATTCCATTCGGGATGGCTACTTGATGAAGAAAACGATGTTGTGCGTTACACAACCGTTGAGGGAAAAGGTTCTAACCGAATGCCAGTGTCCACCATTTACGGATCACCGTGGCATTGATACCACCTTGAAAGGTGTGGAGCGATACTTCTTTTGGCCTAGACTCAAGAAGGATGTGGACGATTTTGTACGCAGTTGCTTGGTATGTGAGAAGGTCAAGTTTGACAGGCATAAAGCACAGGGTTTGTTACAGTCATTACCGATTCCCACACGCTGTGGGAAAGCATTGCAATGGATTTCATTTTTGATCTCCCGAAGACACAGAGTGGGCACGATGGTATTTGGACTGTTATTGACAGATTTAGCAAGCAAGCTCATTTCATTCAAGTGAAGAAAACAGTCAAGCCGGATCACTTAGCGAGACTCTTCATTGCCTAGATATTTAGATTACATGGCATGCCTGAGACAATTGTCTTTGACAGAGATCCCCGATTTACGAGTTTGTTTTGGAAGGCTATTTGGGAGAACATTGGCACACGGTTGTAGTTCTCGTCATCTTTCCACCTGCAGATAGATGGGCAATTTGAGATTGCAAATTCAGTCGTACTGGATTTGTTGAAGTCTTACATTTCGGATTAAAAGACTCAATGGGAAAGGTTTTTACCATTGGTGGAATTTGCCTACAATAACACGGTTCACTCTTCGATGGGGAAGGCGCCATTTGAGATTATTGAATGTGCTGGGAAGGTTCCACCCTTCGTAAGCATGAAAGATAAGATTTTTGAAGCCGACCAATACACGAGAAACTTGGACATTGCTTTTGCCAAGGTCCGGGAGGCTTTAGAGAAACCTCAGGAAAGACACAAAAATGCAGCAGAGTGACACCGTTGCGACTTGAAATTAAAGGAGAACGATTGGGTGCTCTTACGTTTTGAGAAGGCACGCCTGAGAAAGAAAAAGGAAAAGGAGCGGCTTTTTCCAAAGCTTAGCATGAGATACTATGGACCTTTCCAGATACAAGAAAAGATAAATGATGTCTTCTTTAGACTCAAGCTGCTCGATACTTGGAGAATTCACAATGCTTTTCATGTGAGTCTCTTGAAGTCTTTTAAAGGCAATGTGCCCGATGATGGGGAGCCAGATAAGCAACCCCGAAGTGAAGGAAAGGGAGGAGATACTCGTTCCAGAACAGATACTGACACATAAAGATAGAAAGATTAAAGGTAAAGCGATAAGGCGGTTCTTGGTTAAATTCAAGAACTATCCCGCATTGGATGCGAAGTGGATGGAGGAGGAGGACCTAGGAGATGATACTCAGATTGTGAATCTTTACCTTGAAGCATTCGGTTTAGCATAGTCCGATAGAACCCCGATTTCAACATGAGCGAATCTAGTGCAACGGGTTTGCACAAGAGGGGAGTCACTCCTCTCGTTTGTCGACAGATTGCCCCGATATTTTGATTTGATATAAAGTCACTGATGTCCCTTTGGGTTTCATGGATACTGCTGAGCGGACAGTATTCTGTTGTATGACTTTATGAACTGGAATTCTCGATAATGAAAATGATACTGGCAGTACGGACCCGCAACGTGCACTGACATGCTGACGTGGCATACTGTACGGACTTCCGAATTTTTTGGTGCGTTTTACGTTGACAGGCTGACATGGCAGCGTACGGATCTCCGCAAATTACAGAGGCTGCTTTTTAAGCACTGGCTAGTTTTTGGACAGTTTTGGGAAGCTTTTGGACTCATTGCTTTATTTTTAAAAGCTTTAAGCTTACTTCTTTTGGGCTCTACTTTTGGACATCCCTTATAACCTATTAATTACTGGGCAGGGCCTCACTTCTCAGAGCATCTGGACGCAGAGTCTGAGAGTGAGAACCCTCCCACTCTCTTGTACTTTGAACATAGATTAATACAAAACGAAATACCGAAAGGGGCGCCAGTCTTTGGGGCCAATATCTCTAGGCATGGAACCACGCCAGGCCGTGTCGAATCAAGTGTGAATTTTGAACTGTTTTGAAGTGAATCTCTGTTGTGTCGCGGTAGAATCTTGACTTGGAGTGTCCAAGTTTGTTACAGAAACCGGCCAATGTGGCCGGTCAATATTATAAAAGGGAGGGCAGGGCTTCATTTGTAGTTATCGACCCCCACTGATAGAGTGCCGGTGGTTAGCCCGTGAGGGTAGGAGTAGGCGAGGTCACCTCGAGGAGGTGAGGCTGGGTGGTATGGGACGCTCGGTTTTACAGGTGCACGCCTACGTCCTCGGACGCTGGCCCCAGCATGGGGGAGCTGTCGGATGGTGGCTATGGTTGGGTGGTTCGTCCGACGCGTATTTGTAGGCAGTCCGTGTAGCCGAGAGATCCATGATGGGAATGGGATCATGCTAGCTAGGGTGGATGAAAGAGAAACATCGTGCACACAGGTGAGTGTGTGTGTGGCTAGATTATCATCAAGCGAATTAGGTTCCAAGATCAATTAACTTGGACTCATAAAGACGATCTTGAGTATTTGTGAAGCCATCACAAGCTCACCATAAACAAGGGATATGTAATGCAAAATAGACTTGGTTTATTCATTCATGAAATGAGCTTTAAGTAGCTCTACAGCCTTGCACCACTACATGTGGGATAAATCCACCTTTCCTCTCCTTGACTCATACTCTTGTACTCTAGGACAAAGCTCACAATTACAATCCTCCCCTTGAGGTTTGGACTAGAAAGAATCTGAAGAAACTGGCAACTCCGGCACACTCCAATCCAAGAGCAAAAAAGAACATCTCCAATCCAAGAAACCATCCCCAATCCAAGAGACAAACTATCTCTAATCCAAGAGACACTCAACACCTCCCCTCAAACAGATGTATAAAAGTGAGACCAAGCTAGTCCAAGCTATCTCCAAACAAATACAACTGAAAGGGAAAGGCAAAACAGAAAAGCTAGAGAATGTCGTCATAGACTAGAAGGCTATTGCCGCCTTCTTCCATATCTTCATCTTTGTCTTCTTCTGCCAAATACACTTTGGGCCTTGGATTTCTGTTGGTGCTGCCTCTGTCCCTTTTGAAACACTTGGAAGGGAGGTGACCCTTCTTCCCGCAAATGCTGCAAGTCTTCGATGCTAGATAGTCCTTTGCTATGTGCCCTTCTTTGCCACACTTGAAACAAGTCTTGTTAGTGTAAGGTGCAGCGTAGGTGAATGTTGAACTTTGCTCAAGATGAGTGCTCCGAATTGTGCTCAAGGGTTCCTTTTACTCATGGAAAGGAGAGCCTTCCGTTCCTTTAGTGACAGAGTGCAAGTGATCACAAACAAAGTGGATAAACATTAAGAATGAAGGTGCTGAGACTGAGAGATAGAGAGAGAAGAATACGACACCAGAATGTTGTCAAACCCTCCTTGAAAGGCCCCACTCTCTATGGCGAGAGCGGTCTACTATTGATTGCACAAATCTCTACAATGCCTTGGACTTGCCGACGATGTCGACGACGACGAGACGGGCTGAAATCTGAAAACGCTAATGGCTGAAATCTACAAATCTTTATCTGCTGAATTCTGACTCTATGTCAGTGACGACGATGCGCTGAAAATGCAGATGCTGAAATCTGCGTATTCCGGGCTGAAACTGCAAATGCTCGTTGATCTGACCGTGCGGCGAGGATCTGCTGCGAGAAGGTGAAATCTGCGAGGTTTGGGACTTCTACTGTGGTGTCTTACTACTGAAAACTGAAAACGCTGGTGCGTGCGTGAATGGACACTGTGCGTGCAAGTGTATGAGATTGAGAGAGAGAGAGAAGAGAGATACGACACCAGAGACATTGTAAAACCCTCCTCCGAAGGCCCCACTCTCGTCGGCGAGAGTGGTCTACTATTGATTGCACAAAGTGGTACAATGATGATGCATGGAAACTGATGCAACTCGAGGCTATGTCGGTGACGACGACGGGGATGGCGACAATGATCTAAGGGCTGAAATCTGCAACCTTCTAACTGCTGAAAATCTGCTGAACTCGGGGCTGTTTTGGGTGACTGAAAACGCAGGTTTGGCTGCGTTTTTAGGGCTGAAACTCCTTGATAAAAACGCTGGTGTATGCAGGGATTTAGGGCTGAAAACACTGCTTGGTCTGCTGCGAATGAAGGCTGAAAACGCTGGGTAATACAGCTCCTGCTGATGGCCAAAACGCTGGTTGCTCTGCTGCGAATGAAGGCTGAAAACGCTGGTAGCTGCAGATGCTGGTCTTTAAAAATGCTAAATGGTTGGTTGAATCTGCTGGCGATGAAGACTGATGCAAAAACGCCAATGCTGATGCAAAACGCTGGGATGGCTTGGGTCTGCTGCTGGCGATCTTGGTTGGAAAGGCTAGGCTTGATGGGGTGCTTGAGGGGTTCTTGCTGAGAGAGGGGAGTACCTGCTGCCAAAGGCCTGTTGTGCTCCTTGCTCATGTGCCCAAGAGTGCTAGCTTTGGTTTGCTTATATATTTTCTTACCCAAATTGCCCTACCTACTTTTGTTGGGAAGTCACTTAGATTAATAAGTGAAAAATGTCAAAAATAGGGAAAATAGGCTAAAATCAGTGGAAAATTTCTCTGACTGATTCTGATGGATTCTAATGGGAATGCTTATGATTATGCTGTGTGCAACCAGAGGATATGCATCTATGCTAAGTGACTGGGCATGCACGGTCTACGAATAGACTCACAAAAAGTGCCAGATCACTTCTAATCTAGACTGACTGGAGTGATTGAACCCTGATCATGCTGTAGCTTGTTCACGGACACATAGGGTTGGATGTGTCACGTGACATCCCCTCCTTTTCAAAGTGAGGTACTGGTACCGAACTATATGGTGTCGAGGGAGATCGCCAATAGCATCGGGAATCCTGGAAGGGACTCTTCGCCGGCCCACTCTGATGTGTGGGTCGTGCGGTACTTGAACTTCATAAAGGTCCGCAACGCTTGCTTCTTTGAGCCGCGCCGAAAGCGGCACAAAGTCTTCTGTGGCTCCTTCAATGCTTCAACTTCGTAGAGAGTCATGCTTCCTTCTTCTTTAAGAATCTCCATGGCTGAAAATTCCTGAAACCATTTCCAACACAAAACCATGAACATACCCATTCCATGTAAAGTGAGTGAAAAAAATATTTGTCTTCTCTAAAGACTGTGTATGCAATGTAGATGAACATAGAGACGGAGTGACCACCCGTTTATCAAACACATGCAAACGATGAGATCGAATCTTTCTTTTATGATCTAGAGCAATCAACTGTGGCAAAACACAATGGAAATGCCCACGCTTGGTGCTCATACTTTCATGTGCTCGTTCGTGTCATGCCAAGGAAGAGACATGGAATGTGACTTCCTTACATACATACTTTTCAGCTTTTCATGAAAAATCCGCATACATTCGTGCTCATCCATGAGAGAAACGTGCTCAACATACAATATGTCATGCCTAGGAAAAGGGATCACATAAAGATGCTGACTAAAATACAGGAAACGATCACGAATGAAACATTCGAATAATGCGTGCGTATCAACCATGCGAACACATAATACTTCCTGTGA
This sequence comes from Adiantum capillus-veneris, assembly GCF_014529385.1. Classification (NCBI taxonomy): domain Eukaryota; kingdom Viridiplantae; phylum Streptophyta; class Polypodiopsida; order Polypodiales; family Pteridaceae; genus Adiantum; species Adiantum capillus-veneris. The sequence goes on from NC_140960.1 coordinate 89,503,869, forward strand.
TGGTTCTTTGGACCTAGGCTTGAGAGCCAAGATCGATCCTGCGTGATTGATCGAATCTGCAACGAGGTTAGCTTCGCTAGAAAAAGCATCAACTAACACATCATCCTTGTGAACAATCACATCTTCTTCATGCAAATCTTCATGCTTGTGAGAAATCACATCTTGATCATGCAAATCATCATGCTTGTCTTTATCATCCAAATCATCATGCTGATAATTGTCAATTAAATCATCATGCTGCTCACAATCATGCAAATCCTGTGTGTCATGCTTTGGAGAAAAAGAGATTGAGAGAGTCTCCTTCTCATGAATTCGTTCAATCTTGTCCTGCATATTAGCAATGAGAGATGGAGAATGAACAATGTCCTCTCCATGAATGACAATGGGAGAATCACTTTTGGCATTGAGAGTGAAAGTGTTAGCCTCCCAATCAATGAGAGGGTTAGCATCACGAAACCATCGAATGCCCAAAATGATATCACATCCTGAGAGAGGAGAGACAACAAATCTTCGAGTGAAGGCAGCTTTTTGAATTGCAAACAACACATCAAGGCACTCCTCCGTGATCAGAGCGTCCATGCTGGGAAGAAAGCCAGAGACCTCAATAGGAGATCTTTGACTAACTTCGAGGCGGGCTCTCTTAACAAGAGAGGGACTGATCACATCATGCATACTACCTGGGTCAAATAATATGACAAAAGGCTGCCCTGACGTACGACCATAACATTTAATGAGAGAATCATCAATGGGAGGGTCATGAGAAACTTGGGGCACACTCGTGTTATCATTAATTGCATTGACAGAGGAAGTGGATTCTGTGGATTCTTTAGATTCATTCGATTCAAGCTTAGGACATGTTCTTTTTATGTGACCCTTAATGTGACAATGAAAACAACGACATTCCTTAGAGTAAGTGCTTTGCTCTTCCGACGTGATGTATCCTCCTACAATTCCTTGTGCTACCTTTGCATATGGAGTAAGCTTAGGTTTAGCAATTGTGTTAGCCTTACATTGGAGGAATTCTTTTCTGAGAGACTGTTGGAAGATTGGTTAGAAGAGTTACCATTCTTACCATTCTTACCGTTCTGAGGGTTCTGAGAAGTCTGCGAGGTACTTGTGGACGTCTTGTTCTCTTTAGGCTTTCCCTTGTGCTTCATCTCCTGTGCAAGAGCAATCGGTACCGCCTTGTTGAGATCGATTGGGTCGAAGACTTCTACATCAATTTTGATATAGTCGTCTAACCCAAAAAGGAATGCCTCTTTGCGTTCATCATCCGACTTGCGTAATTGGGTATCTAGCTGCAAAACACGATTAGAAAAAGACATAACTGGCATACCATTTTGCTTGAGAGCACGCCAATCGTCCTTCAATCGTGCAAGGTACTGAGGTGGCATAAACCGCGCCTTGATCTTGTCTTGGAAATCAGCCCAATTGAAGGAAAGGGACGTGAGTTCGTCAGCTTCCTCTAGGTGCGTGGCTAGTTGTGCCTCTTGCTATACGTGGTACCAATTAATGGCATCACCGGCAAGGTACATAGCTGCCGTCAAAACTTTGCTATTTATAGTCTTCTTAGTTGTCGCAAAATAAGCATTAAATTGATGCAACCAAGAATGAATAACTGTAGCATCCATCTTACCAGCATACTTACTGAAAGTCAACTTCTTTGTGACTGGATGGTTGGAATCCGCATCGTGGCTTGCTCCACTTGAGGAACTCCTACGATCTTTGGGTGGTTAGGACTTCGAGGCTAGTACTTGGCGAATCAATTCTTGAGTGCGTAGTTCTCGTTGAGCCTCACGCTTGATCTCCAAGGCCGCGCTTCGTGCTGCCGCTTCCTCCTTTCTTAGTGCTTTTCGTTCTTTTCGTGCGTCGTGCTCGCGTTCTAAAGCAATGCGATTCTCTTCTTGCTTGCGGTCCTTAGCTTCTTGTTGTTCTGCTTTGCTTGCTAATTGTGCCAACGCAACTCTATTCGTTTCTTGTTGTTGTGCCATCATGTCCAACATCTGCTTGACCATGGCCTCCATAGGGTTTGGGACACTTGGTGGTGTAGATGGCGAAGGGGGAGGGTTGAAAAAATCTCCTGGTGAGAAAAATTCTTCGTCGCCTCTCTCATGCTCATCACCTATATGAAAAGTATCCATTCCGCTTCGGGTGACGACCATGCACTATGATCTTTGGTTCTTAAGTTCACGAGGAACTTGGGTACTTGAGGGTCTTGGGTTCTTGGGTTCTTGAGGATCTTGAGGTTCTTGAGGTTTTCTTTCGCTTGCAAACCGTGTTTGAGAAGGATCTTCTCTTCACCCGAGTTCTACTCCTTTCTGCGGGCGCACCCCTTCGCGGCCTTGCGCTCACACCAAAGTTGCTTTTTCCCACCTCACGTCGAGTGGCCGGCCGCTAAGTGCACGGTCCGCTCTCAATGAGTGAAAAGAGACACAAGGGGAGGCTGGACAAGCCCTTCTTTCTTGGGATTCTTGCCACTCTTCAAAAAACACGATTAGGAATCGACACGCCCAAGCGAACTTGGGTTCGTGCGACCGCAACAAGCAAAAAAAAATTCTTGTGATTCTTGTGGTTCTTTCCTTGAGTGATACAAAACTTTGCCAAAGCTCTGATACCAATGTAAGGTGCAGCGGAATGAATGTTTGCGCTTTGCTCAAGATGAGTGCTCCAAACTGTGCTCAAGGTTCCTTTTGTTCTTATGGAAGGTAGAGCCTTCCGTTCTTAATGAGAGAATGCTATGATCACAAACAAAGTGAATGGACACTGTGCGTGCAAGTGTATGAGATTGAGAGAGAGAGAGAAGAGAATACGACACCAGAGACGACGTAAAACCCTCCTTCGAAGGCCCCACTCTCGTCGGCGAGATTGGTCTACTATTGATTTCACAAAGTGGTACAATGATGATGCATGGAAACTGATGCAACTCGAGGCTATGTCGGTGACGACGACGGGGATGGCGACAATGACCTAAGGGCTGAAATCTGCAACCTTCTAACTGCTGAAAATCTGCTGAACTTGGGGCTGTTTTGGGCGACTGAAAACGCAGGTTTGGCTGCGTTTTTAGGGCTGAAACTCCTTGATAAAAACACTGGTGTATGCAGGGATTTAGGGCTGAAAACACTGCTTGGTCTGCTGCGAATGAAGGCTGAAAACGCTGGGTAATACAGCCCCTGCTGATGGCCAAAACGCTGGTTGCTCTGCTGCGAATGAAGGCTGAAAACGCTGGTAGCTGCAAACCAAAAACGCTAGAGATGCTGGTCTTTAAAAACGCTAAATGGCTGGCTGAATCTGTTGGCGATGAAGACTGATGCAAAAACGCCAATGCTGATGCAAAACGCTGGGATGGCTTGGGTCTGCTGCTGGCGATCCTGGTTGGAAACGCTAGGCTTGATGGGGTGCTTGAGGGGTTCTTGCTGAGAGGGGAGTACCTGCTACCAAAGGCTTGTTGTGCTCCTTGCTCATCTGTCCAAGAGTGCTAGCTTTGGTTTGCTTATATATTTTCTTACCCAAATTGCCCTACCTACTTTTGTTGGGAAGTCACTTAGATTAATAAGTGAAAAATGTCAAAAATAGGAAAACTAGGCTAAAATCACTGGAAAATTCCCCTGACTGATTCTGATGGATTCTAATGGGAATGCTTATGATCATGCTATGTGCAACCAGAGGATATGCATCTATGCTAAGTGACTGGGCATGCACGGTCTACGAATATACTCACAAAAAGTGCCAGATCATTTCTAATCTAGACTGACGGGAGTGACTGAATCGTGATCATGCTGTAGCTTGTCCAGGGACACATAGGGTTGGATGTGTCACGTGACAATAGATCTTTCTTTAAGCTCACTTTGCTCTTCTTTTTCTTAGCTCCAAAAGTTTTTTTCTAGTGCTTCCCATGTAGCTGATGAGGTATCACAATCATCAATAAAGTGTACATAATTGTCATGCAGTGATTATGATTCCTAATACCCGCTCGTCCTTGGCTTGATTTTGTGCACTTATAGCTTGTGTCAGTACTCGTGCACTAGCAGTAGATGTTGGATCAGTGAGCGTTGGCTTGACTACTCCCCACAATTGCTTTTTCATTAAGTAGCCTTTCAACTTGGTTTGCCAAGTATAAAAGCCCTCCCCGTTGAATTTCCCAAGCCCCTTCTCTTCCATTGCGCTAATAGAGGGGTCTTAGCTTAGGAGACCCTCCTAGCCAGTGTCTACCTTTGTACACGGGCACAAGTATTCCAGAGTTGTGCTTGGATGCAAATTAAGAGAGAGAGAGAGAGAGAGAGAGAGAGAGAGAGAGAGAGAGAGAGAGAGAGAGAGAGATTTTATTATCGTCCTCGGAGGTCAAATATGACCTATGGGACCAAAGTTACATGTGATGTAGTATGTGTATGGCTGATGAGTGACTCTCGATGCTCCAAAATTGTAGTGATGAGAGTCGCAATGGAGAGCCCACACTTTGGCTGGGAGAGGAAAGTGTGTAGGTCTAAGTTATGGCTGAAAATGTGAGAGAAGCAAGTTCGGATGTGATCAAAAGCTGAGCACTCTAGTAGTGTGTGGTACTCAGACTCTCGAACTTGCAGTGAGCATAATGTGCACAATCGATTTGACTCTTCTCCATTGCCCCAACGCCCTATCTCGCATCGAAGGAAATGGGAGCTAAGCCGAATTGCTGCGATAGTGCGTATCGCGGACAAGGGAATAGGCTCAAGCATGTAAGTGTGAGTACGGTTTCCTCTCTCAGCGAAGAACATGGTTTTGTAGTTGGGGGAAATATAGGTGGTGTAATGTATGAAGCGTGACCCACCGGATTTCTCCCAAGCCGTAATACATTGGCGTTGTAGAAAAGCTTCATTCACTTGAGAGTCAATTGAAGCATCTTGTAGCAAGTGTAATGCATCCCATCTCCCAAACCACTTCTTTATGTCTTGCATCCATCCCGTGCTCAAGATCTTGCTTTTATGCGTCTTTTGAACTTTTTTGCTTGCTTCCCATGCAATTGTAGGAAGTCGATGTGAGGGGTTTTGACGCATCTTTATCATGTACTCCACAACCCTTTCCATGCCCATAACCTCAATTGGAAGAGATCCCGACTCAAGAAGTAGGAGCATATATGGTGTTTGTGTCTTAACTTGGAGAAAGTTTGTAAGAAAACGTTTTTGGACATTCTCAAACTCTTTCCAAGTAGACTTTGAGATGCTCCCGCCCCACACTTCAACTCCATAAAGAAGAACCGGTGTCACCAACGCATCAAAAAGATACTTCTTGAGAACCCAACACTTGATGTTTCCCGCATTACACATGTTCTCAAATGCATAATATGCTCTCTTTCCCGCTTCCAAACGACGCATAGCACATTCATGCCACTTGTGATTGGATGGAACCTCAAGGCCAAGGTACTTAAAGCTCTCAACAACTTCAAGTGTCTCGTTGTTGTACACAATGTATGGCTTCTCCTTATGGTTGGTTTTCACAAGGATAAGCTTTGTTTTGGATTCATTTACAATCAGCCCACTATGCAAGCAAAAGTTCTCAAGGACAACCATAAGCTTTTGTGCATCTTCTAAAGTGTGTGCTAGAAGCACTACATCATCCGCATACAACAAAAGCATGATTACCGCATTGCAAATAGTGACCTCTTCAATGCCTTCTTCTTGCATAAATTCAAGTACCATTTGTTCCAATTGATCGATGCATAGACCAAAGAGAGTTGGTGACAATGGACATCCTTGTTTAACCCCAATAGTGCTTACAAAAATTTCTGAAATTTCTCTTCCCATGCGCAATTGACAAATCACCTTCTCATAGATTCGAGAAACCGCAAGCATAAACTCACTTTGCACTTGGAGTTCTTCCATCCTTCTCCACAAATTGTTACGTGGAATCATATCAAAGGCTTTCTTAAAGTCCACAAAACAACAATACAATCGCTTGCCTTTTAACCGACTTTCCTCCATGAGAACACGAAGAGTGACAAGATGATCAATGGTGCTATGGCATCGACGAAAACCCGCTTGTCCCTTTGCACGCTTGTCATTCTCTTCAGCCCAATCACTCAATTTCATCTCCATTATGCACCCAAACAACTTTGCCATAAGAGACCCAATCATTATAGTCCGGTAGTTACTTACATTCTTTACATCCCCTCCTTTATTCAAAGGCTTAACCCAATAAGTACTCCAATCATAAGGCATACCATGTTGAAGTGCAAGGTTGAACATATCACACATCCACTCATGGGTAAAATCTCCCGTCCATTTGATCATCTCCGGCTTGATACCTTGAAGATCTTCCGCTTTGCGAGTGGCCAACTTTTCAAGCCCACCGCATACATCCTCAATAGTAAAAAAAGACGGCATACATGGGAGTGAACCATAAAATGGCATTTTTTCAGTATTTGCTTGCTCATATAATTGCCTACAATGTGTGTACATATCCACTAGACTCAAGTTACCAAAATTCTCAACCCGCTTGCCTCTCAAGTTTCTCCAAAATCTTCCACATGCATGTGCCTTTTCTTGGACTTGAAATTCTTGTTGCTTTACTTCCCATCTTCTTCTCTTCTTTTGAATCAATGCCTTGTATGTATGCAAATGACTTTGATAGTTGTCTTTGTCCATAGTTGCATCAAGCTTTATCAAGGACTTTCGAGCATCTTGACATTCTTTATCAAACCACCTTTTGCGTGATCTATCTTTGTTGATACCATGGAGATGCTTTATGGCAAAGCATTCTTCTGCACAAGAACAAATAGCTTTCTTGAAAGCTTCCCATTTAGTTTCCAATGGTGCATCACATTGAAGCTTTGTCATCCATAATTTTTGCTCAACCATTTCAATGTACATTGGTGCCCGTTTGAAATCCATACATAGTGATAACTTCTCTTTCCTTTGGCTGAGATTATCATGCTTAGTTGCTTCTCCACATGAAAGGTCAATACATAAGGTGCGATGGTCGGATTCTGGGGTCCATTGACCAAACATAAAACTCTTTATGCGATACATGATGGCTTCAGAGAGTAGCATATAGTCAATCACACTATCCCCATTATGTCTCTTACATGTAAATCCATTGGTTCCACTCCACAAAGATACACCATTGGCAATGAACATACCCGTGCTATTACACATGTGTAAAAGTAACTTTCCATAGTTATCCGGCTCTTTCTCATCCATTGAAGTACGATCATACAAGTGAACTTCCTCCAACTCCCTTGAAATGTATGGCATATCAAATTGTTGAGTATCATGTTGCAATGTTTTTGTGCGAGCATTCATATCCCCAAATACAATAACATCACCTTCACCTTTGAAATAAGCAATGTCCTCTTCCAAATCAGAAAATGGTTGATCTCTATCCATGCAAGCATAAAAGAGAGAATCATGATGAGGAATGTAGCAACCGGCTACAAAAATGGGTGCTCTTTTTGGTGTCATAATTTTCAGCCATACATAACGTTTGTACTTGTCATCTTTCACAATTGATACAAAATCTTCCAATCCTTTCTTAACCATACATGCTAACCCTCCTTGTCCTCTTCGTTGCTTGAGATTCTTTGACCACATCAATGAATGTACATTGTAATCCTCCAAGCCGTTAATCCTTTGTGTATCATGCTCCCAAGTTTCAACAAGAAGTACAACATCGGCTTTGCTTGTTAGTTCATCAATGCCAACCCCCGCATTCCATGGGTATCCATTACAATTCCAAAAGCATATTTTCAATTGTAACTCAGTCTCATAGGTCACGCATCCCTATTTGCTTGAGAGACTTTCCTCCTCCTTGGGCACATTTTCTTCACGAGAGATCTCCTTGTTTTTATTATTCTTTTCCTCATATGCCTTGCGACGCATATTTTGTTGCTTAATAGTGCGATCTTCACATACAAAACATTTTGTATCCCTCAAATAGATCCAACTATTATCAAGGATAATCTTTCGCTTGGTCTCATCCGGCATGGTGCATACAATTGGCCGTTCTCCCGAGCGAGGAGCTCCTTGCTTCCCCACTCTATGTGCTCCATAGACCATAACTCCGGACATGCCAAAGCGGGTTTTGAAGAAATCTTCAATAACAATGGCAAGAGAAGGAGGTGTCTCTAACTTCTCTTCGGGAATTCCACGAATAACAATGTTCTTGGAACGTCGCTCCCGTTCCTTCAACTCCTCCACATCCACATTCTCAACATTCTTTGTTTGAACCATAGCTTGCATGAGTGAGGAATTAGAAACCACATTGCTACCACATACATCAGCCTAAGACTTGTTTGTGCATACATTTTTCATGTCGCATACATCCCGGCTCAAAGTGTCAAATTTCTCCTCTTTCAATACATGATCATGCTCTACTTTGTTCATCCGCTCCTTCAAAGCATTCAAGTCCACAAGAGAGCGTTTACATTCCTTGACTTTCTCTTCAAGTTGCATCAAACGTGTTGTTTGCATCTCAAGTGTCCTCTTGAGATTCTCATTCTCAACCACAAGTATCCTTAGTGTGCCATTCTCCATTGCAAGTGCTCGTAAGTCTTCACCTTGTTTGTTTACGGTCTCTTGCAATGATACCAAGTACGCCATGATCATGGCTTCCGATGTCGTTGGTTGGGTGGTTGTGTTGCTATCTCCACACTTAGGAGATTTTGTATCATTTTCCACAATGGTTGTGGACCTTGTTGAAGAAGAAGAACCCTTGCGAGTGCCGGAAGACATTGTATGTAAAATAGGAGATGAGAATCAATTTTGTTGAACCTGTTCACTTCGGAAATGCTGCTACAGAAACGCCTTCCATAACTCTGAAAATTTCTGTCTTTACATCAATGCGTAGAGGACTTCGTTCTCTTCGATTGAGGCTATAGATCACCCAAATCGGAGTTCGGATGAAGAAGTTATGATCAAAAGAGTGGACTGCTGTCTACTAGGTCAAAAAACGGCTGAGTTTTTTGAGAGAGAGAGAGAGAGAGAGAGAGAGAGAGAGAGAGAGAGAGAGAGAGAGATTATTTTTATTTTTTGTTTCGTCGAAATGAAGCACCTCTTCATTGAAGTGAGGCCCCTCTTCACACCTTTTGATCTCTACTTGGTTTTTCCTTGGACGCTTGATGTGGAGCTTTGGGAAGCCTTGATTTTCTTTGTTTGAAGAATTGAGACTTCGCTTGTCGGCTGTGGGACTGCCTGCTTCTTGCTAGATGCCCTTGGAGCTCGCGGGATTGTGCCCTTGTGGGAAGCCTTGGGGCTAAGGGGAGCAGCGCGGGAAGGGGGGCCAAAAGAATAGGGCACTCCCGTTGGGAGTTCTTGTGCTCCAAGGGCGTGGGAAGGGGCCCCCCGTAGGGGCGGGCCCGAAAACTTCTTAAAAAACAGTTGGGCGAGTGCCGGATGGCAACCACTGGACGATCGGACACAGCGAAGGCAAATAACCGGCGGCGGTGAGTCGTGTGAGGAGCCACTGGGTGGCAACTAGAGGGGCCAGTCAGTCGATCAATGAGCGTCCGGCCGGACCCGAAAGAGGAATAGAGTTTGATTGAGCGCTGCCTTCAAATCTGCCGCCCGCCCGCCCACGTGTGTGCCCAAAAGGCCTTCCCCTCTTGACCAAAAACCTTATTTAGGGTATCTTCTCGTGGGCTTGGAAGGTGGTGACCTACAAAAAAGGGAGTTGAGCATTAAATGCTTCCCACACACACACACTTGAGCAAGACTTTCTTCTGCAACAGCAATCAGTAGGGCTTTTCAACAAATGTTGATTTTAATTGGATGAGTAACCCCTCTTGAGGGACCCGATTTGAACACGAGAGGATTCAATAGAAGGCCCTTGACAATGGCTACGCACACACATAGTCGGATTGAGCTGACTGGTTGAGCATAAACCAAATTTGAGAAGTATGAAAAAGTGGTTTTTGAGCTCAATATAAAATTGGATCAACTCAGTATCAGGCATAGCTAAAGGCAATCAAGAATATGATTTGAGGCTTAAGGTAGAGAGCAATTAGGGGAGCAAAACGTGCAAAATCAATAGTAAATACAATCTAATGAAAAACTAATGCTTCCTAATCAAACTTGCCTAATCCATGGAGGGTAGTGGCCTCTTGGGTCTACCAAGGACGTGCCCACACATGGATAGGTTAGACTAATACACAAATGCATAACGGCAAACCTAGGTAGCACACAGTAGCTCTGATACCACTTGATGGGAGTGGGATCATGCTAGCTAGGTGGATGAAAGAGAAACATCGTGCACACAAGTGAGTGTGTGTGTGGCTAGATTATCACTCAAGCGAATTAGGTTCCAAGATCAATTAACTTGGACTCATAAACACAATCTTGAGTATTTACTAAGCCATCACAAGCTCAACATAAACAAAGGAGATGTAATGCAAAATAGACTTGGGTTATTCATTCATGAAATGAGCTTTAAGTTTAAAGTCCAAATTTCTTAGCTACCTGTGCTACACGAGAGCTTTTCTGACTTTTGTATTTTTTTCCCTTCGCTTTCCTTGATTTGTTTTTCCTTTGTTTGTGCTCTGTTCGTCTGTCTGTGTGGGGTGCCTGTGTTTGTGAACAGGTGAGTTCTTTTTTGGTTGCATGTGTGCGTTCATGTTTGTTGTTGTGCTTGTTATCTCTGCTTGCTATTTTTCTATTGGTTTCCATGTTTGGTGGGTTGGCTCAGGCTTTGGGGTGGTGGCTGAGTTCTGGATGTTCTGGGTGGCATTTTGTGTTTCTTCAGCAACTTCTCCTTCTCAATGCTTGGCTGTGGCAAGTTGTAAGGATGCCTAGCCCTGTTGATTGTTGTCGGGGGTTGTTCTTGAGGATTTTTATCCATGTGTAAGGTCTCCTGTGCTCTTCTTGGTGTGGATGATGGATTCATCTTTATGCCGTCCGTCCCGCTGGTTTGGCCACTGGTTAGTCAGGGAAGCTCGAGAGTCCACAGCTCGCTGTTTTCTCACGTGCTGTATTGTTTGGTGCTAAAGACGTTTCCAAGCAGATTTATGTGGTTTCTGTGCGGATCTTTGGCTCTTGACTTTTTATCTCAGCCCCATCTATGTGTATTTTTTCTCCCTTCACAGCTTTGTTTTCCTTGAAGATCTTGGGTTTTTCTTCACTTTTGGTTTTATGTTGTGATCTGGCTTCCATTGTGTTTTGTAATTGGTGTACTAAACTTAGCTAAGTTATCTTTGGTTCTTAGAAATGGTGGTACCTTCTTAGCACCCTTGGTTACCTCAAATGGCGCCTTCCCCGTTGACGAACGACTCTATTGCCGGAGGCGAACTGCACCAAGGGCAAATACCTTTCCCATTGAATCTTTTGATCGGAAATATAAGACTTCAACAAGTCCAAAACCACTGAATTGGCTATCTCAGACTGCCCGTCTGCCTGTGGGTGGAAGGAGGAGAGAACTGCAACCGCGTGCCAATGTTCTCCTAGATTGCCCTCCAAAACAAACTAGTGAATGGGTGAAACAATGGACTCAGACATACCATGTAATCGGAAAATCTGTGAGACACAGTTTTGCCAAATGATCGGGCTTAACTGTCTTCTTTACCGGAATGAAGTGGGCCTGCTTACTGACTCTGTCGATGAGTGTCGAAATGCCATCATGCCCACTCTGAGTCTTGGGAAGATCAAAATAAAATCCATGACGATGCTTTCTCAGGGACGGGAGGATAAAGGTTGTAGGAGTCCTAGTTCCTTATGCCTGTCAAACTTGACCTTTTGGCATACTAAGCAACTGCGAACAAACTCGTCCACATCCTTTTTGAGCCTTGGCCAGCAGAAGTAGTGCTCAACACACCCTTCAAGGTGGTATTTATGCCGCGGTGGCCCGAAAAAAAAGGTGGACAATGGCACTCTGTTCAAAACCCTTTCCCCCAAAGGTTGTGTAACACACAACATCGTTTTCCGCATCAAGTAGCCGTCCCATATGGAATAGCATGCAACTATCTCCCCACTCTGTAATCGGGTAAAAATGTCTGCAAAATCAAGATCGATGGCGTACTGATCTACCACTTCCTCAAAGCTTCTATGATGAATCGCAGAAAGAGCCAAAACCAGGGGCTTGCGAGATAACGCATCTGCCACTAAATTCTTATGTCCCTGAACATGGACTATCTGGAAATGAAAATGTGACAGAATGTTAGCACATCTCATCTGCTTTTCCGAAAGCTGCTTCTGAGACAAGCGGTACAACCCCATCATCAGTTTGAGAGAGAGAGAGAGAGAGAGAGAGAGAGAGAGAGAGAGAAATTTCATTATCGGCCTAGGAGGTCAAATATGACCTATGGGACCAAGGAAACATACACGGTGCCTCTTATCAAGAGGGTACATTGGAAACATGAGTAGATGCGGATACAACAAAATTGTGACATATGTCACTTAGAGCGAGAGAGAGAGAGAGAGAGAGAGAGAGAGAGAGAGAGAGAGAGAGGGATGTCATTCTCAGCAATGCGTTTCACTACCTCCAGATTGTGTCCGTGCTGAACCAGTCATATATAAGACATTCGAGAATTTTGACAAGAAAGTGACATTACTGAGGGCTTATGTCGGTGATCGTGCAACATGGAGGAATCCAGCTCATCCTTGGAGAGTGGACAAGAGGTTTGGACTCAAGGGGGTCCCCACACTCATTTTGTGGAAAGATGGAGCTGTTTCTGGAAGGCTGGAGGATAATGAGGCACATCTGGAGCATCATGTTGAAAAGCTTTTGAACTTAGCAACTACTGATGCCTAACCATCAAGGAGGGGTATCTGGCACCTGCAGCAATAAAAATTTTGTTGCCTTTATAAGGTCAAATGATGATAGTTTGTGGTAATTATGTGCATTGTAAATATAAATTAATAGCCCATCTTAGTACCTTGTTTATGTGGTGGTACAAATGACATATATGTGCAGTGTCTACATGAGTAGCTCATTTTAGTGTATGTAAAATTTGTTCTCTGTCCAGCACTAAATTTATATTTTGTCAATTTCTTTTTTTTCCTTTAATTTATGGCTAAATCTACACATAATTATCAATTCTTGAATTAAAAATCATACTAATTATCCTAGTAAAGAACTACTTTACGTACGTTTCTAGTTATTTTTGGGGCTAAGTCAGTGATTATCCTTTTTAAATTACCACTAAATTAGAGTTTTGTGCTCGCGTGCAGTGTATTCCAAGCTTTATCGTTGGTTAATGCTTCAGATTAGAGAAAAATACTCTTTTCTGTTCACGAACTAAGTTTGGCATGGCTTTCCTCGAGTTTTGGACAAGCCATTTGCCCTCTTCCATGCATGTGGTAGTCATTCTTTAATACTTTCTCGAGATGGTTGGCTTGTGTGCTGGGATTGCTTTATTTTTCTCTCACTCTGCAATCAGATGGGCTTTAGAAAACAGCCTTAATGAATGCGCACATGCGCTTGCCTTGTGTGTTGATTTTGCCCATTAATAAGCGCCATTCTAGCCAACAGAAGCCTGTTATCCTTTGTGCAGAAGCCACCATATGTGCAGTGTTGAGGGGGTGCTCGAAAAAGCCTAGGCTTATTAGTGCCACTTACATATTGTGAAAATTTACCTCTAAATTTTAAATTCGAAAGTGTGAACCTACAAAAATTAGAGAGATTTCGTGTAAATACCTTCAAATATAGTCAATTTACCTCTCAAATTTTGAAGGTTTGAGATTTTTTTTTTTTTTGTTTCACTGTAAATTTTGATGAGAACATGAAGGCAAGTGCGTGCATGGAAACTCGTAGAAAAAAGGTGTACTTGCAAATAAGTGTATTTGTTGTATAGATCATAGACTGTGAGTTCTGCCTGACGCATTTTGCATCTCTCAACGCTAGCATTTGGCACTCTTGCTTGCCTCTATCCCATGCATTGACTTGCCTGCTTATTTCTTTGCATGTGGTGCATGGAGATTTCCAGAGACAAAAAAAGAGGGGTGGGCCACTGTGTCGATATGTTGTTCACGTCTCTTGGACGAGGGAGATTGTTTATATGATGTATGGAGCTGACAATGGTGGAGGCCAGCTATTACATGGAGTTTGGAGTTGTTTTGTGTGTGTGTTTGAGTGAAGTTGCAATGGCTGAAGTGATGGTGTTCTTCGGTCAATTTGTCACTTGGATAAGCTGCTGTGTGTTGTCAAATAAGTCATGAACTCTCTCAATCTTGCTCATGTATTTTCCATCAGTTGGTATACACTTTTGTTCACTTGCATAAAGAGTAGATACGATACTTGCCAAGTACTTTCGGCAAAAAATGGTAGCTATGATACAGTGTAAGAGAAAAATGTGAATTTGCTTGATGTTCACTACCAGTGGTTTTTGTGGATGACATCGGAGCCATACACAAATGTAAAAAGAGATTTTAGTGATTTTGTGCTGGCAATAACACTCGAATGGGAACTACAAAAGAGTTGAGATATCAGGGGCATGAGCATACATCAAGAGAGACAATTAGACACTAGCAAGGCCATTTTGTGCTATTAAAAAAGAGTCCTATAGAAGTGAGATCACTAAGGAAATCACAAAACACTTGTTCCAATCATTCTGGTGCAGCCAAGAAAAACAATCAAGAATATCTTTGGCTACCATATCACTCGTTGTCGATTAAGAGAGCGCATTTTGTGGGAGAATAGTGCAATACTTTGTAGAGCCTCTATATCTATGCAACTTAAAGGCGTCATTTATGCCTTTAAGTTGTTACCTTTTGTCAAATATCGTTGGACCTTTGTTGCATAGAACGTTGCATGCATCTTAAAGATAGCATCCATTTCCACGAAGTCATGTGGTATGGGAATGACGCTTGTTCATGCATCAAGCCAAGAAAGAGAACAAATTTCATGAATTCACGTTAGATTGGAAGGTCTACTTTGTCTAAGGCTTCCATTATAACATGTAAGAAGTGAAAATCACAACTATCACTGAACAATTTGTAATTGTCTTGATAATTTTAATTACTGGCTTGTTTTTCAAACATCCCCATGATGTATGGCTTTGGTAATAGCCACATGGTGTTAGATATGGTATCTTTCTAGTTTTTTTAGAGAGTTTTGGATTATCCATAAGAACAAGGCTTGTTTAAAACATCCTCACGGAATTGGGCTATATGATAAATGTGTGATGGAAGCTTTATGAGGTACGGCCTAAAGGTTAAACATATAGAATAGCATGTAATGTGCTATCAAAATTGAACTACGGATTGAAATTTGAAAATAAATGTAATCGAAAATTGTTCGAAGAATAATTTCTTGTCATAAATTGACAGATGCACACTTCAACTTGTATCATAAATTTGTCAATGTACATATTTATAGACAACTAGAAATACATCATACCATACACAACTTGAAATTGTCATATTGCAAATGTGAATTTACCTTATTCTTATTTTTCTTTATGATTTGAAGCTTGTGCATTGGGAAAACATTGACTATGAATTTGGCTACAAAATCAAAGTAGCTACATGATGAGTCTTTATATTTTTAATGTTCATGCTAAGCAAGTTTCCCAGAGGAAATCTATGACTAAAATTGCTCGCCAATTGCACTTGTGTTATGGTTTCATATTATTGATCAAATTTTGACGTAAAATAGTTATTATACTCCTCGGGACGATCACGTAGCAAAAGCTCCCTATATCACGTGCGTTCCAAGAGATTATTAATAATACATCAATATACTTACTTCACTTACACTACATATACATTTAAAGAAATCCCAACCCCCTCACAAGAAGATTTAGAAATTTTCTCATGTAGGAAAATGGAGTCTTTTCCAGTGTTTTTCATACAATGATTAACATCATGAGCTTCTGCTCGAGAGGCACCACATACCTAACTAGGTACGATTGGGAGCAGGTGACCACCGGCCCCCCCACCGGGCCGGCGGTCCCCTGCCCCCAATGGTACCTAGCTAGGTATGTGGTGCCTCCCTCCCAGAAGCTCATGATGTTGAAGTAAGTCACAATGTGGGAATTATTGTGAGAATTTGTCCAAAACTTCTTGTGCCTTCTAATGTATACATAAAAGTAAACATTTTGGATAATTAATAATCCTCTTTGGTTAACTCATGTGATATATACACACTTTGAAAAGTGACAGCGCCCCAGGTTATACTTTAGAATTAAGTTGGACTTTAGAATTAAGTTGGAAACATTCTCTATCTTTGGCAACTTTGAAAGTAAGCTTTTGTGGGTATAATTTGGAACTACAACAAACTAAACTTCAAACTTTACAATTTGCTTGCATATATGAAAATATAATAACTAGGCTTTATAGAGTCTTAATTGCTGGTTTATGTAGAAAGCCATTGACATCATTTGGAAACAATCTCACATTTTGGTCAAATGTCTAATGCAAGACCTACGAAAAAGGAGAGAAGGGAAGTTTATCGTCGTAGGAACAATCCTGATTCCCGAGGGATGTCATAGATCTATCCGACAAGTTGTGAACTAGAACTATAGCGATTCCGAGGTGCTTTTTGGAGAAGAAGTAACTCCAAAGATGTATATCTCAATTGATCTAGCAAGTATGAGGTGCTTTTGGAGAAGAAGTAAATCCAAAGATGTAAGGAATCAGGGCTAGAAAAATGTATTTTTCCTAACCGAACAAAATAAGGGGAAACTTGAAATTCTCCCGCTTTTTAGGTCCAAAATTCAAGCTTTTGCCGCTAATTACACTATAACTTGTGTAAATTTTCCAGTTTTCTTAAAGGCAAGCTCAAAATCTAACCGGGATTTTATAATTTCAACCGATCAAAATACACTAGACCCCAGTTTTTTTCTAACACTGGTAAGGATGCTTTAGCCTTGGTTTCACATTCAATGATCATATGAGCCATCCCAAGAGACCTAAAGATGTGTCAGACAATTTAAGACCTATAATAAAGATGTGTCCCCCACGATTCTTGAACTATATATATATATATATATATATATATATATAGAGAGAGAGAGAGAGAGAGAGAGAGGTATTTTTATTCAATATTGCAAAGCATTTACATATTGTGGAGACAGGTTCCAATATTCATCATCCCATGGTTGCTGAAGCTGCACAACAAGAAGAGCTTTATATTAGCTAATCTCTCTCTCTCTCTCTCTCTCTCTCTCTCTCTCTCACACACACACACAGAACACGCATGACAACAAGAAACTTGTTTAGCAACCATGAGAAGGCACACCTTGAGCTGCGAGGACGCCGTTCCCGTCGAACCCGAGACGCCAGAAGAAATAGCCGCCCATCTGCCTGCCCTTGAGGTAATTTACTTTAGCAGAGATACTAGTAGCATCATCATAACCCACCCACAATGTCTGAGATGACCCAACTAAGCCATAGCAGTATACCCCCACCGACACTGTCGAATCGCGGCGGCAAGTCGCACTGCTTGACTGGATGAAGCTTTGCACCATATCATATGAATACACAGGCCCTGCCCCCGTCGCCGCCGCCCCGATCCCATTGCTTGTTGCTGGTGACTCGAGGTACCATGTACGCCCATATGAGGCTAAGCCCAACATTGTCTTCTGCGGTGGGAGCCCTGCACTCAACCATGCCGACACACCCCCGTCGGTTGACACCATCGGCTCCGTATCGTCTGACTTGTACAATGCTGTGTGTATGCCCGTCTTGTTCGGCTGCCATTCCCAGAAATCATATGCCATTATGTTGACCCAATCCAGATTGTCGCTAATGGAAGCGACGGGGTATGTGTTCCCTGTGTAGTAATCACATGTGAAGTATACCGCGGCGGCAAGAAGAAGGGGGTCGGCGGCATTCTCTGCCACGACAGCGGCTTGCCATTCCTGAATGAGAGTGCCGAAATTCGCCATGTCCGCAGCCGTCGACGGATATTCCCAATCAAGATCGAGCCCGTCGAAGCTGTATTGCCGGGCGAGAGCGATGCTCGTGCGAATGAAATTGGCACGGGCAGTGGAGCTGGCAGCCATGGATGAGAATATTGTGGAGGAGGAGCTAGAACCGCCGCCGCCGATGGAGAGCATGGTTTGCACATCGGGGTTGCTCTGGCGGACGGCGGGGGTGAATGCGGCAATGCGGCCATTGTCACTGTCGGGGGGAAGGACAGAATATGTGGATGGGTCGAGCTTGGCGAAGGCATAGTAGAGGTGGGTGAAAGGCATGGCATTGATGCCGGCAGGGTCGACGCCGGAGTCGTAGTAGTGGTAGGCGCCTTTGATGACATCACCAGAGGAGGAGGCAGGGAGCATGAGAGCTAGAGCCAGGAAGGAGACAGAGAAGAGGTCCATTGTGATGACAAGCAAGTGCAAAGGCCGGTTCAAGTAATGTCACATTTTGGTTGATTTTATAGGCTTGGGCAGTGTTCACAGAAAACCGGTCTAATTCCCCATTAGTTTTGAGGGCAGACCTATTGAAATTTCGGTGTAAAAATCAATAAAAACCGAATAAATCTACTAACATAATATGGTGGAAGGGGGAGCTTTTTACACGTGTCGCAATGTGCGACCTGAAGGCTAAAGTCCAAAACTAAAAAAAGCCCCTTTGGATGCGAAAGAGGGAGAGAGGGGGAGAGAGAGAGGCCACCGAAGGCGACCAGCCGTACTAGTTTCTCTTAAAACCGGTAGATTTTCAAAGGTCTCCTTTTTTCCATTGGTTTCTAAAAACGTTTTTGGTAAACACCGGGCTTTGGTTTCAACTTGTTGCCTTAACTGTTACTTTTGGGATTTTGTCAACCCAACTGTCCACAGTAGGCCCGCTCAATTTTCGAAATCGGGTGTATTTGATGGAATCTTATTTGATACTTTGTATGGTTTCAGGGGAAAAAGGGCGGGGCACAACACGTGGAGGAGAGAGGAAAAGGTACACGGGCAGATTTTCTTGGTGTGGATCGTACTGCAGAAAGAGCGTGTTGTGTGCGTAGGTCGGCCAGAACCATGCAAATCGCGCAGCTGGGAGCTTGTTGCAGAAGGCGCAATGAGGAAGGTGCTGACCCTCGCCTGCGGGCAAGAGGCGTAGACATGTGAGGTAGGGACGATGGGTCAGCCTGAGACAGAGTGGTTTTGGGAGTCCCTCCATTATGTGGGTGCTTATGTAGAGTAAGGAAGGCGCGCGTGTCCTATTGCAGACCACAACAGGCACAATTTGCAAATGCCGTCTCTTGCTCTGTGGGGGATGCCGTCACGATGGTGGGGGAAGGAGGGCACCATAGTCCCGATGGCAGTGATCGCAAGCGACGTTGGGCGAACGACAGGTGAGCAATCATTGTGTGTGCAAGACGCCACGCGCAAGAACCAGGGACAATGCAAAGACTTAACTTTTTGATATGGGCGAAAACTGAATCTTGCCAATTAATTAATGGCTTGTTTGATTTTAGACTAGCATTGCTCAAAGTTTCAACCTTCATCATCCTTTCTCTCCTTACCTTCTTTTTCCAAAGGTCTTAACTTCTAAGGATATAGTCACGCTACGAGTACGATTTGTCTTTTTTATTTCCAGTAAAGCGCTTTAGAGTATATTAGAAGGAGCAAAAAATTACAACCAGATCTGGTATAGTTTCACAAAGTATGATATATCTTGTGAAACTATACCAAAATTGGCATAGTTACAAAGAGACTTGCATAGTTATAGATGACAAATACCTAGATGTGAATAGAGCTCGTGAAAATTGGCATAGTTACAAAAAGACTTGCATAGTTATATACGGGAAATAACTAGTGCATGTGTGCCATGCATAAGCACAATTAATCAATAAAGTAACTATGATAAACTTATAACTATGCTTTGTGTGGCCACTGCCTCACTACCTGTGGAAAAAAACTCTACCACAAAAAACTTGGTAAACCTGGAAAAAAGACTCTCGGATTTGATCCTAGTACTGACGTCAATAACTATTTTCCCACCAAGAGGAAGGTTTGATTTCCTAATTATCAAAAGGAAGTTGGTGAGTCGGTTTATTAATTGATTTCTAACTTGTGAATAAGCATGTAGAATGGGAAAGCCTCCCTCATCTTCTCCATAATCTAATCCAGATATAGAGTTGCGAAACAATATTGTTTTCTCACGAGACGTACACGAATACAAGTTGGAAAAGACTTCTTACTCAGAGGGAAATGTCGATCCGTCCCTCCGGGGATCGGCTGAATTTGCGGATTCAGATTCAAAGGGGTACAATACTACGCAACTTAATGAATTGTTTCCCAACCGTATTGCTTGTAACCAACCCAAATCTTGCTTGTCACAGATTTTCCGGAGAAGCAACGAATCAAAATTGTTTTGGTGGCAGTCACTTCCGTTTTTGGAAACTACCAAGTTTTTATAGAATTTGAAAAACCTAACTAAATCTTGCAGATACCTACCCCCACGAACTACTTGAATCCCTTCAGTTTTCCCCTTGAATCTATCCCCGCCAAATAGTTGGGAATCCCTCCTCATTATGCGTGCCTTCCACCTACCGGAAGGCAAGGTAGTCGTGACATCATAACGGATTTCTCTTTCCTCCTTTGAAGAACTTGTAGAAATTGAAATATCTTTGTTCAAACCTAAGTAGTAGGGCTCCAGTATTTCTCTCTTCCCATCTCTTCTGACGGATAAAAATCTCTTGAATTGGAGGAAGCAATCGTAGGAGAAATTGCCATAATTTTTCGTCTGTTTCTTTCTTATCCCCTCACCTCCATCAATGACTTTTGCTAATACAGGGTGACGCCACTACCCCTCATTATTGAATGACGCAGATTACGTAGAAACAGTAAACTTAAAAATCACAAGTCAGATAATCTGATGAAAGGTTCAGCAGTGGAAGCTGGACTAACTACAAGTTCTTCGAGATAGTGGTTTTTCAATGATTCGGAGAAGTAGTTTATGGAGTCCCCTATAAAATATAGTAAAGCTCAATGCTCACAAAAACATTTTTCCCAAACACAGCAACAACAAACACAATTAAAATTCTTTAGGTTTTTTGTCACCATATGATGGATTTGCCAGTTTCAATACCAAAATATGTGAAACATTTCTCGCTAGGATTTTCGAGAGAAGTAAATAATGCGTTTGGATTTCCATTACCAATGATATTATTAGTCTTTATCTCATTACTTTCACAGTTTTTGAAATATACAGAGCAAAGGACAAGTTTGAAACTCTCCCATTTTTTCTCAATGGATTTGTCAGAATTACACTAAGATGTCAGAGAATTTGTTAGTTTTCTTCAAGGCCAACATGGAATTTTCATCGGATATTTCTAATTTTAGTCGAGAAAAATTACACAAAGGGCGGTTTTTGGTGAAGAATTGGTCTTACTATCCTTTGGCCAAAGGGAGTAGTACTAAGGAGATTTGGATGGAGACTTGGAACTTTGAATGCAACCTTTAAAGTCTTTCATTGTTTTGCTTCTATTATCTAGTCTTTGAAATGGACTCTCTCCTAGTGGTATACAAACCACCTTTTTCTTCCAAACAGCTTCCATAGTGTGGGTCACATCATCACCATAAGTTGGTTGCCTTATTTGCAGGCAAATATGAGAGGTAGTAGACATTTGTTTTCCTACTTCTATAAACAAGAACATTGAGCCTAGTACACTCTTTCTCCTCCGCTTTATCCACAACCGGCCAGCTCACATTGGGGTGAAAAGGAGTAAAAGCCGCCTCAAATTCCACTAAATTTAGTGTTATTTTTTTCTCTTCTATATGTATTTTACCATCTTTTTATTTTTTTTGCAAAACCCAAAATAGGTGGGTGGAAAGATTAGATTAATAAAACCAAAAAAAAAACATCATCTGACCTGCTCAACCCGAGCCAGCCACCAACCGATACAGACCAGACCTAAGACCCAAGGTACATCGGCTAGCAAGGGGAGCCACCCCACCGCAACACAACAAGACCGACTACCAAGGTACATCAGCTAACAAGGGGAGCCACCCCATCGCAACACAAACAGATTGACTATCAAGCAAAGGAAGAAGAAAAGAGCTTACAGCCGCAGAAGGGCGGAGTCCAAGCCTCCATCACCAAAGGCCGGTAGGGGTTGCCACCATGAAACTCCCGTTGTCATCGGAAGACAACATGACCCTGACCGCCAGACCAACATATCCAAAAAAGATGCAATCAATAGATTGAACACTCCCAAGCCCACTAGATCAGGGCCCACAACCAAAACTCCCACATCTGAGAAGCCGCACAATCAAAGGATTGACTGCACCATCTTGAGCCACCACACGAACATCACAGATGACCATCAACCTGAGCCACAAACCGAGCACAATCTGAATCTGCCACCACATACATTTCGGCCAAGATGTAGAATGCCAAATACCGCCAGCCAACCAACAACACCACAAGGAGCAGGAGTCCATTCGCCGTCCACGTACCACAGCTCTGTCCGCAAGTGGCCAAATCCCCACAACCATCATCAATACCCTGGCGAGCGATTCGCCCTCTACACGAGCGCAGACAGCCGCCAAGCCTGAGTGGCAAAAAATTGTCAAGCCCAACCTTCTTCTGAGTACCAAAGTGGGCGGGGTAGCCGAGGGCTCCATCCCCGGAACCCCCCTACACCCGAGCCTCACCACCCCCACCACAACACTCCCTACGCCTGTGGATCCCACAGATCTCTACCACTGCTAGTGTAGGAGCCTCCAGAAGCCGCATCTATGGGCCCCCCAACCCGTATGCAAACTCTACAAATGAGCCAATTTTTAGTATTTTTAAGAAGGTAAAATATACATTTCATGTGTATTTTACCTTCTTAAAAATACTAAAAACTGGCTCATTTGCGAGTGAAAAAGCTTTGAAGCCGGTCCTATGAAAAATCTTTCCCAAGCATTGCCTCTGATGTAAGGCCATTGTGACTTTTCACATTGAGTTAGCTAAGCGATCTTGTTCACAACTTTCGCTCATGTCAATATTACTCTTACTAGTACGGCCGGCCGCCTTCGGCGGCCTCTCTCTCTCCCCTCTTTATCGCGTGCAAAGGGGCTTTTTTTAGTTTTGGACTAACCTTCAGGTCGCAGATTGTGACATGTGTAAAGGGCTCCCCCTTTCGCCATATTATGTTAGTAGATGCAGTAAAGAAGGGAGCTAATGAAGGTAGTGATGGAAGAGGTATCATACAAGAAATTGACAAAAGATCACTATAAGAAAAGTCAATGAAGATCCCCCCCCCCCTCCCCCCCTTCTCTCTCTCTCTCTCTCTCTCTCTCACTTTCTCCTTTGTTGGTACACCCACTACAAGTTTTAGACTTTTTCTCATCGTTGTAAAAAATGAGATTTACACTCGACGACTGAGAAAATGGTTTTTTACACATCGGAATGTGATTTTTTCACGGTTGAAAAAAAATAAATCTCATGCGAAAATCAACTTTGTCATCCGAAGAAAAGTCATGGCACCGTGACTGTTCCAAAAAAAGGTGAAAAAGTCAAACTTTTACATGTAAAAAGGCATGTTTTTCTCGTATGAAAATAGAAAACTTGTTCCGATTTTTCTAAAGGGTGTGAAAAAAGGTGGAAAAAGTGGCCTTTTTCTCAACTAATGAAAAAGTCTAATGAAAAAGTCTAAAACTTGTACTAACCCTTTTGGCCTCTAAAAGACCTTACTCATAAGGAGGCCAGTTGTATGAAAACGCTTTTAATGTTGCACTTCTCCAGGTATGGGCCTCTAATCTTTGTAAGCATGTCAAACTATAGGGTACCTCGTGAGACACCCTCCAAAAAGATAAGTAAAAGGAAAGTGTAGTGACGTAGATAGAGAGAGAGAGAGAGAGAGAGAGAGAGAGAGAGAGAGGGCGAATGTCAGTAGGTGTTGAGAGAGAGTGAGCGAGCTATGATATTTTTGTGTCTGTCGTGGAGTGCAGCCAAGCGGACGCAGCGCAACCGACATAGAGACCTCTCTCTCTCTCTCTCTCTCTCTCTCACATTCGTGATATGCCCGGAGAGGCCATGAGTGAGGGCAAAGGGGGTGACAGAGAAGACGTTTCTCTCTGGTTCGTGAGCTGTAGGGGAGGCCATGGGTGAGGGCGAAGGGGGTGACACAGAAATGCAGCGAGCAGGTAGATGGATGGCATGAGCTCAAGTCGTAGCACAGGACAAGCAGGTTGTCACCATCGCTAGCAAACTGAGAGAGGGATCTAGGCTTGGGGCGGGCAGGAGGCTGCGAAACCAAATTCATGGCAGTAGCAGGAGATGGAGGGTACGCAACAGACGCGAAAGGACCTGCCTTGCGTTGTGCTGATGCAGTCGACGGACACGGCGTGGAAACAGTGGACGGAGCCATTTTTGCTTCCGCGAAGGCGACGAGCTGAGAGTCTTCTTCATTAATTAATTAATGAAAGTGAACTTAGACCCAATATGTCGACTTAGATGCAAAAGTGGCACTTTTGGCCCACAAAGGTCTTTTTTTTTTTTTCAAAACTCACAATTGTGAGTGAATTATATTGATCAACCTAAAAAAATTACAAGGTCTTGCCATGCTCGTGTTGAGCCAGGACATCATACAGGGACCAAAATCACAACGGCCCACAAAGGTCTTAAGAGACTCGGGGAACTTGTTGGAGCAATTCTTGACCGTTAGATTAAGTTTGTTCTCAACAATTGTGGACCATCAAATGAAGCTTGCTGAATTGGCCACATGGAAAGTCAATGTTTTCCCCTGTTTTTGATGGAGATTAACTTACTGGCATGGGGGGCCACACACACTCTCTTATCATCTTATGAAGTGAATGAGAGTGTTGTATTAACTTGGGGGCCATACATGCTCTCACATCAACTTAAGTAAGCTATTGTGACTATTCACCTTGAGGAAAAAGTGATGAAATCACAATGCTTGTCATGTAGTGACTTTGGCATGAACGTGATGAAGATATTTCCTAAGAGGCTTGTATAGATGTCCATTTCTCTAAAGGTTGTAGGTTTTCCATTCTAATTTGAAACTCAAGCTTCAAATTATGTAGGCGGGATTACAATAATCCTAGGTTTTCTTTTGACCGAGTACTAGTTCTAGGCCCTTTTTGGCACTTCCTTTTCCTACTAAGCAAGCCTTTAGAAACAATGCTCACCCAAAACATTTATCTAAATAATGGATCAAAGGAAAAGTGAAAAGTTTGAAACTTTTCCATCTCTTCTGCAGAATTGCACTAAGATGTAGGACAATTTGTCGGTTTTCCTCATGGTCAGCATGAAATTTTTATCAACTCTTTCTAATTTTAGTTGAGAAATATTTTGCAAAGGTTGGTTTTTGGTGGAATTGGCTTTAGCGGGCCCCCCATAGACCCTACAACGTACGGGGCCCTTCTTCCTCACATGAGAAATACCCAATTCCCTCTATTCGGATTATCATTATTATTATTCTCTCTTTCAACCTTTGACTTTGGTGCTAAAAATGAGAGGAAAGAAATATTGAATGAGATCAAAAGCTCAACATTCAAGTATGGTATGATATTTAGACACTCGAACTTGCAAGGGGCATAGTGTGCATAATGGACTCTTCCCTAGTGTCCCAATGCCCCGTCTTGCATGACAGGTAGTGTGAGCTAAAGCCTAAGTTAATTGCTACTATGGTGCAAATTGTACGTGAGAGAATATGCTTCAACTTTAATAGGTGAGTATGGTCTCCAAGAAGCGGTAATTAGGTGTGCTTAGCTATATGAAAACACACCAAAGTGGGAGTTGTAAGCCTTCTTGACCACCTCATGCTTGGCTTGAAAGATAATACAAAATTGGACCATACATTAATATGGTCCATTTGGCTTCATTAATTGCCCGCAACGGGTGGCCACCATCACCAACACAAACACATGAGTGAAACTCTCACCTCTGTCAATCGCTCAAACTTGTAAACACTACCCTTCAAGAATCACATTGGCTGCCTTTGTGATGCCTCTTCTAGCTGCAATATGGGTGTGCTACACATTTCAACCTTGCTTTCCTTGCACTTTCTACCACCAATGCCATTGCCACCACCAGCATGTTGGGGGAAGCCTTTAGCTTACACTCTATACATAACCAATCCCTAAATCCAAACATACTAGCATGCACCCCTATGCGCATGAATACAACCTACTACATAGAGTTTCCTAACACATGCTTCTCAATCTTGCTACAAGTTATAACCATATGCTACTTATTGCAGCCATTTCCCTTGACCAGATGAGGTGGATATCCCTTTCACCATTTATTTCCACCTCTGAGCCTACATAAGTCCATAATGCTAAACTTGTATATTCTCTTTGATTCTAACCAATCAAGGAAGGTTCATTTCATTGTATTGAGTACACTATCTCTAATGTAATCTCTTATTGCTATGCATTGCTCATACTAGGCCTTGTTCGAATTAGGGTTGCAGGAAAACACACACAGCTTGGAGAAGACGAAGGAAGCTCAAGGCCCACAATAGAGAGTGTTTTACTTAGTGTGCAAATGGAAATATAGATAGCCCTAGAGTGATGGGCGTATATACAATGCACGGGGGAGAGGGAAAAAATGCCCCGACGGTCCTAGTGGGTTCACAGACATCACATGTATATGGTAATAGATCCCCCCTGGAGTGATGTGGTGAACGAGATCTGGCACATGATGTGCCATGCCCTGAGGACACGATCAATCCACAGAGGGGAGTAAGCCCAAAGATTTGCGGAAATCTTCGAGCTTCTCACGAGACAATGCCTTTGTGAAAAGATCTGCAAGGTTGTCCTGTGTTGGCACATAAGCCAAGCTGATCTCTTTTGCTAAGAGTCTCTCCCTGACATAGTGGTAATGCACCTCAATGTGCTTTGTGCGAGCATGAAAAACTGGGTTTCTTGCAACTGCCAATGCGCTCTGACTATCAGTGTAGATAGTGTTGGCAGTGTCCTGTCCAACAACCAAATCATCCATAAGGCGTCTGAGCCATACATTCTCAACCGTAGCTATGAAGACTACCCTGTACTCAGCCTCACAACTCGAAGTGGCCACAATAGGTTGCTTCTTGCTCAACCACAATATACATGAAATGCCAAGCATGAAACAAAAACCACTTGTGGACACTCACGTGTCAAAACAACCAGCCCAATCTGAGTCCGAAAAAGCATGTAAGTCTGGCGGCAATTATCCCCCCTTGGGATAAAACAAGCCAAGATGTACAGTGGCACAAAAATCCTCTTGACAACCTGCCAATGCTTAGACCCTGGGCTATGCATAAATCTGATGACCTGTGAGACTGCAAACTGAATATCTGGCCTCGTGTTGTATACATAAATGAGGCATCCAACAACAGTTTGGTAAAGAGTGACATTTGTAGGATCACCAGCATCATGAAGACTCAATTTTAAACTTGTTTCCATAGGAGTGGGAATAGGTTTGCAATCCTCAAGCCCAAACTTACATAACAATGTCTCTATGTAACTTTTCTGACACAAGGCAATACCACCATCACACTGCTTAAATTGTATCCCCAAGTAATGATGCAACAGCCCCAAATCTTTCATCTTGAAAGTAGCATTCAAATCAGCCTTCAATTCAACAATATGTCTCTCATTTGGTCCAATGATCAACAAATCCTCTACATAAAGAACCACAATGAGAAGTACATCACCCTCACGCTTTACCTATAATGTTCTTTCTGTTGGACTGTTATGAAAGCCTTGTTTGACCAAATGAGTGTCATCTTTCTCATACCAAGCACGAGGAGATTGCTTCAACCCATACAAGGCCTTCTTACATCTGCACACTTTGTCCTCTTGTCCTTTCTTGACAAAACCGCCAGGCTGCGTTACATAAACTTCCTCAAAGATGTCACCATTCAAGAAAGCAATAACAATGTCTGATTGATGTACATCCCAACCAAAATGAGCCGCCAATGCATATAGAAAATGCATAGTAGACATACGACAAGTGGGAGAAAAACTCTCTTCATAATCTCCGTCTTTTTGTTGTGCACAACCCTTTGCAACAAGTCTAGCCTTATGGCGATCGATCTCACCATCTGGCTTGCGTTTCAACTTGTAAACCCACTTTGTACCAACGGCCTTTTTGCTAGGAGGCAAATCACATAAAGTCCATGTGTCATTTTCTATAAGTGCATCATATTTTGATTGCATGGCAGCCATCCAATTTTTTGAATTCTGTGCTTCATCAAAAGACAGAGTTTCCTCAACATCATGTAAGCTAGACACAGCCAAAGCATAACAATATGATCCATAAGATACATGGCCAGAGCCTGAATGAGTATGACTAGACAAAGGTGCATCCAATTTACTGTCATGCAATGTATGCACCAGTCATTTTGGCATACCTCTAGCTTGCTCATTTTCAGCCCTTTCCTCATCAAGTACATCATGTACATCTGCATCAGTATTAGGATGATATGTAACATTTTTGGAAACCCCCATAGGTTGTACATTTGCCTTATTGGAACTTACATTCGAACTTCCACCACTGAAAAGGGGCAACAAAGTGTCATAAATGTCCTGTGAGCTTACATTACTGTCTCTAGTACATGACAGCAAGGGCTGAATAGAATCTTCCACAAACACTACATCCCGTGAAACCAAAATACGCTTTGTTTGTGGATGATACAACCTGTAACCTTTTCTTTTCGCACTATAACCAACAAAAATACATTTGACAGCCTTATCATCCAATTTTTGGCGTTGTGTTTGTGGCACCAAAGCCTATGCCAAACAACCAAAAACACTCATGTACTCAATAGAAGGCTTTCTATCATGCCATGCTTCATATGGAGTAATAGACTGCAAAGCTTTTGTAGGACACCTGTTAAGTACAGGGGATGTTTATGGAGCGAGCTTTGGAGCGAGTTTTTTTTTTTTTTCATCCCACCACCACTACCTCCCATTGCCGCACTTAGCACCCATTGCCACCACCAACTTAGCCCACCACTGGTGGTTAGTGGTGCTAACTTATTACCACCATATGTGTCGCCCCTAATCCTACAACCATAGTCTATTGCCACCCCTCCCTCCAGTGGAGTAGCCAAGAATCTCCTCCTCCTCCTTCTGTGTGTGTGTGTGTGAGCCCCTACCCTCTCCCCCCCCCCCCCCCCCCCCCCCCTCTCTCTCCTCTCTCTCTTTCTCCCCTCACCCTTTCTCTCTCTATCAACCCCTCCCCTTCTCTCTCTCTCTCTCTCTCTCTCTCTCTCTCTCTCTCTCTCTCTCTCTCTCTCTCTCAGTTGCCCCCTTACCTTCTCTCTCTCCCCCCTCCCCCTCTCTCCCTCTCATGATCCCTCTAACCCATCCCCTCTTCTCTCTCTCTCTCTCTCTCTCTCTCTCTCTCTCTCTCTCTCTCTCTCTCTCGTGTGTGTGTGTGTGTGTGTGTGTGTGTATACGCGTGCACCGATAATAGAAAGAGGAAAATTGTAAAACCTTTCTATAATCCAAGTGTGGTAGATTGGTTATCCCATTTCCCTCTTGAATAACAGGTCTTGAGTTTAACTCTCGTATCTTTGAGGTCTCATGGGATAGTTTCCTTCGATGTTAAAATCCTCTTCTTTTTGGGTGTGTGTGTGTGGGTGTGTGTTAATAAAAAGAGGAAAACAGTATAACCTTTCTATTAGCCAAGTGTGTTCGATTGGTTATGTCATTTCCCTCTTCAAAAAATCTTGAGTTCAACTCCCGTCGTGTTTCCTACGATGTTTAAATCATCTTCTTCTTCTTGTACTTCTTTTCCTCCCTCCATATCTTCCCTCTCTCTCTCTCTCTCTCTCTCTCTCTCTCTTTGACATGGATAGGTTACCCCCTTTCCATGTGACTGGACACACCCTCCTTGTCTCTCACACGGACCGAGATCACTCAGCTTATCAGAGAGGAATTGATTCAGTTAGACACTAGGAGGACATGGATACATCCTATGGTTGTGCATGGCACAAAGAGGGCTTTCTACATAGAGCATCTCCTTGAGCTTACAGAGGATGGTTTTGTGACCAGACTCGCCTGATTGAACACTCATTTATCATATGGATTACGATGTGTTATCGGACATATGCACACATCATCAGATCACTAAGAGATTAAGGTTGGCAAATTTAGAGGAGTACCATCAAAGGCTAGGGTTGAGAGAGAGCGAGATGTGGCAGAGAGAGAGAGAGAGAGAGAGAGAAAGGGGGGGGGGGGGGGGGAGGGGGTAGAAATTGTGAGAGGGGGGGGGGGGATACCTTGTTCTTCTTTTTTTTAAAAGAGGAAAAGAGCTGGAGGAAGGGTGTGCTTTAGGAAAAAAAGGAAAAGGGAAAGAGTGGGAGGAAGGGGGTGCTTTAGAAAAAAAAGGAAAAAAAAAGGGAAAAAAAAACAAGCCCAAGCAATAGCGATAAAAAAAACAAGCCCAACAAGCCCAAGCAATAGCGACATGCCCAAGCAATAGCGATATGTTTTTTTTTCCCCTTTTTTTTCTAAAGCACCCTCTTCCCCCTCACTCTTTCCCTCTTTTAAAGAAAAAAAAAAGGCATTCCCCCCCCCCCCCCCCCCCCCCAAACAAATCTCTCTCTCTCTCTCTCTCTCTCTCTCTCTCCTTGCTACACCTCGCTCTCCCTCAACCCTAGCCTGTGTTGGTACTCCTCTAAATCTGTCAGCCTGAATCTCTATTGATGTGATGATGCGTGCACCTGTCCAATAACACATTGTAATCCATGGGATAGATAGTACTGTTCATGTAGGTGCTCCCCCCCCCCCCCCCCCCTCTCTCTCTCTCTCTTTGCCACATCTCGATCTCTCTCAACCCTAACCTCTGATGTACTCTCTAAATCTTGTAGCCGCAATCTCTAAATGATGTGATGATGTGCGCATCTTTTGAATAACACATCATAATGCATGGGATAGATGAGAGTTCATGTAGGCACGTCTGATCACAAAACCATCCTCTGTAAGCTCAAGGAGATGCTCTCTGTAGCCATCTTCGTGCCAAGCACACGTGTAGGCTGTATCCATGTCCTCCTAGTGTCTAACTGAATCAAGTCGTGTCTAATGAGCTGCGTGATCTCGGTTTGTGTGAGAGACAAGGAGGGTGCGTCTAGTGTATAATTGGAAAGGGAGTAATCTATCCATGTCAGGGGGAGAGAGAGAGAGAGAGAGAGAGAGAGAGAGAGAGAGAGAGAGGCGGGGGGGGGGGGTGGAAGAGGTGGCGGCAGGCAGAGAGAGGGGGGGAATATAGGGGGGGAGATAGGGGTGACAGGTGGTGGAGACACACACAAACACACACACACACACACACAAAGGGTGAGGGGAGAGAGAGAGAGAGAGAGAGAGAGGGGGGGGGGGGGGGGGACGGGGCATGCGTATAGAGTGATATGCAAAGAGAGAGGAAGAAGGGAGTGGAGGACCTTGTGGAAGGGAGGCGAGTTGCTGGAGGACAAGATGGAGGAAGGGAAGGCAATTATAGGAGTAGATGGAGAGAGGAGGTGGAGGATGTTGGAGGAGGAGGTTGAGGAGGAGGAGCAAGGGAAGAGGAGGAAGCACATGGGTGGCAAGAGGAGGAAGGGGAGGTACGGACGCGGTCCTTTAAAAAAAAAAAAGCTCACTTTAAAGCTCGCTCCGTTGAGCTCGCTCGAAGACCTAACTCGTAAGTACATAAGTGGCACACGTGATGGCCTCGAGCCAAAAAGAATGCGGCAAAGCTTGACTTTTGACCATACATCGTGCCATTTCTATAAGTGACCTATTTTTCCTCTCAGCAACACCATTTGGCTGAGGTGTATAAAACACTGTACATTGGTGTTTTATCCCACGACCAGTCAGAAATGCATTAAATTCATGATACATATACTCCCCCCCCTCGATCGGAACGAAGGGTTCCCATAGTACATTTCGATATATTTTCAGTCATAGCCAGAAATTTTTTGAAGCACATAAAAACTTCGGACTTCGCTTTAAGTGGAAAGACCCATGCATGCCTGGAGTAATCATCAATGAAAGTTACGAAGTAAAGGTAATTGCCCAAGGATGGAGTTTGCATGGGCCCACAAACATCACTATGCACGCTGCAACCTGCATTGGCCCTAACTAAATCATCCTTTCGAAACTTCGAACGCTGTATCTTACGCAAAATACAGCCTTCACAAACATGTTTGATAGGTGCTTCAAGAGGCGGCAAAGAAGCAACCATACTAGATTTTTGCAAACGCAGCAAACTGGCAAATTCAGATGACCAAAATGTGCATGCTAAAGTTTTGCATCTGAAATAGCCCTTGAATCTGGAACTGCATTTGCAAAAAAGAATTCACACTTGTCATGCAAAGTGATCTTATACAGTCCACGGCACAAAAGGCCAGATGCAACAATTTCATCACAAAAACTGAGATCATGAACTGTACATCTGTCATCCACAAATTTGACTACAAGTCCAAGTCTAGCAAGTCCAGATATAGACAAAAGATTCTTCTTGATCCCAGGTACATAAAGTGCATCAACAAGTGTGAAAGAATTGTGATTTGCAACAATAAGCACAATCTTTCCAACTCCCTGAACCGGATAAGAGGCATTGTTGGCACAAGTGACTGAATTTCCATGAGAGAGGTGAACAATTCACGATGTGAGGTAATGTTCTTTGTAGCACCACTGTCAAAATACCACACATGTGAATCTACAGCAAAACTGACATCCATGCATCATGGACAACAGGTTTGTAAGTGCACTTTGCACTAAAAGCCCATTCGGCACGCATCAACATCAACATCACAGTCTCCTGTCACAGAAGACTCAACAATAGTTGCATTTGTAGTGGAACCACACTCTTTCTTCTTAGCCTCTTTGGCCTTCAACTTAGGACACTGCTTGATCAAGTGATCATTAGCTTTACAATAATGGCAATGTATCTTCTTTTTGCCCTTATCACCAGAATTTCGAGACGAATTTCTGCCAGCAGAAGCATTAGGAACAGGTGATTTTCCACTCGCAGAAGAACCATAAGAAGTGGCTGCATTGCTGTTACCACCCTTTCTTTGAGAAGTAATAAAACCCTGTTCAACTGCACACTGTCTAGTCCTGTTTTTTCTGGAAAGTGACTCTTGCAACAACAATGTGCACAATGCATCAAACTTGACAACTTCAGGATTTCCTTGAGTCATAAGTCTCCAAGTAATAACAAAAGTCTGGTAAGAATCTGGTAAGGAATCAAGAACAGTCTGCATAAGGGAACTATCTGAAATGACTTCACCTGAAGAAATAAGTTGCTCATTGATATCTTTGACACCAGCAAGGAAAGTGTGCATATCATCTTCCTCATGCATAATCTTCAACTCCAACTCTTTACGCAACAATGCAATTTTAGCCTCATTGTGACTTGCATAAAGACCAGCCAGAATATCCCAAGCCTGTTTTGCAGATTTCGTTGAACGAATGTGAGGAGTAATGCGGCGCTTCACAGACAATGCAATCAGTGCATGAGCCTATGCATCATTTACATTCCAACGGGCTTGTTTTGCCATAGGCAAAACAGCTCTTACAGCAGCAACCCATGCAGCAAGACCTGCAACATCCTCAATATCGGTTACATCCTCAAAACCAGGGCGTACATCAATGCCCTACATAATATTCCAAACACCCTTTGACACAAGAACATGTTGCATCATGTAAGCCCACATGTAAGCCATGGGAAATGCATGTACCTGATGTGAAAACTGCCCAAAATGAGGAGAAACTGAGTGAGACCAGCATGTGCTATATAGTATGGGACATGTTATGTAGTATTTGGCACTGAATTTTTTTTTTGCATAAAATGACAAAATTGCCTGTGTGGACCTGGCTGTAGTGGAAACAGAGGCCGAAATGAGCCCGAATCAAAAATCTGAGCAGGCGTGTGCTGGAGCTACTGGCGACTAAGCCCGAGAGGACGCAACCTGCTGTGATACCAATTGTTGGAATTGGTATCACAGCACACACATAAAAACACACACAGCTTGGAGAAGACGAAGGAAGCTCAAGGCACACAATAGAGAGTGTTTTACTTAGTGTGCAAATGGAAAGATAGTTAGCCCTAGAGTGATGTGCGTATATACAATGCACGGGGGAAAAAACCTCCTCAAGAGGGAAAAAATGCCCCGGCGGTCGTAGCGTGTTCACACACATCACTACCCCATGTATATGGTAATAGGCCTAACCCTTGTTCATGTAGGCAATAGAGCAACAAAAAAGCAATTTTCAGAATTGGAAAAAAGAAGAAGAAAAATTCAGAGGGTGAAAACCCTAATCTCCTCTTTCTTGCCAAATTTTCATACTTGTCTTATTTGGTTAATAACCCACTATGTATGGATTATTTGAGCTAAATAGGCATTCCAAAGTTGTAAAAGGTCAAGACGCTACTGGATTTTCTCTAATCTAATCTCTTATCTCTATGCATTGCACATACTAGGCCGAAAGCCTTGTTCACACAGACAACAAAGCATCAAAAAATCAAAATGAAAGCGGTTTTTCAGATTTGGAAAAAAATTTAAATTCAAAGACTGAAAATTCTAATCTCTTCTTGCTTGCCAAATTTTCAAACTTGTCTAATTTGGTTAATAACCCACTATGTATGGATTATTTGAGCTAATAGGCTCCACATGATCATATTCCAAAGTTGTAAAAGGGTCAAGACACTACCAAATTTTCTTGGTAAGACCACCCTACACACCATCTCCACCGAGAACATAAACAAGTCCAATGGATTCAAGTTTCATGCTTAGCAAACAAAAGTGAAGGGAGTGCTCATGAAAAAGAATCTTCAGAGCATTGTAAAACCAACATCCGGTTCAGAGGAAGCCTTGATACAAACTTTGAATGCTCAAAACAAGCCACAAACGAGCAAGCACTTGGAATCACCACGGCCCTTGAAGATAACTTCATCCACCACATTGATGATGCTACATCTGCTCTTCACACTTGAAAACCGTAGAGTGTCTATTTGGTACTCGAGGTAAGCATTCCAAGATGAGCCTCAAAATTCAGAGTCTTCTTGCTATGCAAGATCAAGATGATGTTGCTAGCCTTGTCAACAAACTTAAGAGTATCTCAACCCAATTTATTTATGCCAAGTTACAAGTTCCAAACAATGATAAAATAGCCATCCTCCTTAAAGCCCTACCTAGTAACATCCAAAGATCCCATCCCTACACTTGCAAATATAATCAATTCACTTCTAGACAAAGAGAAAAGAATTGGCACTTACACAAGGTCTCAAAACAACACAATGGTTGTAAAAGGTAAAGGTTGCTCACATTGTGCCAAAAGCAACCATAAACCACAAAATTTCTTTCACAGCACGCAACAGTAAGATGCTACACATTATAGCCACATGCTAGTTGTTGTAGCCCACATGATATTTGCTCTTTACCACATGTAGTTCATATCCCTTTCACCATTTATTTCCACCTTCCATCTTGAGCCTACATAAAGCTATTATGATAAACTTGTATCTTCTCTTTGATTCTAATCAATCATCATTTCATTGTATTGAGTACACTATCTCTAATATACTTATCTCCTCTTGCTATGGTGCTCACACAATGATCAATGCCACATTGGTCTATCCACTATGGCACTTACACAACATAAACACATGAGAGCAGCCCGCCTGCTCCTAGTGAATCCACATCCATTCAAAGTCTAAGGAAGCTAAAAAGATATTCTTGAGCCATGAGTTGTTCAAGAGATACAGATGGTATCTCAGTTGTATATTGTTAAGCTGGAATATGAATTAAGAAAACTGAAAGGGCACCTCTTGCAAAGCACAAAGCAAAGCCCAATCAACAAGAACACTCAAGAGATGGTTGAGGAAACAATAGTGTGGAAGAACCTTGTGTAGCACGATGGCCTTGGAGAGTAGGAGCAAGAGGAGAAGAAGATTGGAGGTCAAGGAGCAAGAATAATAGATGGACAATGGCTGCAAGTGTAATTGACCTTCACTCTTTCTACACCTCAAGTGGTGACTCATGAGCACTGAGCAGATAGGCTAAGGTTGTAGGTTGTACCTCAATAATGAGACCACACCCATGCAAAGGATCTACCTTAGCAGATACCCTCACAAAACCCTCCATGGTAGCAAATCTATGTCGGCTTTGTTCCATCGTGGCTGAGTGTGGCACTCATTCACTCCTAGGTTCCAACTTATATGGTGCTCTCCCTCTCTCTCTCTCTCTCTCCTTTGCAAGAGGCCAAGGGTCAAGAGAAGGCACTCATGATCTCATTATGCAATGTTCCCAGGTTATTATCCAATGTTAACTATGGAACATGACACTAGACAAGAACTACCCTTCATAGTGCATTGCTTCAAATGCTATACATTAAGATTAAAAAACATAATTTGGGGTTTCATTGACAGTCCTCATGTGAGGGCTCTTCTTCTATTGTAGGTTGACAAGCCTCCTCGATCACTTCTATTTTTCCTCTGGCTTGCTTGCATTTGCCACATAATGTGGGAATTGCTATAAAAAAAAAGATTACAAAACATAATTTAGAAGAAAACTCATGCTAGTATGATACTTTGAGTTCAAGATACCCAATCCCAAAATTGAATGTATCAAGTAACCTTTAAAGACCTCAAGCACAACATGTACCTTGAGGGGACAACCTTTTCAAAGAAGGGTTTTGGATTAAAAAACAAGAGAGTTACAAAGATAGTTACATTTGAGAGTTAGAAGGAACCGGACTTGAGATGGCTTGATTCCAGCCTTCATAGCTCTTGCATTTTTCAATGGAGATAATCACTTCCTTTCTTTCTTGTACAATTTCTTTAAAGGTCACTTTTGAGAGGTTTTCTTCAAATATGGGACAGTTCGTGGCCATCCAAATTTTAAAGTACATTCAAAGATTCTAGGGGTCTTTTAGAGTGCCACATTAAAGAGAGAAAAAAAGCACATCCAGTGAACAACAATACTATGTAACGTAGAAAATATGAAATATATCAAAAAATAAGAAACAACATTCTTAAATTGGGACAATCGTGTATTCTTTGGATGGTAACTTCTTGTTTATAGGTAGTTGGAGGTTCAATATGTGGATCCACTGCTAAGAGACTGTGATAGCTATTAGGTAGTGAGAGATAGTGACTTTAATATAATCGTGAAAGCACCATGATTCTCCCTTCATAAGGAAAGTTTTCAAAACTCATTCTCCCTCCATTAAAATTGTTACTCTCAAAACTATGACTTCTTCTTCTTCCCACCCAAAAAGCTCTAGGGGTTGCTCTACTCTCTCCCCAACTAATCTCACCATGAGTCTAGCAACCTTCATAAGGAAAGTTTTCAAAACTCATTCTCCCTCCATTAAAATTGTTACTCTCAAAACTATGACTTCTTCTTCTTCCCACCCAAAAAGCTCTAGGGGTTGCTCTACTCTCTCCCCAACTAATCTCACCATGAGTCTAGCAAGAAGGCCACGCATAGCATAAGCTCTATTTTCATTTTAAACTCTCTCACCGCTACAAATAATCAATGGCAAGAGAAAAGGATAAGCAAAGGTTATTGGGTTCTCATGGAGTCAAGGAGGGGGGGGGGGGGGGGGGGGGGGAGAGAGATCCTCTATAGTAAATATTTTTTGTTCTACATGGAAAGAAAAAGTACTAGATTTCA
Source organism: Adiantum capillus-veneris (assembly GCF_014529385.1). NCBI lineage: Eukaryota > Viridiplantae > Streptophyta > Polypodiopsida > Polypodiales > Pteridaceae > Adiantum > Adiantum capillus-veneris. The sequence continues at coordinate 89,541,306 of NC_140960.1, forward strand.
AAGTGGAAGTTGGTAAGAAGAGTGTAAAAGAGGTTTTAATTCAACACGCTTTCACTCGCTCTGATGTGATTGCTTATGGTGGTAATGTCTCAATGGTACATTATCCATGATGCAACGATAAATGGATTCTATTGCAATGGCTCCTCTCACACTTAACTCTTAATTTATAAATCTTTATCTTCTTTTGTTCTCTTACATTTACAAATGTTTATCTAAGAATGGGAGCACGTAGAGTGCATTATACGCCTCATCTCTGTAACCCATGCTCACATTGGTGTCTTACAATATGCGATAAGAACTAGCAAGAGCCTTGTAGAAAAAGGCATATTCTTCTACGACTATTTTTACCAACTTAATCAAAGGAATAAAAAAGGAACATTGGTAAAGGTTCCTTTACCAACTAACTGAAACTCCATGGACGCGCCAGTTCTCAACACAACATTGAGTGAGAAAGTGTAGAGTAAGCTCTATAGATGTACAAAGATCTCTCCAAAACTTTGTACCCACTAAATTGTTCAGCCTTGCAAATTTCTATCATATTCGTACAATTGTTGAGCTCTTTAACACCTGCAATGTACATGTTGCTAAGACTATGCTAGTTTGCAAATCCCTTGAATCTTCTCAATAGAGACTGGTATGTGAAAGAGGTGGATGGTACATGCTGCGAGATTGCACTTGACATTGTGTTTATCAAGTGTATGATTGCCACTCAATTGCTTATTAGATCTACTTTTGGTACAAGCGTTCTCACTTCATCGGAAGTTGCTATGTTGATGGGTTCGTTTGATGCAAAAGCGTACTCCCTAATGACCGATGGCTAGCGTTAGGCTGTGGAGGGTGAAGACTTAGCTTGGCCATGGTGTTAGGTTTAGAATAGAGATATGGATATTAGGGTTAGGTTACACCAGTTGCAAGAGCATAAAGGGAGAGAGTATAGACACAATGATAATGCTCAAAATGCAATGCTTCATTAGAAAATAGCCTCTAATATAGGCTCAGTGTTTTACAATCATTGGCTAGATAGGTTGCATCCTTTTGTTATTGGACCATGTCATCATTTATCTCTTCTTAGGTGGCTAGAGGGCTTTCCCACATAGTGCCACAAGTTGGGCTTACCCTAACAATCGCCCCCTTAAGCCAAACTTGAGGGTTTACAAAGACTTCATATGTTTTGATTCACATGGGTGACACATAGGTTTCACACAAATAAGAATATTGTTGCACATGAAAAAAAGGTATTGCATCCACATAAACTGTCTCCCCTCAAACACAAACGAGGATGAAGTTACACAAATTCGCCTCCCATATCACAATGGGTGTAGGCACACAAACTTATCCTCACACATTAGGGTGTAGGTACACACAAACCTTCCCTAACACAAAAGGGTAAGCACTGAGTGCACACATATTCACATGGTTATTGTTGTTTATAGTTTGGAGGAATTTCTCCCCCACATAAATATGCAATAAGTTGTTTGTTTGTTGTCATTATCTTCGTCTTCATGTTGTGTCTTTGTTTGATGTTGTTGTCTTATCTTTGTCATGCATCTTCATCACGTCATTTTGTTGATGTCGATCTTCATTGGTCCATTGTGTTGAGGGTTCAACCATCTTGGCTAATGTCGTAATGCACACAGTAGGGTAGGTCTTACCACATTTAGTGGCAATGTCTAGTCCTTGTGATATGTCTGAAAATATAAAATCATCTTGAAAAAGAGTGATAGCTTACATGTCAAATTTGGTGTAATGCATGGACGGGGTCATTTGCAAGGTGCACTTTGTGCAAAATAATCCTCATAAAGGATTTTTTTTTATTTGAGTGTGAAGCCACCTTCTCTCACGAGAAGCACCTCTTCACCAAAGCCTGGGGATCTTTTTAATGCTCTTTGATGATGCTTTGAAGATTTTCTTTGATGCGTAGCTTATGTTGCTCTTTTACTCGCAAGAATTGTCCCTTGGTAAGGGGGGGTTTGAACTTTAGCAAAGGGGAGCTTAGGCCAAGCCATGTGAACGAGGACCTGCAGGAGTGGGTGCTTTGGAGCATAAGGCTCCGAGAAGGTGGGAAAAGCCCTTGGATAAGATAAGGCCCTTGTTTCCGTTGGTGTGACAAGTCAAGCACAGGATGGCCCGCTAGCGGACCCGAAAGGAGCTAGTGAAGCGATTTCGAGGCGGCTTTGGCATCCGCCGACAACGGTGGTGCTCCAACCAATGTATTCAACAAATTTGAGCACTATTGTGAGGTCCGTTCCGGTTGCTTCATTACCAAAAATAGGACTTGAGGCTACAATGCAAGACAAAGCATTAACCCTATTGAATACAAGCTAAGCCAACTGGACCAACCTCAACCACATGAGGGAACCCCTAAAAAATATAATGTTCTACCCGCAATAACATGAGCTCTCTCTCTCTCTCACACACACACACACACACACACACACACGAACGCAAGTTTGGAAAGGATGATTAGTGACTCTAATTAAATGCAAAATGGGTGAGTAAGGGCTCCTTGAAAGGCTACTGAAAAGGGCTATACACACACAAAATATACCCAAATTTTAAAATGTGCTATCTTGATTGTAGCTAGCTCCAATTGATGCAATTGAGGGCTCTATGAGAAGGCATCGGGGAGCACTTTGCACAGGCATAAAATGTAAAATCAATTGAATAATATGATGATAGAAATGCTAATGCAACATGGGTTGAACGTGAACACAAAAGCACACTAAAAAGTTATGCGCGCGTGCACACACGCACACACACACAATTATTAGAAAGCCACTTATCAAAAGCTCACTAATAAAGAACCAGTGGTAGTGGACCATTGGTATTGCCAAGAACGTACCCAAGCTTAATTAGAGATGCTATTGATGAGAGAGAGAGAGAGAGAGAGAGAGAGAGAGAGAGAGAGGGAGGGAGGGAGAGGGAGAAGTTAATCAAACCGTCGGCTTTGATACCACTTGATGGGTTAGTTGATGCGGAATCATACTCCCTAATCAGCAATGGCTAGCGTTAGACTATGGAGGGTAAAGCCTTAGCTTGGCCATGGTGTTAGGGTTAGGGTTAGAGAAATGGAGATTAGGGTTAGGTTACACCGATTGCAAGAGCATAAGGGAGAGAGTATAGACACAACGAGAATCCTCAAAGTGCAATGCTTCATTAAAAATAGCATCTAATATGGAGTAAGTGCTTTACAATCATTGGCTAGATAGGTTGCATCCTTTTGCTATTGGACCATGTCATCATCTAGCTCCAACTCCGACATGACATAGTGAAAGGAGTCATTGTCACCCCTCAAGGTTTTATTTCTTGATAGACGGACACAAACTTTTGATACATTATATGATATTGTAGGTACATGACAATATCAATATTAAGAATTTTGAAAAAATTTAGGTATCTCAGTTATGTAAGATAAAAAGTGTGAGTATTTATTTGTAAAAGAACTCTTAAGTTTTACTCATTATACCTTGGGTGGGAATAACCATTTTGAAATATTTTAAGATTTATTAAGTGACCTTTCCTTATCAAACAAGAATGCTTTGCATTTTATACTTTTCAGGTGTATCAATGATAAATACAAAAAGAGAGAGACCATGTATGCTTTGGGTCCGTATAATCGATGACATTGTAGGATCTACCTAGGTATTGGTCACTACTAAATAAGGAGAGTTCAATTGTGTAGCATTGAATATGTTTATGATGCATACAAAGAGAGCCGACCAATAAGCATTGTGCCTATGGTCCTATGGTGTTGCCGGTGCTTTGTATGTTCTCTCCTTTCACGTGTGGACCCTATTCAACATGCAAGAAGTTTTGTGAAATTTGGAGTAATGAAGGTTTTCAAACTTTCACGTAAAGTAATTATTTTTGCCTCTTCAAATCAATATTATAAATTGAGGAATCTCTTAGTGTTGATGTGTGTCACACGTTTTGCTAATAGAAAATTTCAAATGTAGAAATTCTATCTTCAACAACCAAAGGAGTTATTGTAAGAAATTTACTTATGTTATCACATATATGGTTTTGTGGATAAACTTTGAATTCTCTATGTTTTCTTTGGATTACACAAAACTAATATTTTTGAAACAACTACTTGGTACAAGTCCCAAGTGTTCCATTTGCGCTCAACTCTCTCTCTCTCTCTCTCTCTCTCACACACACACACACACACACACACACACACACACACATGAGCGCACGCACGTGCACACACACACACACACAACTGATCGAATAGATCTTTGGCGTCTCTTGGGATTGTTCCTACTATGTTAAAAGTCCTCTTCTTATTCTTATTCTTCTTCTTTGCGTGACCATGTTGAGCATTATACTTACAAGATATACCATGCCACTTTGAGATAAAAGTATAGGATAAATGTAGCATAAGAATCACAATCCAATAGGATTCATGATGTTTTACTTGGAAAATATGCATTATGCAAGGCTACCATGAGAGAATGTTTAGGATAAACGTAGCATAAGGATAAAAATACAATGGGAATCATGATGGTTTGAACAAGTGTGACAAGGTAGCATACCAATATATGTTCATGTGCATGTGTAGTGATCAAAACAATGTCGAAGAGATTTCTTATTATTTATACTCATGAACAAAGTGATATAAGACAAGGTGAAGTGTGTGATTGGTGGACACTTTGGTAATACATTTAAACGGGCAAAGCAGTTACCAGAAGGGGATGTAGCTCAAATGGTAGAGCGATCGCTTCGCATGCGATAGGCAGCGGGATCGATGCCCGCCGTCTCCACGCTGTCCTTGATTTGCTGCTTTTGCAACCCCTCTATCTCTCTCCAGGCACACCTCTTTCCTGCATTTTGGCTCTCTCCCGAGACCCCAACCCAAAAACGAAAAAAACGTTCGATTTCATTTATCTTTTACTTTAAATGAGGCCCTTTGCACGCTCTAGACATGCACTTAGCATGTTTTCTACATTACTACTAGCTAGCTACTCTCACTCTCTCTACCTCCATTAATTAATTACCTCCTACTGCACATTAACTACACTAGAACAAAACTAACTCATAGAGTCCGTAGCAATCATCGCACCTCGGTCCTCTAGGCTCATTGTAGGGTGTTTTCTGGGTATATCCATCCCCATACACAAGAAGATTTAGAAATTTTCTCGTGTAGGAAAAGTCTTTTTCAATGTTTTTCATACAATGCATAACATCATGAGCTTTTGCAGAGGCACCGCATACCTAGCTAGGCATGCAATGCCTCCTTCAGAGAAGCTCATGATGTTTAGGTAAAGTCACGATGTGGGAATTATTGTGAGAATTTGTCCAAAACTTCTTGTGATAGAAAATTACATATTCAACCGCAACATCGGAGTGTACGGATTCTTACATGTGAGATAAGCACAAGGAAGGATCCCTCGAGATTCATTAAGGATTACCGTATAGTACCACGTGAGTGTAAGAGAGCGCGGTTTTACAAGGGAAAAAAGGTGCATTTTACGAAGCATAGTTTCATTGTAGGGGTAAATAAGGTGAGTTTGGTACATAGGTGGCATCTCTTTTTCTTTCTTTTACTAGCAAATTCCCCGAGGAGAGGACAAGAAGAATATCTCAAGCATGCAAGCCAAAAAACCATTGTTTAAAAAGAACCAAGGTATATAGTAAGGCATGCACCTAATTGAATATTTTTGAGTGCTTCAATGGACTGCCTTATGTTGGTCTGAAATTTGTACCCTGAAGTTAACAGACAAGATTGCAGAGAGTTTACTAGGCTTTATTCTATACCATGAGTAGGTGCTTGAATGGTTTTTTTCCACCATGCCTTTTTAATGTAGATGTCATTAATCAATGATATCTTCTGTGCAATTATGTTGTATTTGCTCATTCAATGTTACAAGAAAATGTTCAAGTGAGCTAAAGTTGTTGCTTAGTTACACACACAAGCTTAGGGCTACCATTGTTCAAGTGAGCTAAAGTTGTTGCTTAGTTACACACACGAGCTTAGGGCTACCATTCCTTCTAAGCGTCAAATGGCGAATTCCCAAGCTAGTACTAGCATAGATTGCCTTTATCAGATCGCCTTGGTTTATGGGAAGTTACTGTCATATGCTTAAACGTCCATGTATTTGAACATACAACCTATGCTTAAGCAAAGATGCAAACCTCCATGTCAAGCTACAAGAAAACTGCATTACAGTGTAATTTTACTATCCAGATTTCGGAGAAACTGGCTCAACTGACTTGGCCCTCTTATAAGCTGGATTTGCTTTCCAAAACTTTGTGCAAAGGCAGTGCTAAAATTACAGGTAGAGTTTCACATCAAGTTAATCACCATTGCTCTTATCAGTTTGGTCTCTGTTGCTCTCCTCAAGGAGAACTTTGGACCACTCAAGACCACTCTCAGGTAAGTGTACACGTCTGTATACTCAACCGTCTATTGACCATACGTGAAGGTCGGTGCAGATCGCCTGACCCACTGTGATCTGGTGTTTAACAAAATAACTTTGGTCTTGCCAAAGTTCACTGACAAGCCGCTCTCACTAGCAAAAGTGTGCAATGCATCGAAGTGTTATTGAATCCCCTCTTGCGAATCTGAGATTTAACATAATATCATCGGCATACAATAGTAATGAGATCCAGGTCCTTGCTAGCTATGCTCCTCTGTCGCCTCCCCTCTTAATGTAATCTGAAACCTCATTTACATTGTGGGTGGGCTTTGAGATCTGCTGTGATGACTGCTCCTCTAGCTCTCCCTTGGCTGGTGTAAAGAAATCTGTGATTCGTCTCTGAGACTCTCTCCCCTGATGTCCTCAGCAAGCTCTCCCTAAGTCTGCGCAACTCTAGAAGGAACAATCTGAGACATCTCTGATCCTCGTATCTCATGACTCTAGAAAATGGTCCGAAACCTTCTCTGAACAGACAGTGAAAGCGGCTTCGTATCTCATAGTACGCCGGGCAATGACATGTGTACTGCAGCTCGGTCTCTGGCTCTAAGTTACACAGGTGACCCCTCGAAATCGGCAGTCTCGATCTGGAGCGGATGTGCGTATCTGCCCAATAGCGCATCGTATCCCATGAGATAAGTGTGTCTCCATGTATGCAGGCCTAGTCACAAAACCGTCCTCCGTGAGAGATAAATGAAATAAAATGTTAAATTAATCGTCTTCAAAAGGCCAAAATGATGTATGAGACCAAACCACTACAATCATGTATAATCCTAATGAATCTGATACAATGTCAAGGTACAAAATAAAATGAAAGGAAATAAGATAAAGTCTAAATGGCTATTGTCATGAATCTAAGCAGCTCAGAGTTGTCTAGCACTATAAAGTGTGTGACAGTGAAACAATGGGTAGTACAATCGTGGTGTATGAACATCAATGTCTGAGGATGTCCGGCCCCGGGTGCTGTCCGAGGATGTATTGCATTCGTCATCGTAGAACTCATCGATGTCCACCATGGTAAGTACTCATACTGGGCGTCTTGCATGTCGAGCTAAAGTAATTCGTATCCTCTGGCGTAGTCTCCGTCGATGTTGTGAGGTACTCCTCAATCACGGGTGTTTGGATCTCCCTGGCTTTGTAGCCCAATCGATCAGCGTACCTTTGGTGTGGGTGATATCTGGGCTCTACTAAGTGGCCTGCCCCTCTTATCTGCCAGTAGGTGGCCTAAAAAAATCTGTAATCTGCCTTTGAGACTATCTTTGTGCAGGCTCTCTTTGTGTCTGCGTATCTCGAGTAGCAATAACCCAAGACATCTCTTATCCTCATATCTCATGACCCTAGATAGTGGTCCAAAACACTCTCTGAAGAGATAGTGAAATCGCCCCCGTATCTCGTAGTACACCAGACAGTGACATATGTAATGCAACTTTGTCTCGAGCTCCAAATGGCAAAGCTAGCATATCTTAGCCTTTGGAGGTATCCCCCTAATCTCGACCTCAAGCTGATGTGAAGAGGTGTGTGGTTGACAAATAGCACACCATATCCCCCAAAATAAACGTGTATCCGAGCTTGAGAGAGTGAATTAGGGTTTCACTTCATCAAAATGTGTATCCATGTAACTAGGTCTAGTCACCAACCGTCAATTGGAGAAGATGCCCGCTTTAGAAAGCCATCTTCGTGCCCAACTCTCATGTCGGCTAAATCCAAGTTCTCCTCGTGTCAAGCTGAGACGGCTCCTAACGAACGAGCCTAATGATCTTTGTGTGCGTAATAGACAGAGAGGGTGCATCCAGGGAGTAATGGAAAGGAAGCAATCTATCCACATTGAAATTGTGGAACTAAAACCATGGTGTCATCTATCCATACCAGCAAGGACAATCCCCCTGCAATGCTAGCTGTCAGGAAGACTTGAGCTAAGCGAGCATATCTGTGTTTAGGGAGGTCCCATAAACTGTGCATAAAGGAGACTAATCTAGTGAGTGTGTGGACCATGAGTGGAGATGCAGCCATCTCTGCTCTGATAATCTCACGTGGTATTGAAGCCTTAGCTCTAATCATCCGAGAGATTAGAGAAACCAAAGGCCTCTCCATACATCTCCACCCACCAGTGCTACCAGATCTGCTATGGTGGTCCATTGAGGGTCCCCATATCTAGACTCCATAAAGCACAGCTGACATCACTAAAGTATCAAAGAGCCATAGCTTTGATTGAGGTTCCTAGAATTGAACCTGCGAACACATCCTCTCTAAGCTCTGGTCAATCTAGTCTCAGCTTCACTTCTCAATGAAGACACTGGCGCACTAAAGACTATCCCAAGGTAAGTGTATGCATCTGTATACTCCACTCTTGGCCATAAGAAAATGTGGGTGCTCATGTCCTAACCCATTGTGGTGTGGTATTAAATACCATAACTTTGATTTTGCGAAGGTTGACAGACAATCCAATATTGTGGACAAACACATGTAAAGCATCTAAGTGAAGTTGCAACCCCTTTGGGGAATCACAAATCAGCACAATTCGTCAGCATATAACAACAACAAAATCCACGTCCCAACCAACTAAGCTCCTTTGCCACCTTCCCTCTCAATGTAATCAAAAACCTCATCCACATACATGCCAAAGAGCGTCGAAGAGGGAGAAAAGAAAAGAAATGAAATGGCAATTTTATATTAAGCGTCCTCAAAAGGCCAAAATGACCTATGAGACCAAAAAGTTACAACGTGGTGAATATGATACAATGTTCGAGTACCAAAAATAAAAAGGAAAGGTACTGAAATGGAACTGTGTAGGATATGAGTCGTGGGGTGGAGGGGGGAATGTGAGCTCTGTTGTGGTAGCTGCTCATCCGACTGCCCAGTGTCCACTCTAAAGAAGTCTGTGATCTGTCTTCAAGACTAGCTAACCTCTCCCCTCATCAAGCTCTCTCTGTGTCTACGCAACTCGAGCAAAAACAGTCCCAGAGATCTCTGGTCCTCATACCCCATGACTCTAGAGAGTAGTCCAAAGCCCTCTCTAAACAAGGAGTGAAAGTGGCCTCGTATCTCATAGTAGTGCAACTCATCTCCGGCTTCATGTGACATAGGAGACATGTCCTTGCCTCTGCTGGTACTCCACTGTATCTACTAGTCTCAACCCGAAACTGGTGTGAAGATGTGCATATCTAGCCAATAGTGCATCGTATCCCATGAGATAAGTGGGTCTCTATGTATCCCATCTTTGTGCCCAGTTGCTATGCCGGCTGTATCCAAGTCCTCCTGGTTTCTAGATGAGTCAAGTCCTGGTGGATGAACCTGGTGATCTCAGACTGTGTAAGAGCCAGAGATGATGTATCCAGAGATGGTGTATCCGATGAGTATTGGAAAGGGGACAACCTGTCCATGCTAAACCCATGTCCCTGAAACCATGATGTCATCTCCCCATGCCAGCATGTTGTATCTCCCTGCATAGCTAACTATCGAGAGGAGCTAGGCGGGCATATCCATCTTTGGGAAGGTCCCATAAGCGGTGTATAAGGGAGACTGATCTGGTGGGGGCGGGGGGCGGCAGCTAGCTCTGCTCGAATAATGTCATGTGGTACTGAAGCCTTGGCTCTAATAAGCCGCGAGATCAAAGAGACCGGAGGCTTCTCAATGCCTATCCATCCATCAGGGAAACCCGACCTCCCATGATGGTCCAAAGAGGGCCCCCATGTCTGAACTCCACAGAGCAATGCGGAAGCCACACTAGTGTGAAAAAGCCAGAGCTTTGTCAAACTGAATCTGTGAACACATCCTCTCCAATCCCCCCAATGCTGCATAGGCTCTGGTCAATCTAGTCTCTAATGCTCTCCTCAATGAAAATGCTGGTCCACTAAGACCACCCCAAGGTAGGTATAAGCATCTGTATATTGAGATGAGAGAGAGAGAGAGAGAGAGAGAGAGAGAGGCCTCTTGACTATTTCTTTCCACCCACAACACGGTTTGAGAAAAGCGCACCCTTTTCCAAGAGCTTAAAAACCTCCACATCAACACCACCTTTCTCTCGAAAGGCAGTGAGTCAATGATGAGTACAAAACACCTCCAATAATACTACCATTCCAACCCTTGCTGTTTTATTAACCCTCAGATTATAAAACAATTACAAAAGGAGACATTTCTAGGCTCCAAAATGGTAAACATGCACACGTAATCTTGATGACAGGGACCTTTAAGAATCTGTCAAGATTCATGACATTCCTCCTTTCATCAATTATACATACCTATCCCTCCGATTTTTTTAAAAAGTAAAGGAACAAGAACTTCACTCTTCTCAACTCTAGTCTCGATTAGTGGCAATGTCTTCGAACATTCCCATAAAACATTGACTAATTGAAAAGAGAGAGAGCCAATAACAAAATAAGAAAACAAAACGAACCTCTTGTGGTGTGCATTGAACAAACTCTCAAGGAAAAGTAAAACCATACACAATCATTAGGCTCATAATTAATTTGCAGATATTTTTGTATAAAAGCACACCTTACATGAAAGGAGTAGGTCCAAGCTTTTGCATGCACAAGATACACTTGAAAAGAATGCTATCCCTAGTGTGTGTCAGACTTTGAAAAACTGTTTCAAAGTAGCCAACTAAGGACTACACAACAAAATTGACCAAAATTTGTGATTGTATCTCCTCCTTAGCATTGGCGGGTAACCGACAGGCCATCAGTTTTCTATACAGATAGAAACTACATACACAAATACGATGGCAAACAAAGTTTTATTCAAAAGCCAAAACTCCAAAAGAGCCGATTGCCTATGTTTACATTCTGTTAAGCTCGAGTCAAATTGCAACTGAGGGAAAATGCAAATCCTAGCAGTTGGTTTAGTTGTGCCTTTGGGCTTATATCTCTGCCTGGTGTTGCACTTTCTTGCATCAGTCACCTAAATTGCGCTCTGTAGACGCATGCAGTTACAATTTGCAACTCTATCACGCCTTAGTAATGCAGTAAAACTCCTCTTGGCAAAACTTTGGTCTAGCCACCCTAAGCATCCTTTGATTAACTCTTGGCAGCTACTCCCACTCTAGAAGTGTGTCATTGAATCTCTCATTTACAGGTTCGTAGTCCAAACGGTTCCTCACTTGACGGACCATAAAGGCCAAACCTGTCGGCAATCAAGTCAAGAAATGAGGTTAGACTTACAAGCCTACAAATAACAGAACGGAAAAAGGGCCGACCGCAAAATGAGAACTTCGCAGACCTTCGATGACACGACTCAAAGCAGACCACCATTTCTCTCTGGGAACTTGCCGCTTTTCCAACTCCTCGGCAATTGCATCATCATGTCGGCCTTGTAAAATGTCCTGTAAAACTCGAATAGAACTCCTTGCTTCTTCTAAAATGGTGTGATCAATGTCTCCATTGCTAATTTCTCCCAAAGTTTGAAGAGATGACATCATGCTCATTGCCAAAGCCCATTGTGTGGCGGCAGCCCATTTTGCAGAGACACCCCACCTTCGCTTTTTGTCATCAGATAAACCAGTTGCTTTCACCTTGGCATTCACCTCTTCCATCACAATATTCTGACATAGAAAAAAGAAGTCAAGGCAAACCATGCCAGCAATGGAACGATCAAACCAGGGAGTTTTAAGGGTTGTTCTACCTTCAAGTATTGTGCATTGGCAGAGCCTGTGCTTTCAACCATTCTAGAGAAAGCACTCCCTGCATCTGATAACAACTGCTCCGGTGTGTCCATCTCCAATGCCTGTGTCAGTTTAATAGAAGTGCTTGCAAGTATGAACCTAAAACATTTTGGGTCAAAAAAACCTGTAGATACTTACCCTACCAGACTCCAAAACAAGAATGCGGTCACAATCAATGATTGTGTTGATTCTGTGAGCAATGATCAGCATGGTACATGCCTTAAACTCCTCACGAATTGTTCTCTGTATTAGAGCATCAGTCCCAACATCCACAGCTGCCGTAGCTTCATCTAGAACTAGTATTTTTGACCTTCGTAACAATGCACGTGCAAGACTAAGAAGTTGCCTTTGACCCACACTGAAATTCTCACCACTCTCCGCAACCTGCACTTATCAAATATAATTAGTATCCAGCCTAATATCTCTCCAAGACCATTGGCACTGGCTTGTTCCAGATTTCAATAGAATACTCTGGTGCAAAACGAGAAGCACAAGTAGCAACCTCTGCATCTAAACCGAGTAAATTTCTTCTGATAGCATCTTTTAAATGAGCCCTGTCTAGAGCTTCCCATAGTGACGCATCATTATGCTCGTTGAAAGGATCCAAATTGAAACGGACGGTGCCTGCGAGATCAACAAAATTTGCTAAATGTGGTGTTATTGCAGAATGCATCGATCTTGACCAAAACAAATCTGTGATTTATTTCATAGAGTTCACATTTTTCAACATTTTGGAAAACTGAGCATAACCCAGGGGCTCAACCTTGGCATCCCACGATCATATTTGGTCGGTTTGTTGTGTCCTAATTCATGTTAAGAGTACTCTTGACCCATCGATAGACAAAAAAATTAAGAAAGCACCTTGCATTTGCATACGTCAGGCGTGTGCTAAGGTGTGTCAACCCATATTCCTCTGTGAGTGTGCCATGCATGTGTGTGTGCTTCTTTCATGCTTCTTATTGTCTGGAAAAGGACTATTGACGAGGAGCAACAGCTTTTTCACATTGTTTCTAGTGGTATTCATTTTGTCACAGATGATTCCACGACGAGGTTCATCCACCTCATGTATCATCTACATTGACAACAGAGCTGTGGTTTTATCTGGAAAAAAAAGGCAGTGTTGCATGCACATGTGCCTGTGTGCCTAGGTTTGAAGCTGCATAGGAGCGTGTGTGCGTGGAAGAGTGCGTATGTGGAGAGAGAGGAAGAGATAAATGATGGGATATTGAGAGAAGGAAGACCTGAAAACAAAACTGGTGTTTGTGGTATAATACCAAGAGACTTTCTTAGATCAAAGAGTCCAAATTCGTTAATCTGATGAAAATCGATGAAGATACCTCCACTCTCAATCTCAACTAGTCGAAACAGAGAATTGATCATGCTAGATTTGCCAGCTCCAGTGCGCCCAACAATCCCAACCTTTTCACTGGGTTGAACCTTGAGAGAGAGGCCAACCAAAACAGGTGGTAAAGTTGGACGATACCGCATTACAACATCTTTGTATTCTATAACACCCTCAGAGGGCCAACCTGGAGGTGGTCTGCAGTTTTCAATTATCAGAGCACCTTCAGGCGGAAGCTCAATATAAGTTCCGACTCTTTCAACAGCATTGAAACTATTCTCTGCGATGCTTGCAAGCCGCAAGGTTGCGGTCAGTAGGCTTGTTATGTTCAAGGCATAGCTTAGAAGTAGACCCATCTGTGAAGCAAAGGTAGTTCCAGTTGCACGCTGATTACCCAATACAGCAAATGTAGCAACTATCCATATCATGAGGCCTCCTAAGAATTCAAGTCGTATTGCCAGCCATCTGTTTGCACTCATATTTATAAGAATAAAGCGTGTATTTGTATCGACAGCCTTTGCATGGAACTTTGACATCCTGTCTTGAGCTTTGTATGCACGAATAGTGGCCAAACCATTTAGCGCTTCCCCCAATAGCGCATATACTGGAGAACGCGTAATAGAATCCAGTCGCTTCACCTCTCTTGCAGTTGTCTACAAATTTAACAATAAAGGAGAATGGCATTAATATATATGCAAATACAGATACTTTGAAATAATCAGTGTGTCAGCAATCGCTCCTCACTCACCCTACACTACTCTTTGTGCCTTCCCCTTCCTTTTTTATTTTGCCTACCTTAGCGTCAGCCTAGGCAGTAAAATTGTTGGAGTGCACGTCATGGTAGCACGAATCACAAATTAAAGCCTCAGAAATATGTTTCCCCATTTCAAAGCTTCCATGCGTCCACATGGCCATTTATGTTTTCCAGTGCATTTTGTCACAAGAATGAGTCATTAAGGATCTTTCAACATTTCATAATCCTAACTGTTTTTATGTGTGTTTTCCTGTTCCATGTGACTGACACATACTAGTTCAACTCCAGACCTAATGGTATCTTTGGACCTATTGCTGAAAGCTTGAGACCGGACATCAAGGCTTTTACTATTCAGGGGCATTCAGTTACCAGACGGACAGTAGCAGGAGGAGCAGAAGATGAGATTCATGCATGGGTCAGTTCTCACAAACAGCACTCAGAAAGCAACAATTTGCGTTGTAAGCTTCAGCCTTGAGACTGCTTCAAGATGTTGTGTCGTTAAAATAAGCTTTCAGTTATAGGTGGGAAGAATTAGAGCGAATGACTGACCCCAAGAGCCTTTGAGGTGCTTAAGGGTGTTGGAAGTTGGAGGATTGGGAGAATAAACATCAAAACAAGGTTCAGCACATTCTCCTATACCCAGTTTGAGCCACTTAGTACTTGATGCGTACTTTTCAGGAGGAGACATTAAGGATTCAAGTGTGGGAGAGAGAAGATCAAGAATTCAAAAACACTGGTTGGTGTTAACTGCCAGCAAAGCATTGGAGTGCTGTTGGAATGCCTAGTAAGCTTATGACCACACTCTTGCTTTCACCCTGGAAGGACACGTGTCCCAAATTTTATGTCAACAAATATCTTGCAGTGAGTCTTTTGGTCTTCTGGCGGTAGCCGTTATTCTTCAATTGCTGGAGAGTAGCTCTGTCTGCCAGCTTGTGACAAAGATCCTAAGCCAACTTTATCCTGAGGTTCCTTGTAATATTTGAAAAAATTTCCATGCTTTCACATGTAAAACGATCAAATGCTCCCTCAGACGAGAATTAAAAAGACAGGTACTCTTGAACTATTTAAAATGTTTACCTGATAATACACGTACGATGCATAAAATGCAATTAGAAGTGGAAGAATAGCCCATAGAGAGGATGTATTCACAATCCCAATCAGTGTAAAAGTTGAAAAGAGCTGGAATATAGAACTCATAAACATGTTGCTAAAGACCGCAATATTCCTGTCAATGTCTGCTGTGTCCCTAGCAAAACGATTTATTATTCTACCGATTGGATTTCCATGAAAGAATGCCATGGGGGCTCTAAGGACGGACTCCAACATGCCATTATGCAAGCGTTTGGCAGCTGCTAGGCTGGATAAAATAACCCAGAAGGAGTTCATCAAATTCAAAAGCACCTGTTTCAAAACCACAAGATTGAAGAGACCTTTGGCCAAGGTACAGAAACAGTGAATCTTGATGCACTCAGCAGCTGCCTGAATATTACCTGGCATACGGATAAGATAGTGTAGATACCATTGAAATATAAGACGCCATGAGAAGAGGTCGAAGCCGTCTCTGTCCAATATGAAAGCCAAGTGCTACTAGACACCCGAAATACCTCGACCATGATGTAGGTCCCAAACAGCACAAAAACAACCCAAAATCCACCAAGTGCAGATTTATACCTGTGTAACGTTATGCAGACGATCAAATGCTTGAACATGGACTTCAAATTGCAAAATGAGCAGTGCGGAAGTCTCTTACCTAGAAAGCACTTTCCAGCTTATAACGCCTGTTTCACGTTCTTCCTGCTTGATCAAGATTGACTTTTCTTCTTTCTTGGCGGGATCCTTGGAAGCGGCACCATCTTCCTTGGGCATAGTGCCATCCAATACTCCCACCTCGTCAACCTTCTTCTCACTACTTTGCTCAGTGGCTTCCTCCATCTTTCCAGCTTTCTCCATAAGCTGTTTGAAAAATAATCCAGACTCCATGAGCTCTTCGTAAGAACCATGTTCTTTAATCATACCCTCGTGTATAACAACAATTTCATCCACTTGAGATAGAAAATGCAGTTGATTAGTGACCAGCACTCTTGTTTTATGCCGAAGTTCATCATGAACACATGTTTCGAAAACCTGACATCAAATCAAGGCTGCATTAGCATAAGAAATGAAAACCTTGAGCACAAAGCTACACAACGAAAAGTAGGCAAAAGAGCTTCAGTCAAAATGTTTCAAAATTGTCCACCAAGGCTTTCATACAAAATCACAACCCACCTGGCGCGCCACATGTGCATCAAGAGCACTCAATGGATCATCAAAAATGTAGACATCTGCATTAGCATACACCGCTCGAGCAATGGAAACTCTCTGCTTCTGACCACCACTAAGGTTGACACCACGCTCGCCAATTTCCGTTAAATCGCCACCCTGGATGCAAGGCATGTCTTATGTTGACAGACTTCAAATTGCATACGAAGAGAGGGATAAATTCCAAAAGTAGTTTCCTTTACTCTCATGACATGAACTCAAACAGTGTTGATCAAACGTACTGGCAATAATTTGAGGTCCACATCCAAGGCACTGACATTGATAGCACGTTTATAACGCTGTGGATCATAGGGGGACCCAAATAAAATATTGTCACGCACCTGCACCAATAAAAGTTGCAAACAAAGTTATTCAAGAGGATATTCAAACCTCTCTGATGCATAAAAACTCTCAAGAAAGCTTCAGACTTACAGTAGCATTGAAAATCCAAGAGACTTGTGGAACATAAGCAACGGTGCCCCTCAATACACACTCTGTGTCTGCTATGGGAGGTAACTCCCCAAGAATGGCAGACACAAGAGATGTTTTTCCTTGACCTGTCGCACCAACAACAGCAACCAGTTTTCCAACAGCAACCTCCAAAGTTATATTTGATAATGTCGGTGTTTCTGCCTAGCAACCAGAAAACGCATAAAATATGTGTGAAAAAGTCAGACATCACACGTACTCATACAAAGGATTCCAACAAACATGCAGGCAGATGTGTTGGGTTAAAGGCCCTAAATAACCCCTTTTGTACACTTTATGTACATTTTTATACTTTGTCCAGGTTCACCTGGACACATTTTTTTAAAGTCACTTAAAATAAAAATGGAAAACCGACAACTCAACATAAGTGAGTTTTCCCAAAAACGTACAAGCCTCTCTCTCTCTCTCTCTCTCTCTCTCTCTCTCTCTCTCTCTGCTATGTTATGACACAGCCGAGCTTTATTCCTTGTATTCAGGATTTCACAGTGGGAGCCAGACCAGTGGGCGTAGCAGTGGATCATGCTCTCTTGACACTGTCCGTATCTTTTCAGTTTAGTACAGCCCAGAAATCAGGAGGCAGGTCACACACCCGTTATACATTTACACCAGAGACTGACTCAGTTTATACAGAGGCGATCTGGGATCGTCTATGCACAGTTGCTCCAGGCCTCTCAGTAGAGGAGTGCACTACTTTACTGACTGAGACACTACATGATGCAGCATCAGAGGCATACCCACACACTCAACCGGATCGGAGGCGACATTCTGGGAGCATGCCCCAGAATAGTTGGTATGATGAGGAGTGCAGAGAGATGAGAGCCCAGCTTCAGAGGGATCTTCATTTAGGAGTCATCACCTACAGACAGTCGCGGATTGCTTTCCGGCGCCTTGTGCGAAAGAAGAAACGAGCTTACCTGGCCCAGATGGAGCGAGACTTGTATCAGTTGTTCTTGAGTAGAGACTCAGGCGAGGCATGGCGACTCTTCCATGAGCACTCCCCTCCCCCAATGATTACTTCTCCTGATGTGTGGGGCCAGTATGCGACATCGTTATATACGGTTCCTGGGCAGGATCCCCTTCCAGATCCTACAGAGCCATGTCCACCTACGAGCACCTTCTTTACCACTGAGATGGTAAAGAGAGCCATTGACAGGATGAGGACCAGGAGGGCTTACGATCATGACGGTCTAGTAGCGGAGAACTTTATACATGCTAGGGATATGCTGATGGAGGTTCTTGCAGTGTTGTTCAATCGTGCCATGTGTGAGGGATTACCTGAGACTTGGAGGTTGTCTACTATTGTGCCTATATTCAAGGCAGGTGATCCTACAGAGCCTGGAAACTACCGCACTATTATGGTTGGACACACACTGGCACGATTGTATGCATCCATTATTGAGCAGCAGTTGAGTAACTGGGCAGAGGGTGAGGGTGTACGGGCCAAGGGACAGGCAGGTTTCAGGAGGGGTTTCTCCACTCTTGACCATATTCTGACACTCAGAGCTATCATTGAGGAGGGCAGGTCACATGGGAGACGGATTTATTGTAGCTTTGTGGATTTCCGCAAAGCATTTGACATGGTACCGAGAGCTCAACTGATGCGCAGACTGCAGGAGATGGGGGTGCCCACAGTGTTGATTTGGGGGATTATGGCTTTATACAGATCAGTGATGGGACATGTACGCACCCCAGAGGGGATATCTGACTTAGTTCACTCCACTATCGGGGTGAAACAGGGTTGCCCATTGTCTCCTACTCTATTTGGTATGTATGTTGATGAGGTGTCTGATTACATTGACGGAGAGGGTGATAGAGGTGCCCAGCTGGCAGGGACGTGGATCCCATTGTTGTTATATGCTGATGATATTGTCTTGATCTCTGACTCACCAGAGGGTATGCAGCGACAGTTGGATGCATTACACAGTTTTGCAGAGGATAGTGGATTGTCTGTAAACCTTGGTAAAACCAAGGTCATGGTGTTTAACACCACACCGCAGTGGATCAGGAGATCGGCACCGACCTTCACGTATGGTCAAGAGATTGTGGAGTATACAGATGCATACACTTACCTTGGGATAGTCTTCACTGGGCCGAGGTTTTCTTTGGGGAGAGCAGCAGAGACTAGACTGACCAGAGCTTATGCGGCCTTGGGAGGCTTGGAGAGGATGTGTTCGCAGGTTCAGTTCCAGGAACCTCGGACAAAGTTATGGCTCTTTGATACTTTAGTAGCCTCAGCTATGATGTATGGGGTACAGGTATGGGGACCTTCTGTAGGCCAGGATGGTTGGAGACGTATGGAGAGGCCCTTGGTATCTATGATCTCCCGATTGATTAGAGCCAAGGCCTCCGTACCTCACGCGATCATTCGAGCAGAGCTAGCTGCCCCCCCCATGGAGATTGAGGCGCTTACCAGATCAGTGTCCTTTGTGCACAGCCTATGGGATACTACTAGAGACAGATATGCTAGACTGGCCCTTGAGTCTTCCAGACAGTTAGCTCTACAGGGGGACACTTCATGCTGGTATGCACAGATGACTTCATGGTTTCAGACGCATGGCTTCACCATGGACAGGTTGCCCCCTTTCCAGTATTCTCTTCAGGCACCCTCGCTGTCTCTTACACGGGTGGAGATCACTAGACTCATTCGTCAGGACCTGATCCAGCTCGACACCAAGAGGACATGGATAGAGCCGCCTCAGGAGTTGAGCACGAAGATGGCTTTCTATAGAGAGCATCTTCTCCACCTCACAGGAGATGGGTTTGTGATTCGACCCAGCTACATGGACACACATATGTCTCATGGTTTGCGTTGTGCCATTGGTCAGATACGCACATCCTCACATCAGCTCGAGATTGAGACTGGTAGATTCAGAGGGATACCAGCAGACAGCAGGATATGCCGATTATGCCAGAGAGAGCCAGAGACAGAGTTGCACTACATATGTCATTGCACAGTGTTCTATGAGATACGGGGGCGTTTCCACTGCTTATTCAGAGAGGGTTTTGGTCCTCTATCTAGGGTCATGAGTTATGAGGATCAGAGATGTCTTGGACTATATCTACTTGAGTTACACAAGTATAGAGACACTTTACTGGGGAGAGCTAGAGAGAGGCAGTCCCAGAGACACATTACAGATTTCTTTTCACTAGATATGGGACAGCCAGAGGAGCAGCCACCACTGCAGAGCTCGTCCCACACTCATTCGACCACTACTGGCACTCTCATCGACCGAGCATTGGAGCTACAGAGATACAGACGACCGCGACTGAGGAGAGGAGCTACACAACATCGATGGAGACTACAACAGAAGATTCGAGCCATACTCTCTCGACATCCAGAGTGCAGATGACGATGGATCCTCACCATTTCTTCCATCTTTGTTTCACACACTGTTACATCCAGTTTACCGGGTACCTATTGTATCAGCTGCTACACCCACGTAGTTTTAGATTGTAGTAGTAGTAGTAGTATTTTGTTCCACTTCTAGTTCTTTTCTAGTTCTTTTGTACCCAGACATGGTATTAGATTCACTATTTTGTAACTGATTGGTCTCATAGGTCATTTTGGCCTTTTGAAGACGTTAATATAACATTTCATTTCATTTCTCTCTCTCTCTCTCTCTCTCTCTCTCTCTCTCTCTCTCTCTCTCTCTCTCTCTCTCTCTCTCTCTCTCTCTCTCTCTCTCTCTGCTCATTAGAGCCAAGGCCTCAGTACCACGTGCTATTGTTCGAGCAGAGCTAGCTGCCCCCCCACTAGTGGTTGAGGCGCGCACCAGATCTGTCTCCTTCATACACCGCATGTGGGAACTTCCCAGAGACAGATATGCCCGCCTTGCACTTGAGTCCTCTCGATAGTTAGCCATGCAGGGAGATACAGCATGCTAGTATGGGGAGATGACATCATGGTTTCAGGTGCATGGGTTCAGCATAGACAGATTGCCTCCCTTCCAGTACTCACTGGATGCACCCTGTTTGACTCTTACACAGTCCGAGATCACCAGGCTCATCCGCCAAGACGTGACTCAGCTAGACACCAGGAGGACATGGATACAGCCAGCACAGGAGCTGGGCACGAAGATGGCTTTCTACAGAGAGCATCTCCTCCCGCTTACGGTTGATGGTTTTGTGACGAGGCCCAGATACATGGACACCCACTTGTCTCATGGGATACGATGTGCTATCGGCCAGATACGCACATCTTCACACCAGCTGCGGATCGAGACTGGGAGATACAGCGGAGTACCAGTAGAGGCCAGGACATGCCCCCTGTGTGACATCGAGCCTGAGACAAAGTTGCACTACACATGCCACTGCCCCATCTACTACGAGATACGAGGCCGCTTCCATTGCTTGTTCAGAGAGGGCTTTGGACCATTCTCCAGAGTTATGCAGTACGAGGATCAGAGATGTTTGGGTTTGTTTTTGCTCGAGCTATGCAAACACAGAGAGAGCCTGATGAGAGGAGACGCTAGCTAGTCTCAGAGACAGATCACAGATTTCTTTAGAGCTGCACTGGACACTCGGAGGAGTTACTACCACAGCACAGCTCGTCGTCTCACACCAGAGGCACACTGATCGACCGAGCGACTGAGCTGGGGAGATCCAGACACCCACAACTGCGGAGGACTACACAGTATCGGCGGAGGCTTCATCAGAGGATTCGGATCGCTTTGGCTCGACATGCACGACGCCCGGTCAGACTACTGA
The DNA here is from genome assembly GCF_014529385.1 of Adiantum capillus-veneris. Taxonomy (NCBI): domain Eukaryota; kingdom Viridiplantae; phylum Streptophyta; class Polypodiopsida; order Polypodiales; family Pteridaceae; genus Adiantum; species Adiantum capillus-veneris. The sequence continues at coordinate 89,562,974 of NC_140960.1, forward strand.
CCATGGAGGAGATTGATGAGATCCGCCAGGGACCGATGCTGGATCTCTTGTGATCTAGCTATCCCAGCTAGCTGCTTAGTTCACACCTAGTAGTTTAGGATTCCATAGTATTTTATTGTGACATTTGTCATTTCATTTTTGTCATCTTGTTACTCTAACTCAGACTTTGTATCAGATCCACGACATTGTAACTTTCTGGTCTCATAGGTCACTTTGGCCTTTTGAAGACGTTAATCTAACATTTCATTTCTCTCTCTCTCTCTCTCTCTCTCTCTCTCTCTCTCTCTCTCTCTCTCTCTCTCTCTCTCCACTATCGGAGTGAAACAGGGATGCCCACTGTCCTCTACTTTATTTGGCATGTATGTTGATGGGGTCTCTGATTATATTGACAGAGGAGGAGATAGAGGTGCTCAGCTTGCAGGGACATGGATCCCTCTTTTATTGTATGCTGACGATATCGTGTTGATATCAGAATCGCCAAAGGGTATGCAGAGACATTTGGACGCATTGCATAGTTTTGCAGAGGATAGTGGATTGTCTGTCAACCTTGGTAAAACCAAGGTCATAGTATTTAATACCACGCCACAGTGGGTTAGGAGATCAGTACCTACTTTCACATATGGGCAGGACAGTATGGAGTACACTGATGCATACACATATCTTGGGGTGGTCTTTAGTGGACCGAGGTTCACACTGAAAGTGGCAGCAGACACTAGATTGACTCGTGCCTATGCAGCCTAGGTGGTTTAGAGAGGATTTGTTCGCAGGTTCAGTTCCAGGAACCTCGAACAAAGCTCTGGCTTTTCGATACTTTGGTCGCTTCAGTTATGCACTACGGGGTTCAGGTTTGGGGACTGTCTATTGACAGTGCTGGATGGAGTAATATGGAGAGACCCCTGATATCTATGATTTCTAGGCTGATTAGAGCCAAGGCCTCAGTCCCACATGACATCATACGAGCGGAGCTGGCTGCCCCACCTATGGAGGTTGAGGCACTCACCAGATCAGTATCATTGGTACACAGCTTATGGGACACCACCAGGGACAGGTATGCCAGGCTTGCTCTTGAGTCATCCAGACAGCCGGCATTACAGGGAGATACATCATGTTGGTATGCACAGATGAGCTCATGGTTTCAGAGGCATGGTTTCAGCATGGACAGGCTGCCCCCTTTCCAGTATTCTCTTGATGCACCATCCTTGGCTCTTACAAGGATGAAGACTACTAGACTCATTCGGCAGGATCTTATCCAGCCTGATAGCAAGAGGACATGGATAGAGCCATCACGGGAGTTGGGTACAAAGAGGATTTTCTATAGAGAGCATCTTCTTCAACTCACGACAGACGGATTTGTCACACGGCCCAGTTACATGGACATGCATCTATCTCATGGATTACGATGTGCTATAGGCCAGATTCGCACATCTTCACACCAGCTTGGGATTGAGACAGGTAGATTCAAAGGCATACCAGCAGACAGTAGGATATGTTAGTTATGCCATGCAGAGAGACAGAGTTTCACTACATATGTCGCTGCACAGTCTACTATGAGATACGGGGACGCTTTCATTGTCTATTCAAAGATGGTTTTGACTCATTAGATAGAGTCATGAGATATCAGGATCAAAGATGTCTCGGATTATTCCTACTTGAGATTCAGAGACATAGAGATGCTCTATTGAATCGGCAAAGACAGAGACAGTCCCAGAGACGCATCTAAGATTTCTTCAGTCTGAGTACCACAGAGGCAGAGGGGACACCACCACCACAGAGCTCGGTTCCCACCCATACACACACCAACGGTACTCTCATTGATCGAGCTATAGAGTTAGGGAGATCGAGACGACCGCGACTGAGGAGGGGAGCCACACAACACCGGCGGAGATTGCGGCAGAGGATCCACAGGATTCTAGCACGACACCCAGAGTGTCGATCAGGATAGGCTTCATGCTACTGCTATATTGTATCATGGTGACACTTATCCCCACTTTGTACCTTTATGGCATGATACCATTGCTCAGCCTACCAGCCACCCATAGGAGTCGGTAGCACTCCTATCAGTTTTTTGTTTGTAGTTTTCTTTGTTTTGTACCCAGACTTGGTACTAGACTCGTCATTGTAATTAGTTGGTCTCATAGGTCATTTTGGCCTTTTGTAGACGTTAATATATCATTTCATTTCATTTCATTTCTCTCTCTCTCTCTCTCTCTCTCTCTCTCTCTCTCTCTCTCTCTCTCTCTCTCTCTCTCTCTCTTATTTTTTTTGGAAAAAGTCAGGGCTGTATATTACTGAGTACAATATAATCCCCAGCGGATGCCAAAATAGCCTATCACGTGGGGTGTACAAGCTGAATGTAAGGAGGAGAGCCACTATAGTGACAACTCGACTAGAACAATCTCATGGTGGTCGGTGTGATGAGTGGAGGAGAAACCACCGAGGAGGGGCATAATGCCACGTAATCTGGCCACCTGTAAGTGTGAAGAAGAGTGGGGATCGAGCCCAACGCCGAAAGAAGGCAAATCGGCGTGCCTCGGCTACTCGAGATGTACCTGAGGATGAATCCCATTGCCAAATCAGGGTATGAATGATGTCCAGCCAAATGGCAGTGAGGGTATCCTGAAGGAGCTGTGGAGCAGCACTTAGAATGTGCAGACAACGAGCTCTCCAAACATTCCATAGTGTAATCTCTCTCTCTCTCTCTCTCTCTCTCTCTCTCTCTCTCTCTCTCTCTCTCTCTCTCTCTCTCTCTCTCTCTCTCTCTCTCTCTCTCTCTGTGTGTGTTTGTGTGTGTGTGTGAAGAGCAGCGTGAGGGAAGGGCAGCGAGCTGTGGCGTGAGGGAAGAGCAGCATGCTGTGGCGTGAAGGAAGAGCCGCGTGCTGTGGCGTGAGAGCTCTCTCTCTGCAGCAGCGCGAGGCTGAAGGCCTCTCTCTCTCTCTCTCTGCAGCAGGGCAGCGAGCTGTGGCGTGAGGGAAGAGCAGCGAGCGACTCTTGCACACAAGCCCTCTCCTTCTACGCGTAGAAGGACTTCCTACGCGTAGCAAGTCCCCGGCACCCCTCCTTTACCTACGCGTAGAAGGACTTTCCATCTCCTACGGGTAAGATAATATATAAGCAAACCAAGGCTAGCACTATTTGGCAGATGAGCAAGGAGAACACAGGCCCTCGGCAGCAGGTTCCCCCTCTCTCTCAGCAAGACTCCCACTCCTTGGGCGATTTCCTCCAAGCAAGCTCCCCTAGCATTTTTCATCAAGCATCGCCATAGCCTCTCATTGCTTGGCATTTTCAGCAAATCACCATCGCCCTATAGTCCCAATCCTTGGCGTTGTCAGCAGTCACATCCATTGCCAAGTATCATCAAGACTAGCGTTTTTCATCCAAGCATTGGTCGCCACTAGTTCCAGCCCTTGGGCGATTTCAGCAGGCTTTTGTCGCCCTCTTTCCATAGTCATTTCAGCCCCACAACAGCAGCAGATTTTCAGTCATAAAGACCAGCAAAATCAGCGTTTTCTCTTGCGTTTTCAACGGTAGCAGAATTCAGCCAGTAACGTTTTCGGACAGCAGTACAAGGACAGCAGAATTCAGCCCTTAAAACCAGTCTCGCCATCCCCGTCGTCGTCATCGATCTAGCCTAGACTTGCATCAGTCACATGCATCCACTTTGTACCAGTTTGTGCAATCAATCGTAGAACACTCTCGCCAACGAGAGTGGGGCCTTCGGAGGAGGGTTTTACGTCTTTGGTGTCGTATTCTCTTCTCTCTCTATTTCTCAGTTTCATACACGTGCATGCACAGTGTCCATTCACTTTGTTTATGATCATTGCAATCTCTCATTAAGAACGGAAGGCTCTCCCTTCCATAAGAACAAAAAGGAACCTTGAGCACATTATGGAGCACTCATCTTGAGAAAGAACAACATTCATTCCGCTGCACCTTACATTGGTATCAAAGCTTTGGCAGTGTTCTGTATCACTCGTGGAAAGAACCACAAGAATCACAAGATTTTTTTTTTTGCTTGTTGCGGTCGCTCGAACCCAAGTTCGCTTGGGCGTGTTGATTCCTAATCGTGTTTTTGAAGAGTGACAGGAATCCCAGGAAAGAAGGGCTTGTCCAGCCTCCCCTTGTGCCTCTTTTCACTCATTGAGAGCGGACCGTGCACTTAGCGGCCGGCCAATTGACGTGAGGTGGGAAAAAGCAACCTTGGTGTGAGCGCAAGGCCGCCAAGGGGTGCGCCCGCGGAAAAGAGCAGAACTCGGGTGAAGAGAAGATCCTTCTCAAACACAGATTGCAAGAGAAAGAAAACCTGAAGAACCCCAAGAACCTCAAGAACCCAAGAACCCAAGACCCTCAAGAACCCAAGTTCCTCGTGAACTTAAGAACCAAAGATCATAGTGCATGGTCATCACCCGAAGCGGAATGGATACTTCGCATACATGTGATGGGCATGAGAGAGGCGACGAAGAATTTTTTCCAACAGGAGGTTTTTCCGACCCTCCCCCTTCTCCATCTACGCCACGAGTTGTACCAACTTCCATGGAGACGATGGTCAAGTCGATGTTGGACATGATGGCCCAACAACAAGAAGCAAATCACGAAGCGATCGCGTTGCTCTGGCACAACAAGAAGCGAATCGCACGTGTGAAGAACGAAATGAAAGAAATGCAATACAACAAGAAGCAACTCGCATTGCCTTGGAACGTGAGCGCGAAGAACGCAACGAAAGAAATGCCATACAGCAAGAAGCGACTTGCATTGCCTTGGAACGCGAGCGCGATGAACGAAAAGAAAGAAAAGCACAAAGACAGGAGGAAGTTGAAGCAAGACGAGCGGCCTCGGAGGCCGATCGGGAGGCTCAAAGAGAACTCCGCACTCAAGAATTGGTTCGACAAGTTCTTGCCTCGAAATCTGAACCAGCCAAAGATGTTGGTAGTTCCTCAAGTGGCGCAAGCCGGGATGCGGACTCCAACAACCCAGTCACAGAGAAATTGACTTTCAATAAGTATGATGGTAAGATGGATGCTACAGTTATTCATTCTTGGTTACATCAAATTCATGCTTATTTTGCGACAACTAAGAAGACAGGAAATAGCAAAGTTTTGACGACACCCATGTACCTTGCCGGTGATGCCATCAATTGGTACCACGCATGGCAAGAGGCACAATTAGCCACGCACCTAGAGGAAGCCGACGAATTCACGCCCCTTTCCTTTAGTTGGGCTAATTTCCAAGACAAGCTCAAGGCGCAGTTTATGCCTCCTCAGTACCCTAAAAAGTCACTTCATCCCACCACGACCATTCCTTCGCCTTTTGAGTGTTGCTTGCATGAATGGAGGGGGTTGTACGAGAAGAACAGGCCATGGATTATGCGAGAAAGACAGAGAACTTGAGCCTTGAGGGTTTGTGGCAGAGAGATTGGGAAATGAAATGAAATGAAATGTTGTATTAACGTCTACAAAAGGCCAAAATAACCTATGAGACCAAAAAGTTACAATTGGTGAATCTGATACCATGTCTGAGAGAGAGGGCTTAAATAACCTATGAGACCAAAAAGTTACAATTGGTGAATCTGATACCATGTCTGAGAGAGAGGGCTTGAAAGTTGACTCCTTGAGAGCTTGAGAGAGAGAGAGTCACAAACGGGAGCGCATAACAATATAAAATATACTTGGATAAATAGAATTTATCACTTAATACCGAAGCCAAAGGATATATAGAGAGAAATAAATAGAGAGATAGAGAGTGAGAAGATCGACACAGTACTGGGGACCAAAAGATGGGCTGGTCCCTCCCCTTAAAGAGAATTCTTTATTAGGGAGAATCTTTTTACAAGCACAAGAACCGGAGAAAACCCCTCCGTTCTAAATCTCTGACTCAATGGTCGTTCCTTCCCGTAAGGGAGATCCGAGAGACAAGCTCTCAATCCTTTTTCTGTCTGTACTCGGAGTAGAGACTCCGCAGACAATTTCCGAATTCCGTTTTCGGAATTCCCAAGCGCAGGCCGAAGCCTTCTCGCTTCTCCTTCGCGATGAAGTACCTGCAAACACACACGCAAACACGCGACAACAATTCGTATGGCGAATCCACAATAGATACTTGTCGCTCTTGCGTGGGAAAAGCGACTTCCGTGCTTCGTAGTCTCGCAATCTCTCGCGTCTTCTGGCGGCAGAGTCTTCTCTTGTTGGCGCTGGCAACTCCTTTTCAGTGAGGGCATGTGGTGCTTTTATAGCTCCTTGACCACGGCATGAATAGCTGCTCACGTAGAGATCGCGGCCATTTTTTATTTTTATTTTTTTCAAAAAAAAAATCGTTTTTTTTTTTTTTTTTCTGTTCTACCTGAAATAGGGAGAGAGAATTCGCTGGCTGATCTGTTGCCTCATTTATCAGATGGCTGCCCACTTATTAAATGGGCGGCCAGCGTATTTTAAAAATAGTCTGAATCTGCCCAAAAACTCAATAAAACCTTATAAGTTAAAAACAATGCTTTCGCAGCACTTCCCAGGCGTCCCTGGATGCAACCACATGCACGAACGCAATGCAAACATAGATTCCTCGTGGAAAAGCGTTTGCTCTTCCCGGAAAACTCGTTCAAATTTTCCGCTTTTTAAGAAAAGCTTCTCAGAAGCCATCTTTATTCTTGTGCTTGCGTCTTTACGCGTATTCCTCTTTTCTAGTTCGGATTTCCTCTCGACTATGGATATCCCCTTTCCGATGCACCCGTCACCCACCTTGTGACGCATCAGGAATATCCATTACCTAGTCCTTTCCTACCGAATCTGTTAACTCAATTTCACCTTCTCAATCCCGAGAAGAATAATCCTCCTAAAAATCAATTTAGGTCTATTTCCTTGCGCATAACCTTGCGCTATTAGTCTTGAGGATATTAAACCTCTTCTTTCCTCCCACATAGGGAATGCCCAAGTCATAGAGCATTAAGCTTGATGTCTTTCTTTCACAAACAAAGTTTGCGATCACCTTAAAGAAGGTTCTTATTCCGGGTCGTCGCTCAATGTAGGCAGACGGTTCCAATCCGAAGATTTCCTTGTGCACGGCGGCACTTCATTCCACCACCAGCAGTGTTTTCCCGACGCCCATTAGAGTTTGTTCCTTTCAGAATCATAAAAAATGATTCACCTTGCTTGCATCAATGACGCCTTGCAAAATCTCAGGCAGATAGGATTCCAGCCATAGCATTTTCTGAACGTACGTTCAAACCCGGTTCACAATAGAGCGAACCCTCTTTGATTCTCAGGGAAGTTCTCCCATATGTAATTCTTACCATTTTGAAACGGTTGGTGAATTATATTCTTACGAACATAGTAGTTCGAATTTATTCTAGCAACGTGTAAATGCTACTTGACCTGCTCATGGAGAAACATATACTGCAACCAAAAGTTGCTACTGTAATGGTAAAAGCACATAGCGTACTCAATGATCAACGACCATAAGAAAACCTCTTCTCCGTAGAGAAACTCAAATTCCTTCTACCAAACACATCTCAAATAGAGATTCTCGTGTCGGAATATCCTTGCGCGCAAAAAGGCGCTCAAGAGAGTATAACAAACTCTCGTCCAGTTCCTTGGCATAGGTCTACATCTTTGTGTGTTATCCATGTACTCAAAGGTGTACATAAGTTTCAGTGAGCCATGCTCAACCTAACGATCCCTTGGCTCGATCGTAGAGCAAAACCCGCTCATCAAATAAACTAGGATTTTAATCCTTGGATTCCTCGAGCACAGGTCGTAGTCGTCACTTGTTCCTTCCCTCGTAAAGAGAGTGTTCATTCACTTGTGCGAAAAGCACTACCATGTCTTCCCTGACCGGGTAGGGAGTGTTGGTTCATAAGCTTAGTAAAAGCTTTTCTTGGTTGAAAGATCGGAATGGTTCCTTCCTTTTTGCCGTCCTACCCGCAATAGCAGGTAATTTGTTGGAGAACTACCGGATACCAGATCAATAGTTGACCTCTCGGCTAGTTGAGCAAACCAATTCATCTCAAAAAACAATGTTTCAAATTGATCCTACTCTCATAGATACTCGAGAGTGATTGTCCTGGTTAGACACGTGCATATCTCGTGCATAAAAGCAATACGCATTTTATGAGTTCCTCAAAGATTTAACTTTGATCAAAGATCTGTCCTCTCACTTAAAGTTTGAGGGTCAAAAACTCAGGAGTTAGATTGAATTCCCTTACTCCAAACTTTAAGTCCTTTGTTGAATTTGTTCATCTTTTCTTCCTCATAGAGGATCAAGAATGGAGCTACCTTGGCAAGAGTGAACCACTACTTGCTTTGACTCGCTCGTGTTCCTCTTGGGCAAACCAATCCCAATCTTCTTGAATGCCTTCCTCAAAGCGTAGAGAAAAAAAAAATTTGTCTGAAAATTCAGCCTTGAATTGAATCCAAGTCTTGTTGTAAGTTCCTTGCAAAGCTTTGGTATACCACCAAGTACTTGCAATCCCCCTTGAGGTGTTTGGTCACATGCCTCACCTTCGACGCTTCTCAGAAATTGCCGTTTGCAAGGCAACTTCAAACTGTCGAATGAAAGCGGTAGCTTTCGGGGCATCTTTCCTTCTGTCAAAAGTATCAAACTTGACTGGAAGTGTTTCTAGGTCTAGAGACCTTCTTCATATCCTTCCCGAAATGACGGGATTTCTTGGCTATGGTTCTGGATTGATGTTAATGGATATTTTCTAGATTCTGAAGGATCTTGAGCATTCCGCTCCTTGGATACTCTAGGTTCTTGAGCATCATGCTCTTGTCGCCTTCTCAGAGAATCCCAAGTCTTGTGTCGACTTCTTGAAGAGAAAAAAATTCAAACTCTACGAGTTTTTTCCTGCAGGACTTAGGTTTCCGCCTGCTTACTTCTCTCTTGGCTTGTCATGGCTTCTTCCCGTATCTTCCCACAGTCGTCCTCCTTCACAGAGAAAGAGAGGAGACCATGCTCTAATACCATTGTCACAAACGGGAAGGCATAACAATATAAAATATACTTGGATAAATAGAATTTATCGCTTAATACCGAAGCCAAAGGATATATAGAGAGAAATAAATAGAGAGCTAGACAGTGAGAAGATCGACACAGTACTGGGGACCAGAAGATGGGCTGGTCCCCCCCCCTTAAAGAGAATTCTTTATTAGGGAGAATCTTTTACAAGCACAAGAACCGGAGAAAACCCCTCCGTTCTAAATCTCTGACTCGATGGTCGTTCCTTCCCGTAAGGGAAATCCGAGAGACAAGCTCTCAATCCTTTTTCTGTCTGTACTCGGAGTTGAGACTCCGCAGACAATTTCCGAATTCCGTTTTCGGAATTCCCAAGTGCAGGCCAAAGCCTTCTCGCTTCTCCTTCGCGATGAAGTACCTGCAAACACACACGCAAACACGCAACAACAATTCGTATGGCGAATCAACAATAGATACTTGTCGCTCTTGCGCGGGAAAACCGACTTCCGTGCTTCGTAGTCTCGCGATCTCTCGCGTCTTCTGGCGGTAGAGTCTTCTCTTGCTGGCGCTCGCAACTCCTTTTCAGTGAGGGCATGTGGTGCTTTTATAGCTCCTTGACCACGGCATGAATAGCTGCTCGCGTAGAGATCGCAGCCGGGTTTTTTTTCCCGTTTTATTTTTCCTGTTCTACCCGCAATAGGGAGAGAGAATTCGCTGGCTGATCTGTTGCCTCATTTATCAGATGGCTGCCCACGTATTAAATGGGTGGCCGGCGTATTTTAAAAATAGTCTGAATCTGCCCAAAAACTCAATAAAACCTTATAAGTTAAAAACAATGCTTCCACAGCACTTCCCAAGCGTCCCTGGATGCAACCACATGCACAAATGCAATGTAAACATAGATTCCTCGCGGGAAAGCGTTTGGGAAAACTCGTTCAAATTTTCCGCTTTTTAAGAAAAGCTTCTCAGAACCCATCTTTATTCTTGTGCTTGCGTCTTTACGCGTATTCCCCTTTTCTAGTTCGGATTTCCTCTCGACCATGGATATCCCCTTTCCGATGCACCCGTCACCCACCTTGTGACGCATCAGGAATACCCATTACCTAGTCCTTTCCTACCGAGCTTACGGTACAATCTCCTTCACGATGCTCTATGTCACCCATCCTATGACGCATCAGAGATGTCCGTTCTCGGATGGTCGGATACTTCTTTATTGATGCTCCCTGTCACCCATCCGTTGTGACGCATCAGAAGTACCCGTTCCTGGTAGCCTTACAGATATTCCCGTTCTCAGTGCTCCCGTCATTACTTTCAATGACGCACTAGGAATACTCTGTACTCGGATGTCTCGAGTGAGAAAAACCCTCTCACTTAAAATTACAATAACTCATTTAAAATTATTTTTCCTTGGTGTTCCAAGCGAGAAAACCCTCTCACTTATAAATCCAATAATTCATTTAGAATTATTTTTCTGTCAAATAAAGCCAATTTAGCAAGAGAGAGAGAGAGAGAGAGAGAGAGAGAGAGAGAGAGAGAGAGAGAGAAATGAAATGAAATGAAATGTTATATTAACGTCTTCAAAAGGCCAGAGTGACCTATGAGACCAAACTGATACAAAAGTGGTGAACCTGTTACAATGTCTGAAAAGTGTGAAAGTGTGAAAATAAATGCGAAAAACTAAATACAAAGTATTAGATAAACTTCTTAGGAGCATTCTGGGTGTCTGGCTAGAATGCTTCTAATCCTTTGTTGTAGTCTCCTCCCGTGAAGTGTGCTTCTGCATCTCGGTCGTGGTCGTCTCGATTTCCTAAGCTCAATCGCCCTGTCAATGAGGGTGCCTTTGGTATGAATGTGGGTACTCCTTTGTGCTCGCTGCTGGCCTCTTGCTTCTCCTTCCATTCCTGCTTCTCTCGATCCGAAGAAATCTGTGATCTGCCTCTGAGGCTGTAGTGCTCTTTGTCTTCTCATTAAATTATCCCTGTGCCGATGTAGTTCCAGTAGGTACAGGCCTAAGCACCTTTGATCTTGGTATTGCATGACTCTATCTAAAGGTACAAAGCCTTCTTTAAATAGGCAATGGAAACGCCCACGTATCTCATAATATACGGTGCAATGACATATGTAGTGTAATTCTGTCTCCGGCTCCATTCCGCATAACTTGCAAATTCTGCTCTCAGGTGGGATTCCCCTAAATCTGCCAAATTCAATTTCCAGCTGGTGTGAGGATGTACGAATCTGACCAATAGCACATCTCAAACCATGAGACAAGTGGGTATCCATGTAGCTCGGGCGAATCACAAAACCATCTTCAGATAGCTGTAGGAAGTTTTCTTTGTAGTCGGCCATCTTCGTGCCCAATTCTTGTGTAGGGTCTACCCATGTCCTCTTAGTGTCCAACTATATAAGATCCTGGCGGATGATTTTATTAATCTCCGTTCGTGTCATTGCAAGTGATGGAGCCTCAAGAGAGTATTGGAAGGGGGGTAATCTTTCCATACTGAACCCGTGTCTCTGAAACCACGAGGACAGTTGCGCATACCAGCATGATGTATCTCCTTTCATTGCTAATTGTCGAGAGGATTCGAAAGTTGACTCCTGGAGAGCTTGAGAGAGAGAGCGAGCTTGAGCTTGAGGGCAAGGGAGAGAGAGCTTGAGAGATTGAGCAATGAGGGTAGACCGTAGAATGGTAGAGCTTGATCCTTGAGGGTACAGCCTTGAGGCTTGAGAGCAAGGGAGAGAGTCAATACTCAAATGTGAAGGAAAGGGGTGATAGGGGGGTGAATTTTCTAAGCCTCTAGAACTGCCCGTTAAAGCTAGCCGTTTCAGCCTGTTGGAGGTTCAAAAATCTGCCCGTTCCGACCCGTCCAATGTGGTACCAATGCACCATTCGGAACGCCAAAACGTTCCGAGCCGTTCCGAATTGGCAGGCAAGGGGGGAACGCCGTTCCGGCGTTCCAGGGCCACGGGAACCCATTCCCTGGTAACTCTGGTCTATACAACCTACTTACTAATCACCACTTGATACAAAAGTCTTGAGTGTGCATATTAAAGGTACAACTTTAAGAACTTCAAATAACAATCGAACTGAAAGAGATGCACGACACACAAGACGAGGAGTGGCGGAGTTCCACCCCTAGAGAGCACTGGCCCCAAACCTTGGTGCCCCTTTCGGTATTTCTTTATATTGCTTAAACTCGGTACAATGCCTATACTCCACGCTCTGCACCTTGACCTGTAAGCGTACCAGAGACGGAGCCCTCTGTGCATATTTAAAGGCCCTTGGACTATGAAAAGCAGTTACATGAAAAGCTTGAAATCCAAAAGCATATGACCCAAAAGGTGGCGTTGAAAATCAGTCAACGTAAATCACGAAAATCTGTACAAGCTACCACATCAGCACAATCAACGTGAAACGTGGCAATCCGTACAGACTGCCACGTCAGCAAGTCAGCACAAAATGCGGAATTCTGTACTGGCCTACCACGTCATCACGCTCCACGCAAGTCTTTGTGTGTGTGTTGGGTCCCACTTTATTTTAATGGCTTTAGGTCCCCAAGGCCCCATCAGACGGGATCCCGTAAGTTGATGGGAACTCGTCTTTAAAAATAGGCCACTTGGTAAGACTTTGCAAGTTTGTAAAACTTCTTTTGTTGCTTGTTGTTCTTAGGATTTAGGCCCCTCGACCGGGATCTGCCGATTGGCTCCGTTCTTCAATGGCTTGACACATCAACAATTTGTGAAATCACCCCTTCTTGAAAGAAAGTAATTGTCCGCAATTACAGCATATCTGCAAAACAACTAAAGTTAGCTCAAAAATTTCCAAGATTCATTCCGAGGGACAATCAGTTTTCTCATTCCAGATTGGAGCTCTTGAAGCTATGAAACTTTGTCCGCGGTATGAAGCTACTCAATGCCTACCTCGTCACTCATAACCTAAAAAGGTCCAAGCCATGTTATCCACTTTGTTTGTGATCATTTGCACTCTCTCACTAAAGGAACGGAAGGCTCTCCCTTGCGTAAGTAAAAGGAACCTTGAACAAAGTTCGAAGCACTCATCTTGAGCAAAGTTCAACAATCACTTCCGCTCCACATCACATTGGTATTAGAGCTTTGGCAGTGTTCTGTATCACTCAAGGAAAGAACCACAGAATTTTGTTTTGCTTGTTGCGGTCGCACGTAACCCAAGTCCTCTTGGGCGTGTCGATTCCTAATCGTGCTTTTGAAGAGTGACGGGAAACCCAAGAAAGAAGGGCTTGTCTAGCCTCCCCTTGTCTCTCTTTTCACTCATTGAGAGCCGACCGTGCACTTAGGCGGCCGGCCAATCGACGTGAGGTGGGAAAAAGCAACCTTGGTGTGAGCACAAGGCCGCTAAGGGGTGCGCCTGCGAAAAAGAGAAGAGCTCGGGTAAAGAGAAGATCCTTCTCTAACACAGATTGCAATCTAAAGAAGAACCTCAAGAACCTCAAGACTCAAGACCCTCAAGAACCTCACGAACCAAGACCCACAAGAACCAAAGTTCCTCGTGAACTTCAGAACCCAAGACTTCAAGTGTATGGTCATTACCCGAAGCGGAATGGATACTTCGCATGGAGGTGATGAGCATGGCGGTGGCGAAGAAGAATTTTCCCTACCAGGAGGTTTTTCTGACCCTCCCCCTTCCCCATCTACGCCAAGGATTTCACCATATCCTATGGAGGCTTTGGTCAAATTGATGACAGACATGATGCTACACCAAGAAGCGCAACGCCAAGAAAGACAGGACTCCTTGGATAGCGAGCGTGAGCAAGCGCGTTGGGCGGCCGAGGAATGAAAAGAAAGAAAAACAGATAGAAAGGCAGCTATTGAGCGTGAGCGTAAGCAAGCACGCTTGGCGGCCGAAGCAAGAAAAGAGGCGGCCGAAGAAAGACAGGCAGCCATTGAGCATGAGCGTGAGCAAGGGCGCTTAGCAGCCGAAGTAAGAAAGGAGGCAGCCGAAGAGAGATGAGCAGCTTTGGAGGCCGAGCGTGAGGCGCAAAGAGACCAACGCATGCAAGAGTTGGTCCGACAGGTTATCACCTCGAAGTCCGAGCCGGCCAAACATGTTGGTAGTTCATCAAGTGGCGCAAGCCGAGATTCGGACTACAACAACCCCGTCACCGAGAAGTTGACTTTCAGTAAGTATGACGGTAAGATGGATGCTAGTGTTATTCATTTCTTGGTTGCATCAATTTAATGCTTATTTTGCGACAACTAAGAAAACTGGAAATAGCAAGGTTTTGACGGCAGCTATGTACCTTGCCGGTGATGCCACTAATTGGTACCACGCATGGCAAGAAGCACAGTTGACCGCGCACCTAGAGGAAGCCGAGGAAGGCATGCCCCTTTCCTGCAATTGACCGACTTCCAAGACAAGCTCAAGGCGCGGTTTATGGCACCACAATACCTAGCACGGGTGAAAGACGATTGGCGCAGTCTCAAGCAAAATGGTATGCCAGTTATGTTTTTCTCTAATCATGTTTTGCAGCTCGGCACCCAATTACGCAAATCGGATAATGAGCGCAAGGAGGCTTTCATTTTTGGATTGGAGGATTATATCAGGATTGATGTCGAAGTCCTCGACCCCATCAATCTCAACAAGGCGATAGCGATTGCTCTCACACAAGAGATGAAGCACAACAAGGGAAAGCCTAAGGAAAACAAGGCTTCCACAAGTACCACTCAGACTTCTCAGAACCCTCTGAACGGTACGAACGGTAAGAATGGTAAGAACGGTAACTCTTCTAACCAACCTTCCAATAGTCTCTCAGAAAAGAACTCTCCAAATGAAGTTAAGGGTAAAGCTAACAGAATTGCTAAACCTAAGCTCACTCCAGATGAAAAAGCAGAACAAGGAATTTTAGGAGGATACATCACGTCGGAAGAACAAAGCATTTATTCTAAGGAAGGTCGTTGTTTTCATTCACATCAAGGGTCACATAAAAAGAACATGTCCTAAGCTTGAATCTAAAGAACCCACAGAACCCACTTCCTCTGTCAATGCAATAAATGAGAACACGAGTGTGACCCAAGTCTCTCATGATCCTCCCATTGACGAGTTTCTCATTAAGTGTTATGGTCATGTGAAGGGTCATCGTTTTGTCATATTGTTTGACCCAGGCAATATGCATGATTTGATTAGTGACTCTCTTGTCAAAAGAGCCCGCTTGGAGGTTCGCAAGACATCTCCTCTCGAGGTGTCAAGCTTCTCTCCCGGTATGGACTCTCTCATCACGCAAGAGTGCCTTGATGTTTTGTTCACTGTTCAACAAGAGTCCTTCCGCAGAAAATTGTAGTCTCTCCTCTTTCAGGATGTGATATGCTTTTGGGCATTCGATGGTTTCGTGAGCATAACCCTCTCATTGATTGGGCGGACAATACGTTCACTTTCAATGCCAAAAGTGACTCTCCCATTGTCATTCGTGGAGAGCAAGTTGTTCATTATTCATCTCTCATTTCTAATGTGCAGGCGAAGATTGAAAAGAATCAAGAGAAGGAGACTCTCTCGGTCTTGTCTTTTCCAAAGCATGACACACATGATTTGCATGATAATGATAAGCATGATGATTTGCAGATCAAGATGTGATTATTCACGAGCATGATGATTTGCATGATCAAGATGTGATTATTCACGAGCATGATGATTTGCAGGAAGAAGCTTTGATTGTTCACAAGGATGATGGTTTAATAGATGCTTTTTCTAGTGAAGCTAACCTCATTGCAGATTCGATCAATCACGAAGAACCAATCTTGGCTCTTAAGTCGAGGTCCTAAGAACCCCCACAGGAAGATTCGATCTATCACGAAGAACCGATCTTGGCTCTCGAGTCAAGGTCCAAAGAACCCCACGGGAAGTATTCTGTGTTCGAATGATTAGTCAGCACGCATTGTTCGAGTGTTTCATTCGTGATGCTTTCCTGAATTTTAGTCACCGTCCTTATGTGATCCCTTTTCATAGGCATGATATCTTGTACGCTGAGCACGATTCACTCATGAATGAGCACGGATGTATGCGGATTACTCATGAAAAGATGAAAAATTTGCACCCAAGGAATTCACATTCCATGTCTCTTCCTTGGCATGACATAGTATCAAAAAGAGCACAAGAAGGATTGACCATCAAGCATCGGCATTTCCATTGTGATTTGCCACAGTTGATTGATTTAGATCAGAAAGACATGTTTCGAATCCATTGTTTGTGTGTGTTTGATGAACGGTTTGGCACTCACTCTCTTTGTTTATCTACATCGCATGCACAGCCTTTAGAGAAGACTATAATTTTTCCAGTCACTTTACATGGAATGGGTTTTTGTGTTGGAAGTGGTTTCAAGAATTTTCATCCTCGGAGATTCTTGAAGAAGATAGACGCATGACTATAGACGAAGTTGGAGCATTGACGCAGCCACAGATGACTTTGTGTCGCTTTCGGCGTGGCCCAAAGAAGCAAACGTTGCAGACCTTTATGAAGTTCAAGTATCGCATGACCCACGCATCAGAGTGGGCCGGCGAAGAGTCCTTCCCAGGATTTTAGACGATGTTGGCGATTTCCCTCGACGCCATACAGTTCGGTACCAGTACTTTACTTTGAAAAGGAGGAGATGTCACGTGCACATCTAACCCTATGTGTACGTGGACAAGCTACTTCACGACATGGGTTTAGTCCAGTTAGCTTAGGAAGTGTTCTGGCACTTTTGTGAGTCTGTTCACAGACCGTGCATGTCCAGGCACTTAGAGTAGATGCATATCCTCTGGTTGCACACAGCATGATCATCAGATTACCATCAGAAGCATTTTAACAGTGCACAGACCCATTTTCTCTATTTTAGCCATTTTTCACTTATTATTAATAAGTGACTTTGTTCGGAAACTGGATAGGGCAATTTTGACAAGCAAGTATATAAGAAACCCTAGCGCTAGCACTTTCTGGCAAAAGAGGCAGCATGAACCAAGTTTTCAACAGGCACCTTCTCAACAAGACCTCCCCGGCAGTCAACCTAGCGTTTTCAGCCAACAGACCAAAGACCAACTTAGCGTTTTTCATCAAGAAAAGCCCTAGCATTTGCAGACAGCAGATCAAGCCTGGTGTTAGCAGATTTCCTCAGCAGATCACTAGCGTTTTTGCATCAGACACAAATTCAGACCTAGCGTTTTTGGATCAGCAAAACAACATATCGTTTTGCAGATTCTCCACGACAGAACCAGCATAGGCATCAGCGTTTTCAGTTTTCAGCATTCAGACTCCGCAGTAGAACTCCCGAACCTTGCAGATCACATCTTCCCGCAACAGATCCTCGCCGCACGGTCAGATCAGCCAAGGTTTGCAGATTCAGCCCAGAAAACGCAGATTTCAGCATCTACGTTTTCAGCGCGTCGTGTCGCATCGTCGTCGTCGCCGTCGTCACCGACATAGAGTCAGAATTCAGCTGATAAAGATTTGCAGATTTCAGCCATTAGTGTTTTCAAAATTTCAGCCCGTCTCGTCGTCGTCGTCGTCGACATCGTCAACAAGTCCAAAGCATTGTAGAGTTTGTGCAATCAATAGTAGACCCCTCTCGCCATAGAGAGTGGAGGGTTTGACAACATTCTGGTGTTGTAATCTTCTCTCTCTACCTCTCAGTCTCAGCACCTTCATTCACAGTGTTTATCCACTTTGTTTATGATCATTTGCACTCTCTCACTAAAGGAACGGAAGGCTCTCCCTTCCGTAAGTAAAAGGAACCTTGAGCACAGTTCGGAGCACTCATCTTGAGCAAAGTTCAACAATCACTTCTGCTGCACCTTACAAAACCAATCTCCTTTTGAGGCCACGAACCTGCTCATCGCCTCTGCCTAGAAAAGAAACAAGAAGGGGGTACGAGGGCAGCCCTACCATACTGAGCGTGTAAGCATGAAGCGGTCCCCTTGACCTCTTGCTAGCAAAACCTGACTGTAAAACCCTCTCCTGGGCAACTACCCGCAAGGGAGTGCCCTAAGAGTCTCGTGAAGCTCCTGTTGCAGGAGGGGGCTCTCAAGCATCTGTTGCATCTCCTCAGTGACAGGGCAAGGCATTTTTTTTATCACACCAGCTCTCGTAAAAGTCGGGAGCTACTGCCCGTATGTCCTCACGCTCTGTGGCAAACCAACCCATCTTGTCTCCTCAATTGTCGGATACTGGTATGCACATGGCAAGGACCCACCATCTTAAAAAACTCTCTAGTACCTCTGTCGCCCACCTGGGTCCACTAAGATGCCTGATGGTGGTAGGCAAACTCATGGCGCCGCTTCTCCATGGTGATCAACTCCTTTCGAGCTTGCTACATCTGGTCCTCCATCCACGGATTACCAAAGTGCAGCTCCTGCATCCTCTGTTAGGAGGCAATGCCCCGACGTAGCCACTTCTCCTCCTCTTGGGCCATAGCCAATCGCGTTGTCGTCTCTTGGAGAAAGAAGCAACTGAGCTCCTTGAGGCCATTGGCCACTCTAGCAACAACGTCCCCCTGTGTATCTAGACTCTCGATCCAAAGCGCAACCTGCTCTCTGAGCTCTGTATCTAGCAAAATCCTCTTAGGGATGCCTAACATAACACTACCACTCCTCTGCCTCTTGGATAGAGTAAGGATCACTTGCACGTAATAAGAGAAAGTAGTTTCTACTAGAATGCATATTGTGCCACCCAAGTCACATAAGTCATCACTAGCATAGAAATGATCTATCTTGGATAGATTCACTCCGCCTTCTTTGTAGTCAAACCTGGAAAATGAGAGGATGTCTGAGGGCCGTGCAAAGCAAGCATGTTGCCATATACATCCAAGCTCCTCAAAGCCATACATAGCCGTTCCCAAGCAACCAACTCAACCCCATGTACAGTAGCATGGCTACCCCCAATCCTGTACGAAGAGTCCTCAAGTATGTTGAAATCTCCCCCAATGCACATTGATGTCTCTGCCACAATGGCTTGCGGCCATGAATCCGCAATAGTCATACATACACCTCCCTGAATGACACCAGGCCCAAAAGCAGCTGACCAAAAGGTCTCATAACGACCACGCAAATCTGTCCACAACGCCTTATACGACTCTCACACAAGTGATGCTCCTAGAGCATAAGCATATCGATCCCTCCACCCACAAGGCATCTCTAGAGCTCCTGTCTGAGTCGACCCCTCTAACATAGAAACTCAGGTCCACCTAGCCCCTGTACACTCCTTGAGACAATCCTCATGGGGTTAGCCAAAGAAATCCGATGCTGCCATCGCAACCAATCTCGCAATCTTTGAGGAAGGGTTGGATAGGGAGTGATTCACATCCAAGCGATCTCCAAAAAGCCGAGTCTAGAGCGTCTCTCGAACCCATACCCAAGTAGGGTGTGCAGTCCGTAGAGCTACATCCTTTGTCCAAGAGTCCTCATGAACATATACATAGCAAGGTGCACTCTGAGTGTTTGCAAAAAAGTATACCACAACGTGTCTACATCCTGCTGCATATGGTAGTGTCATAGAGAACTTGGCCAACGACCACAGTGTCTGTATCAAGTCTGTCACCCCCACGTCTCCCATGTGGTGAGAGAACTCAAGAGCTAGAACATGGAGCCAGTCCAACAATGTATGCATAGTCCACTCATCTGATCCCTGCCACACAATGGGAAGGAAAAACCAACCACTATGTCTAGGGCCTTTGCCCCTCTGGCTGGCAGAAACAAAATATCTACTATGAAACAAGCCACCTCAAGGTCAAGAGAAGAGTCGCCGAGAAAACGTGTAAAGTCATAATCGAAGAAGTCCTAGCGGCGACGGATGTCAAAACTGGTCAGCCCACAAGAGACTGCCGCAATAGGCAACGCCTGCACCAAAAGGGACGTCCACAAGTAGGGTTGCTCCTCTCGCGCCAAGCAGATCGTGGCAAATGAACTGCCAAGAGAAGCTGCCTAAGAGTGGGCTGTTCCCTAGGCCGGCGACGGGGTATGGGAGGGATAGGGAAGACGAGGGGGGGAAGGACTAGCGGGAGAGATGGGAAAAGACCTTACATATTGTGTTGTACGGAAATTCCGGAAATTGCACTGACATGATAACGTGGCATACTGTACGGAATTCCGCGTTTTGCGTTGACTGCTAATATGGCAGTTGTACGGAATTCCGTGATTTGCTCTGGCAGCTTTTTGGCATTGCTTTTGGACCAGAAGCTTTTGAGTTTAAAGGCTTTTCATGTAAACTGCTTTTCATAGGCCAAGGGCCTTTAAATATGTGCTGAGGGCTCATTCTCGGGCATGCTTCCTGGAGAAGGTGCAGAGTCTGGAGTACCGGCTTGTATTGTGTTGATGCAATATAAAGAAATACCGAAAGGGACACCAACGTTTGGGGCCAGTACTCTCTGGGGTGGAATTCCGCCACTCCGTGTCTTGTCTCTCTCTTTCAGTTCAACTGTTATTGAAGTGCTAAAAGTATGTTCCGTCTGTTCTTTTCTATTGGCACGTGGTGCCCGTCTTGTGACAGTATCCGCCGGCTCATCCTGCTGTAGAGGGTCGAAAGGTTCCCTGTGGGAACCCACTTGGAGACACCGTGCACCGCAACTTCTATTGTTGTGAGGGCAGTAGACATACCTACGGTACGTGTTTTGGTTCGAGACACCCACACCCTCCCGAAGGTAGTTTTACTACCTCGGGTGAGTGTGGGTTGGCTCCGTCAGAACGTGGAGTATTCAGGGATCTCGAATTAGTGCTTCATTTGCAGACAGATGGGCCATCTTGCCAAGGCTTGTCCACGGAGGAGGCCGCGACTCTCGACACAAACCAAACCTACCAAGGCTGGCCAGGCTGAGCACAGGCCGGTACCTCTTCCGAGACAGGTGCCCAAGTAGATGAGGGTTGTCAACAAGTTCGTGGCCGTTGTCGTTAGGGACAGGTGCACCGGTTTGGCAGCCCTAGTGGTCGGCTACCACCAAGCCCCAATCTCGGAACCTATCCTAGAAAGTAGCGGGGGATACTCTCCTCACGCAAGGGAAGAAAATTGAAATGGGCAGATCTCCTTCCTCGACAAGAACATCGCTAGCCGGATCAAAGCCATGGCGCCACTGTCGAAAATGAGCTTTGACTACTCGGATGGCTAGGGGCTTATCGCAATGACCTTGGACGCCATCTCGGAAGTCTCAAACTGGATCAGGTAACAACTCTGCCCAAGAAGTTGAGCGCCGTGATCTTTCCCACCTACGATAGAAGGCGGGCTTGGAGGAGGTCGTGCACCTCTCCTCTCCTAGGTTGGGTGCCGATTATCTTGCAGATAACAAAGGTGGCCTAAAGGCGCTCCACCTATGCTTCTAGGCTCGCTTGCTCTATCCGGAAAAGAGCAAGTCGGATGGTAGGTTCTGCGATGTCGAGCAAGGGGGCTTCAATCAAGTCCCTTTGGGGCGGAGCAGAATCTTCCATCTGAGTCTGTTGCTATGAAGGCGTACGAGGATGGGTCGACTGTGAAGGAGGTGGGTCGGAGAGCGAAGAGTAGCCTCCCAACTCCTTCAAAAGAGAGGAAAACAGAGCAACGCCCTTGGAGAGGGGGAGGGGGGTTTTTTGGTCTCTCTTCCCTTTTGGATACATAATCGTCATGCCCAACTCAAGGGCTTTTCATCTGTTATGTACAATTGTGGGGATTCTTGCTCAATTGCCAAGTCTTGCATAGGTACCGAATCTCGTCTAAATCAAGGGGCAAGTAACCCTACAAGTGCACGAGCTCGAGTGCTACCCAAAGTAGCGATCGGCTCGCGAATCCACTCGCGAATCGGAGCACAAAACAAGGATTTTGAGCCTGCAGTAATTTTACGCAGGTTTAGGGTTTTGGTCAATTTTGATGCCTAAATGTCCCAGGAGCTTCGGGGAAGCTAGGGAATCATCAAATAGGTGTTCTAGTGCAATTTAGAGCACCATTTACTTGGGTTCTTTTCTGTGATGACTTCTACTGCCATTATGCTAGCGAAATTTGGGCGAAATTTCAGCCCAATAAAAGTGGGACAGCTTGTAAAAGATTACAGATATCCTCTAGTTCAATAAGAATAAAGGGGCCAATCTTTGGGGCAAACAGGGTGTCATTGTCTACTTGGGAGCACTCTAGCTACCAAGTCCTGGATTATTTTGAAGTGGTTAAATCCAATTACAGGTTCATTTGTGAAGTTACTTTGTTTAATGAAGTACAGGGAAATTTAGACGACATATTTTTGGGTGAAAGTTAAAGTTTTACCACCCTTTAGTAAGGCTATAGGCTGGTTTCATAACACCATTCTCAACTATCTGTATCCTACAAAGCTCATAATAAAAAGGTACAAAGAAACCAAGAAAAGAAAGATCATATAATGTCCCATAGATGTCAAAAATACTGGCCTACTAAAAACAATGTGATTTGGACAAAACCTTTGGGTCCCAGGAAAAAGTTCCATCTTTTATTGAGATAGCAGGAAGCTCAGGAACAATAGGTGGATTCGGTCCTAGTGCATACTCATCAGCAAGCAGCAAATCCTGCAGCCTTTTCAATGATACATTGGCATTGACAACCTGCAGTGCAAGAAATAACACAAGGCCTGTCAGTAACACCATGGAGAACAACAGCTAGCAAGGATATACAAAGAAGAATACCGGGCATTCTTACCTGTGTGATCAAGTTCGGGAGCATAAACAATGGGAACCTGAGCACAGCGAATAGAGAAAGCGCAGTGAAAGCTTTTGCAGCTGTAAGAGTCCCCTCGACAAGTGAGTAAACACCAAAGGCAATGATAGTGACAAAAACAGGAATGCTGTTTAATAAGAAACTGTTCACCTGCAATATAGCAGATATAACCTCTGTAAATGTACTCAGTCGAAATAAAACAAAAAGTAACTTGAACTTTGTAATGCTGTAGTGGCAAAGACCAACATAATGGTTAAGTCACAAGGTTTTAAACAACTTACTGCTGCTAACAGTTGTGCTTTTCGAAACCAGCCGAGCTCATCTTTCCGTATATCTAAAACCTTTGACTGAAAACTGCTCTCCCAAGCATAACATCTGCATAACACAAGCATACTTACGCTAATTGAACTGGTTCATGGGGATTTCTTTTTATCAATAGAAATGACCGCCTTACTTCACAATGTCCATGGCCCCTAAAATTTCATACATCAACCCAATGCGCTTATCTGTCCGTTGCAAGCCTTCTTTTGTGAATCTTTGCATCCTGCTTATTATGAATGTCTAGGAGAAATTTGGAGCTTAGAACAAATAGAAACCACTTCTATTTATAACCTTGAAAGGTCAATACCACTTACCTGAGCAGGAAATAGGAGCAGCAACACTGATGCACCCACAAGAGAAGACCAGCCAAGTTGGTAAAACAACAAGACAATAGCTATAATGATGCGCAAGGGGGCAGACCACAGATTATGCAACTGTTGCAAGATTTGCTGCCAAAACAAAAAAGCAAGCACATAGTGTCAAGTTAATTTTAACAGGTTGATTGGACAACAGGAAAACACAGAAAAACTGCGTACACGGGCACGTGCATTTCCACTGCAGGCACCCCGGACCCAGATGCCTCCAGTTTGAGGAAAGAACAAGCTGTTACCTTCCATGGAAACTTCCTCCTTGCTAATTAGAATCTGAAAGCTTGATGCTACCTTCTTCATGGAGCTTTTATAATTTTAAACCCTTCATTCAAATGCAGTTGTCTGTGGTTTTTCATCCTATTCAGAGGCATCTCACCAGCCACATATGTATTCTATACCCCGCATTATGGCAGGCATGAATGAATGCAGTAAGAAATGGGACAACTCCTCAGGTTGACCGTACTCAGACAATGCAGGTCTACTACCCTTGCCATGTCAGTAAAAGTAAAAGTTTTACCAAGGTCCCCTATCACTTCTAAATGTGGCTCGGCTTAAAGCAAGACATGTACCACCTGACATTTGTCAAGAACAAACTATGTTTCAAAAACTTCAAACCCGTTGTACTCTCTTTTTTCTTGTAGCTTAACTACCTGCTGTCTCTGCAGTTTTACTCACTACTTACAATCTTTACTCTTGGCAAAATATTTAAAAAACTCTCCACATTGTCTTACCTGTAATGCTTCAACATCTGTAGTGATAAGATTAGTGATCCTGCCTGATGCGAAACTCTTTTTTCCTTCATGAGTAAGTCGTAATGTCTTACGAAAAACTGCAGCTATCTGAATGCCAAAAACTTCAACCGTTCATAAGCATTCCCATGAAATTGGTTACAGAGAAAAGTTTGCATGTAGAAGCCCTAACCATGGAAGAACGGATGCGAAATCCAACACGCATGACATTTTGAAAGTACTGGGCTTCACATAGCACACCCCCAATCTAACCCAACAAATACGAGATATTAATAATTAGATACCCACAAAATTGTGACTGCGAGAACCAATATCCATAAAAATCTCTGCATACCACACCGACGAATATGCATGCAGCATAAATGTACCCAATCCATGCCGGGTCCCCATTTTGCATGGACTGTCAATGAGCAAAAGAGTTATTTAGATTCAAGGGGAAGATCAATAAACACTCAACACTGAACTATCTTTGCATCCAAAGTATAATGAATTGACTTTGCTGCTACAAATAGACATGAATATAAAACTCTAATTGGCTCTTTCCTTCTTTTTCTTAAAAACCGTGTACAAACATCAGTACCATTCATATCACTGGTGAGTGTAGTCTTCCACCGACCCTAATCTACCTACCGTTAAACCCTAACTCTCACAAATCTAGGAAATCTCTATGCTAGACCTTAGGGCTTTCCTCTAGCCTTTATGGTTGCTACTATCAATTGCAGTTAGGCACTAATTAGGATTATTAATTCAAGGTCAAAGAAGCCCTACATCTTCTCCTACAAGGTAGGAAAAGGAAGGATACTCCCACTAGTAGACTTGCACTGCTTAATCGGTAGTGACAACATCAAAAGCAAAAGTGTGCTCTGCTGGCTCAGAACAAACCATCGGCCAATTTTTGGGATTAAGATATCATTAGCCCACTTTTGCTCAAATATTGACTACTCTGTTGCAGACCAGCGAGCAGTTCAAAGTCTTGTTCTCCCCACCTGCTGTGAATTAGTCCAAGCCCTGACCAATAGTGCTCTGTGCTGCCCCCGCTGAGCCCTGCATTACTGCCTATCTGAAACTGCAGACTGGTTACGATCATGAGCTTTTAATGTGTAATTCTTTCCTTAATTACTCATTAATAAGTAAATCCAGAAAATTATTATTGTCCCTCAGATCCTTCTCTCATATGTACGCCACGATTTACATTTATGGTGATGACATTGTGTGATTTACACTGCCACTTGCAAAAGGTAAGACCCCTCTTCGATCACATTTTTTGGCATCACCAGAAGAAGAGGGTATCCAAAAGTGTCAAAGACTTCAGATTTCATACTTAGCAAGTCAAGACCAGGGGGTAGTTCATCAAGAAAAACCAGTGGGGATGTTGTCAAGCCCATGGGGCCATGTGAGACCATCCAAACTAAGGCTGCCCCAAGTACAATTTCAACAAAGAAACCCATGGGGACACGTGAGACCATCCAAACTAGGGCTGCTCCAAGTACAATTTCAACAAAGAACTAAACAAGCACTTGGAATCGTCCTCACTGCTGTGGATGACAACTTTGGTGATAATTTGGATAAACCATAGCCTTTGAAGCTTGAAAAAAGATAAGAGGCTTTTTGGAGCCAACGCCAAGAATTTTAAAATTTCTTGAGAATGTGTTTCTTTGGCTTGATGTTGCACGAAGGAAAAGATGTGTCTAGCCTTATCAATGCGTTGAGCTTCATTTGCACTCAATTGGCCTATTTGGAGTGCGTTGTTGAAGAAGATGAAAAAGTTATTGTGCTGCTCAAGTCCCTTCAAAACAACAAGGACTTTGACCAGCTGGTCAAAGTCCTCGAGAAGAACGAGCCCCCCATTAACACCTTGAGAATGCCATCAACAGTTTGCAACAAAAGGAGGAGAAGATTCTCAAGAACAAGAGTTATCAGCCTCTAATACCACTACGTCCAATGCAGAAGAACAGGCCTCCAGAGTCCACCCATGGAGCCTATGATGTCTCTCTCAAGGGGAGGAGGTGCCATGAATATAGCAAACTCCGCCACTATGCTAAAGATTGATTTAGCAAGAACCCTTGCCTCCAAATGCTATCACAAGGACGACGGGAGAGACTCCAAAGGAAAAGCCAAGCTTCATGGGGTAGAAGAAGACTAAATATCTTACGACAGTGATAGTTTGTAGAAATTTTTGTGTTCGTTATCACTTCTTGTTATTGATGCTTGCTCTTCATTGTTGTCAATGTAGCTATGTTGTTTTGTTCTCATTGGCTGCTCCATGTATCTAGTAGCCTTTTGTTTGAGGAGAGGCATGTTGTACTCTCTATGGGTGAAATGTTGTCGCAAGATCTATTATCATGATGTCATCTTTATTGGCCTATCATGTTGGCACTCACAAAAAAACTCTAGATGTGAGGATTAGCGGAGCTAATCCTATAATTAAGACTTAAAACTTCATACTTAAGATCAAACTGAGACTCAAGAGACTGAATGTGTGTTTGATTGATTGAATGAATGCTTAAAAACTGAGTACAATAGACTCCTTATATAGGAGATGAAGAGACACAAATGAAAAAACACGTCTCATGGTGAAGAGACATCACTTTAGACTAAAGACACATCCTTTCAGCGAAGAGCTGCAACCATTGGACGAAGAGTCGCAACAGTAGAGCCAAGGGGTGTGACCAGGAGTGTGGCTTTTGGCGAAGAGGCGTCTCTTGAGCGAAAGGTCGTGACCATCCAAGCGGAGGGGTCCTCCTTGCCATGGCACTTTGTATATCTGCAACTAGCAGTAGATGTGATAGTGTAACATAGTTACAATCATGACATTCACTCCCATTTAAAATGAGAGCCTCAGTTAAAGGAATGACTTCTGATGTTGATAGAATTCTGAAAAAGCATTGAATCTTCGAAAATCTTCAGTCTTTGAGTTATCTGAAACCTTTGTCTTGAACCTTTGTTTCTTGCGAAACCTTTTTGCTTTGAATGCTAAATCCAATATCATTGCATCGTTCAAAGACTTTTTAGAGGAATCTGGCATAATCAGGTTGCTGCAACAAGAGATTCATCTTCAAAATCCTTCACGTGATATAAGATTTCTGGTTTAAGATCTTCCAATAACTGCAAAATATTTGGTGAAGAGGAAATCTTCTCAAGACATTCTTCAGAGAGGGTAACTTCATCTTTACAAACCACTGGAGAGGAATTTCCATTGAGACTACAATCATCTTCCAATAATGAATCCCAAAATTCTTCAGAATCATCTTTAAAAATTGCCACTTCATGACTTGTAATTGGCATATCATCATCCAACAAAGAATCAAAGAAACCATAGTCGTCTTCAGACTCCGAATCTGCAACTATGTCCTTATCTTTGTCTGGTAATAAAGTATCACTTTCAAAAACTTCTTCATCAATAATCATTTCTGCAACTGTATCGGAAATAATATTCGTTTCATAATCCATTGTATCATGCGGTTTGACTTGTACACGTGAGACTTGAATCACTCGTTCCGCATGATAAAGCCCGTGTAAAATCAGTTCACGTCTATCTTTGAACAAATTGATAGTATGTCCTCGAAAGCTAATTGCTGGATCATATTGGAATAACCAATGCTGACCAAAAATCATATCGTAATAAGATAGAGACATGACTTCAAAATCCAATTGATCTGCATAATTTTAAATGAGATGTTTTCTGAGTTGGTAAGCCAAGCTGTTCAACTATCTAAGTGCTAACAAAATTATTCGAGCATCTGCTGTCCACCAAAATATTGATGGAGCGACCATTGAGAGTTCCAAGAAGGCTCAGAAACTTGCTTTGAAAGAGGCTCCAAAGCTGAAGAATGGCACTAAGCATGCTTCATAAGAATAGTCGTATCCTCTGAGACATGAATTGTATTCACCACTGATTTTCCTTTATCTTGAGCAGAAGCTGGTTGTTCAGCATTCGATGATGTTTTTGCATTGGAATTTCTTTTCAAATTAGACAGATTTGGTTTCTTTGGACATTGATACCATCTATGGTCACCATCGCAAATTGTACATAAACCATTCTTCTTTGAAGTCGAAGATGCATTTGAGGAAGAGCCTCGCTAAGAATTAGAACGTCGATCTTGAGAAAAATCACATCCCTTACCACGATCAAGTGGACGAACATTTGAAGAAGATCTGCTTTGAGATTGTCTATCTTGAGAATAGAACCTCGAAGTTGAATAAGGCTGTGTTGCTTGCTGTCTGAACTGAGACTGATGTTGTTGACTTTGGCTAAAGCTTTCTCTGCGATCGCCCTATGAAAAGCGAGCATTGTTTGAAGATCTATCACCAAGGAAAAATTCCGTGTAGGGCGACGATTATTGCCAAGACGCTCCACATAGACAATTGCAACATCCAAGGTGGTAGGGTTGTATTTGTGCACACCGTCCTTCAGGTCAGGTTCGAGTCCATCGATAAAGCTGTGAAGTTTATCAGAGGGGCAAAGGGTCTCTATCTTCAAAGTTAGTCTCTGAAACTCTGGGGTGTACGCGACTGAGGAACTAGTCTCACTCAGGAAGCGAAGAGAGGACCGGGCATGAAAATCCGCATTGGCAAGTTCGAACGCCTTGCGAATAGCACGCCGGAATTTATCCCAAGAAGGTGCATATTTACCATCAACAACCCGTCGTTGCCACCAAAGAAATGTTGTGTCCTTGAGCAGAAACCTAGCAAGTGCAACTTTTTTACTCTCGACCAAGGTGTTTGAAAAGTAAACCTCCATTTTGAACAACCAGTGGTCCAGCACACCCTTGTCGCAGTGACCATTATACGGTTCCAACAGTTTAACATCAAGCTTCTTCTTTTGTGCAGCATTAAAAATTTTATAAAGTAATTGAAGTTCAGGATTTTCTACCTTCGTTTGGTTCGTCCACTGAAGCTTCGGAAGAAGGTGGTGGAGAAGCAACAATAGTCGTCCTAGAGTAGTAGGATGACTGCGAGAAGTGTTTTGCGTCTGCGTGTGATCCAAACGTGTGTGAACTGATGCGAGACTTGTGGAAAGTGTGGCCATCTGCTCCTCGATAAGAGTAAGGGCATCGTCCGATTGACCACCTCGTCCTGAGAATTCGGCATGGTTACGCCTCAAAGTGAACTCTCGAACAGGTGCAGGAGCAGGTTCTAGGACGGGTACTCCGCAAGCCGAAACTATGTCTAGAATGGGTTCCAACTCTAGTGAATGTGGAATCACGATCACTTCGTGTTTCGGTAGAACCTCTTCGGGAGTCTCGCCTATGTACGAGAGGTAGGAGCCTGTTTGTGGCGTCCGTCGACCATGCAGCGTGCGGGGGAGTGCGTGTGCGAGTGCCAGCGCGAAAGAAACTCTGGCTGGGCTTTATATTTTCTAATGTGAATCTCTTTGGATGCCTTTTTTTTACTTGTTACTTGAAGGTGTCGTTTCACATGGTTTTAAAAAAATTGGGACAGACCAGCCAAGTGTGACCAGCCACTCAGCATAAAAACTTTGGGATGTTTAATTAAATTATGCATTGTTTTTGCTTAGTGTAAAAACAAAACTCCACTGAAGAGAACAATTAACAAAGTGTTATTAGCAGCCAGCGCAACATTTTCCAAGGGGCAGCCAGCGTGCAATTCAGCCAACATAAAGAGTTTGCTGAACTTTGCCACTTGGGAGACTGCGCATGAAGGGTCAAAAGGATGCGACCCTTGGGGCTAAAGGGTGCCAGCGATTGAGTGCAGCCAAGAGCAAGGGATGGTGTCTATTCACATGAAGGGGAACAAACCGGCTACGAAAAGGTGCATTGTTTGGGGAGGGGTGCGATCCTTGGAGAGTTGGTGGCTGCCTGCCGGGTCCATGCCCTTTTGCATGATTGGGTGGGAGTGTGGGTTCGAAAAGGTATCACCAGAGGGAAGGGACACACGAAGAGTCACCAACGGACATTCACCGCGTACGCCATACAGACATATCTATGTTCTGTCTTTTATATATAGAACTGGAACAAAAAAAATCAAGTTACCTCATATAGTCGTATGTACCATCTTTCTTCTGCTTCCATGCAACTCTGAGAAGGGAATAGAGTGTAGCGGCGAGGGTGTGAGGCTCACAACCTTCGAGTCCCAGGAAAAAAATTTGCTATGATACCACTATGAGGATTAGTGGTGCTAATCCTATAATTAAGATTCATACTTAAGATCAAACTGAGACTCAAGAGACTGAATGTGTGTTTGATTGATTGAATGAATGCTTAAAAACTGAGTACAATTGGCTCCGTATATAGGAGACAAAGAGACACGAATGAATTGACACGTCTCATGGTGAAGAGACATGACTTTAGAAGTAAAGACACGTCCTTTCGAAGAAGAGCTGCAACCATTAGACAAAGAGTCGCAACCGTAGAAGGGGTGTGACTAGTCGTTGAAGGAGTGTGGCTTTTGGCGAAGAGACGTGTTTCTTGAGCGAAAGGTCGTGAGCATCCAAGCGTAGGGGTCCTCCTTGGCATGGCACTTTGCGTATCTGCAACTAGGAGTAGATGTAATAGTGTAACATAGTCACAATCGTGACACTAGAGAAGGTTTGTTGGAATAAGAACTCTTTGCTTCCCATGTGTACCCTTTTTAGCTTCTCGATGTGTATAGCCCATGAGGTGTTCACCCTTTGCCACTTGTGAGTCTTAATTCTCTCACCTACCTAATGCAACTTGTATTGGTCGTGGATTTCAGACCATGATTTTCTCTCTATTAGTAGGTAAAGCATCCCTCAATGAAGGGGACCCTGGCTATGTCACAATTATACTTGTTACACTTTTCTTGATTCATTACAGATGCAGATGCGAAGTGTGACCAACCCGGGAGGACTCTTGCTCTTGAACGGTCACAACCGTTCGCCCAAAAGTCATACCTCTTCACCAACAGCCACACTCCTTCGACGACCAGTCGTGTCCCTTTGACCAATGGTTGCGGCTCTTCATCAAATGGATGTGTCCATTCGCCTAAAGACATGTCTATTCGCCTAAAGGATGTGTCTCTTCGTGAAGGGTCATACCTTTTCATATATACCTATTCGTCTCCTATATAAGGAGCCCTTGTATCACACTTTCAATCAATCAAACACACAGTCCTTTGAGTCTTGTTTCTGAGTTCAGTTCAAGTTTCTTAAGTCTTAATCATGAGTTTAAGTACTTAATTAAGGATTAGCACCTAGAATCCTTACAATGGTATCAGGAGCAAATTTTTTTCCCGGGACCCGAAGGTTGTGAGCCTCTCACCCTCGTCGCTACCCTCTCCCCCCCTTTCCGGAGTTGCATGGCAGCAGAAGAAAGATGGAAAATACACAGCCCAACATGAGGTAACCTAAAACCTTCTCTTCTAAATAAATAAAGTAAAGCAGAAGACGGAGATGGGTGTTGCGGCCTACCGGTTGCAACCCTGGAGTATGCCTCCCCATTAGATGGTGCCTCTTCGCGTGGATGAGTTGCGTCTTTTACCATGAAGAGTTGCACCCCCGCTTGCGTATCCGGCCCTGGTATGTGCACCTGGCCTGTCCCGTCACCCGGCATCTCTCGTGCTGCAGCCCACGATGACTCCGTTCGGCAATTTTTTTCTACGCAAGGCAACACAGCAGTGTTACGAATTTATTAAATCAGCCAGCGCTCGAGTTTTTGTAAGTGGCCACCCATTAAATTTTTTAAGGGTTTGGCCGGCCGTCCAATAATTGCAAGTGAGCACCCTCTTGGTACAACAAATTAAAAACTCCGTGCCAGCCAGCAAAATGAGGAACCAGCGTGAGGATTTGCTGCTGAAAGCTCTTTTGCCAACTTCCAACGTTGCAAATTCTGGCCATCACCTGGTGGGCGCGCGTGATTTTTCACCATCATGGCCGACGATGCCTTCGATGTTCCAATCCACTTTCTCTCATACATAGACGAGGTTCCCGAAGACATCTTGTCGAAAAATCCTCCTCCTGCTCACGAGGTGATCGTCATTCCAGATACCCCAAAACCAGAATCTGCACACAAAATAGAAGTGATTATGATTCCGGATTCCCCGTCTCCGAAACCCGCACCTGTTCCAGAAGAGATACCAGTTCCAGAACCCGTTCCGACGCCCGCACCTGCTCCTGTTCCTGCACTAGCAGTTTTGCCGCAGAATTATTTGGTGTATGTTACCCATCGTCACGCCTCTCGATTACAGGTCTGGGTGGTGTGGCACATATTTATTACGTGCGAACCTCTTCATTTGCCACATTTCGAGCACATTCTGGGACGGTACCCTCACTTGGCCCATTCTCTGACGGAGTGTTGAGTGGATACAGTGAACGATATCATCTCACAGCGGCCTCTAGTTCGGGTTCACAACGAGTTGCAGCTTCCGGATTATACACCTTTGACCCCAAACGACACACCTCCTATCAACAAGGTCAGAGACAGGCAGTGCTCCTGTTCCACCCGACGATCCGATAGCCATCCTTAAAGAGCAGATGTTCGTCCTCCAAGCTGCCCTTTCCACCGGTCTTGTATCAATGGCATCCCGTTTGGATGTCTTACACGCATTTTCTTCTTCAAGGACGCAACCAGCTATACATTCGGTTTCCTCTGTAGCAGAGTCAGTTCTTGCACAAGTCGAGTCTCCAAAACTAGAGGTAGACAATCCAGAATTAAAGTACCTTTTTAAAATACTAAACACAGCACAGAAAAAAAAAATTTGATGCAAAGTTGCCAGAGCCATTCAACAGTCGCCGCGATAAGCGCGTGTTGGACCATTGGCTTTTCAAAATGGATATTTATTTCGCAAACACCGATCTCATTGAAAGTAAGAAGGTTTCTTTGGCAAGTTCCCTACTAAAGGATACTGCATTCCTTTGGTCTTTTGGTGGCGTCGACGAGTTAAAGATGGAAAAGTCACCGCTACTTGGGACAAATTCCGACGCGTCCTTTGCAAGGCTTTTGAGCCTGCAAATACAGATTTTCACGCCCGGTCTTCTCTCCGCCGCCTGAGCCAAACTGGTTCCTTGGCCGCGTACATCTCGGAGTTTCAGAAACTAACTCTTGAGATAGAGACTCTCAGTCCTTCCGATAAACTCCACAGTTTTGTTGACGGACTTGAGCCTTCCCTGCGAGATGATGTCCATAAATTTAACCTTGCCGCACTGCATGCTGCAATCGCTTATGTTGAGCGTCTCGGCGATAATTGGCGCCCATTCAGAAGTTTCCTTCCTGGCGGTCGAGCTTCCAATTTTGCAGGCTCCTCACAGCGTAATCATCAAGGACAAGGTGGTCAAAATCAACGTTCTCTCTCAGGACCTCAATCTTCGAGACAATACTCTGCTGGACAAAATGCTTTTCGACCCCAATCTTCGGAACAAGCAGCCACTTCCAGAGCCTCATCTTCTACAAATAATCAGAATCGACAACACAATCATCCCAATCATAGAAGGAATGGTCGTCGTGATTTTCGACAAGATACGTCTTCTAGGTAGAGCAAGCCTCTGAGGCTCCTTCAACCTCCCACTCTAACCGTCCAGGATTATGCACAATTTGCAATGGATAGCACAGGTGGTATGAGTGCCACAAGAAGCCAAACCCTTCAAATCCTCCAAAATTGATCTAAATTGATACCTTGATCTAAATTGATACCTTGATGCGAATTTGGTGATACCTTGATCTACTCCAAAATTGATCTAAAGTCAAGGTATCACCAAATTCGCATTCGCATTGCTTTTCGCACAAAGTATGGTCACTATGAATTTTTGGTATTGCCATTCGGGTTAACCAATGCCCCGGCCTCTTTCATGACGCTGATGAACAAAATCTTCGGGCCTTACTTGGACAAGTCTGCGATCGTATATTTGGATTACACATGCCTTGACGACAACTCCAGTCTTGGCTATTGCAAGTCCCACTCAACCTTTTCAGGTAATGACTGATGCGTCAGATCGTGCTTCTGGAGGTGTTCTTATGCAGAAAGAGCGTGTCATTGCTTTTAACAGCTGCAAATTTTCAGCCATTCAAATGAGATACCTAGTTTATGACAAGGAATTCTTAGCCATTGTTCATGCTTACCGCACTTGGAAACACCATCTTCTTGGCGCAGATTCCATGGCGCAGACAAATCATGAGTCATTAACATACATTTTCACTCAACCAGTGATGAATTCTCGTCAAGGACGATGAGTTGAGTTCTTAGCAAATTTTCATATGATTATTCAATACGTGCCAGGCCTTGCAAATGCAGTTGCAGATGCCTGAAGCCGCATGCCTCGCGCTATCAACTTTGCCATTCCTAGTGTGCAAATGGAAATACCTGCTTGCTTCAAGCATGAGTATTTGACAGATAGAGATTTTGGAGATGCACTTCAAGCTCTTAAATTCTCTACTCGGACTCCTGCAGAGATGAATATGTTTGCAACTTACACCATTGTTGATGACTTGCTGTATTACATTGATCACATTTGTGTTCCAGACAATGCGCCATTGAGGAAGATTTTGATCCAAGAACATCATGAAGTCCCTTTTGTTGCTCATCCAGGCATCAACAAGACATACAGATTGTTATCCGCAACATATTTTTGGCCACAAATGCAGCAAGATGTTATCAAGTTTGTCAAAGCTTGTCATTCCTGTCAAACAATAAAGTCTTTTCAACAACTTCCTCAAGGGTTACTTCATCCTTTGCCAGTACCTCAAGAAAGATGGGAAAGTGTCAGCATTGATTTATCACTACTTTGCCTCGTTCCGAAAAAGGCAACGCACAGATTCTCGCAGTGGTTGATCGGTTTTCAAAGATGGCACACTTTATTCCTTGCAAGAAGGCTGCTTCGGCCCCAGACATTGCTTGTGCAACACATTTTCAGATTACATGGATTACCAAAGTCTATTGTTTCAGACAGAGATCCGAAATTCACAGGACATTTTTGGACCTCTCTATTCAAATCTCTTGGTACAAATTTGCTATTCAGCTCAGCATACCATCCTCGAACCGCTAAAGACATGTCTATTCGCCTCAAGGATGTGTCTCTTCGTGAAGGGTCATACCTTTTCATATGTACTTGTTCGTCTCCTGTATAAGGAGCCCTTGTATCACACTTTCAATCAATCAAACACAGAGTCTTCTGAGTCTTGTTTCTAAGTTCAGTTCAAGTTTCTAAAGTCTTAATCATGAGTTTAAGTACTTAATTAAGGATTAGCACCTAGAATCCTTACACGCTATCCCAAGTTTTCTACAAAAGGCTCCATCTCTACACACATTATGTGTGAGCATCGTATCAAGCTATTCAATAATCAAATCATCATTATCATCGTTATATTGGCCGACTTCCCTTAGTGTCTTGAGTAGTTAAGTGTAACTAAGTTATGTCACTAGGATTATGAATGCAGCCCTGATCTACCCTCCTTAAATCCCTAACACCAATCCCACTTTCCAGATCACGACACTAAATCCCTCAACAGTAGCGATTGTAGCAGGCTTGGACACTCCAAGCGAGAAATCAATAGCAACAAACGAACAAAAACTTCAAAATCATTGAGCTTTACTAGAGAGAGAGAGAGAGAAAGAGAGAGAGAGAGAGAGAGAGAGAGAGTCAACACGGCACGGCGAAGTTCCGCGCCCAGAAGCATTGGCCCCAAAGACTGGCACCCCTTCCGATATTTCTTTTGTATTGCTCACAAAATATTGTCAGCTCGTTAGTACCCTAAAATCTCAAAGAGAAATTAGTGACTTCATTCAATCTAGGCACTCTATGACAAAGAAGTGGAGTGACTCCCCTCTTGTGCAGTCCACACCGCAACAGATTCAACCTGCCGATTCATCGGTAACTTTTGGCATAGACATTGCTAATAGCCCAAAAGCTTTAAGGTGCAGCTCCCTCTGAAGAGGATTTGCGATGTTCTCCTTCTCCATCCACTTTGCATCGAGGGCCAAAAGTACCCTAGACCAAATTATCCGGTGGACCTAGCTTACCTTTCTGTTCTTTTCTCATGCCCTGTGACCTGTTGGTAGCGTTGCGGATGCCCTTGTCCTTGGCACCTCAATCTGGATCCGCTATGGAATTCTCTGATCTACCAGCTGATTCTCTTTCCTTGTGCCCTGGGACCGGTGGATAGCCTCGCTAGCCTCCCCTATCCACTCGCACCTCAGTCTCAATAGTCAAAACCTTGAGTCGCACTATCTGCTTATCCCTTTCACTTTCCTTTCCTAGTGAACCAGGACCTATTCTAGAATGAGAATCTCCTCTGTCTCTTCGACTTTGGGCTGCTCCTCTGGCGCCCTGTCCACTGGCACTTCACGTTTGAAAGGTCTTAATAGACTCACATGTAATGGCATTGTGAATCTTCCAAATATATGGTAACTTCAGTCTAAAGGATATATCATTGATCTTCTCTTGAATCTGAAAAGGGCCGTAGTATCACATACTCAACTTTGGAAAAAGTAGCTCCTTACCATTTCGTTTCCGTAGGCATGCCTTCTCAAACCGTAAAAGCACCCAATCATCTTCCTCAACTGCAAGTCACATCAATGCTTGCCTGCTTCCTTCTTATGCCATGCGTAAGATTCTCCACAGCCTCGCACACCTTAGCAAAAACAGTATCCAAATCCTGTCAATATTGATCTGCTTCAAAAATCTTATCTTTCGTTCTTAGAATAGATGAAACCTTCTTAACACCCTCTATAATCTCAAATGATGCCTTCCTCGTAAACGTATGAACCGTGTTGTTGTAGGCAAAATCCACCAAGGGCAAACACCTCTCCCACTAGGCCTTCTGATCAGAGATGTATGACTTTAATAAGTCCAAAACCACTGGGTTCGCTATCTCTGATTGCACACCTGTTCGTCGGTGAAAAGAGAACGAGAATTGTAACCATGTATCAATATTCTCCCAGATTGCCCTCCAAAACAAACTCGTAGAACCGGGATCTCTATCTGAAACTATAGACTCAGGCATACCATGTAGTCAAAATATATGCAAGACAAACAGTTTAGCCAAAAGATTGAGCTTAATTGTCTTCTTGATCAAAACAAATGAGCCTTTTTGCTAAACCTGTCGATGATTGTCTGAATGCCATCATGCTCACTCCGAGTCTTAAAAAGATATAAAATGAAATCATTGCTATACTTTCCCATGGTCGGCTAGGTATAGGTAAAGGTTGCAGAAGAATTGGTGCCTTATGCTTGTAAAACTTGACCTTCTGGCATACCAAACAACTGGGAAAAAACTCATCCACATCCTTTTTGAGCCTCAACCAATAGAAAAACCGTTCCACACCTTTCAAGGTGGTTTCTATGTCGTGAAGGCCCAAAAAAGGTGGACAGTGGCACTCTGTCAAAACCTTATTCCGCAACGCTTGTGTAACATACAAGTTTTCCCGCATTAAATAGCCTTCCTTGAGAGAATAGCCCGCAATCACTCCCCCACTCTGTAATCAGTCAAAGATGTCTGCAAAATCTGGATCTCTGGCATACTAATCTACCATATTCTTGAAGCTGTGGTGATGAACCGCAGAAATAGCCAAAACCACGGGCTTACAAGACAGTGCATCAACTTCTTTTTGAATATCTTGAAGGATGCAATCTCAGGTGGTCCCCATGTGAAAGGAACCCCTTTTTGCGTCAAACCATGTAGAGGAGAAGCAATCTCCGCAAACTTTCGAATGAGCCGTCAGTAGTAAGAGCACAAACCCAAAAAGCTTTGAACCTCATGAACATTCTTCAAATCTGGCCAATCTCGAACGGTCTCAACCTTGGTCGGATCCATTTTGACACCCTCCACAGAGACGATGTGTCCCAAGAAGTGGATCTCTCATGAGAAAAACTCGCTCATCTTCCCATTAACCACCAACCGATGTTGTAGTGCCTGAAAAACCTGTAATAGATGGTGTCAATGCTCTTCCTTATTCTTGGAGAATATGATAATATTATCGAAAAAGGTGCCCGCAAATGACGTATGCTCTCGAAAAATCTTATCCATCATCTTGTTGAACCTGCACGAGTATTTGTGAGACCAAAATGCATCACCAAATACTCGTACAATCCAAAGGACGTCCTGAACACGGTCTTGTATACATCTCCAAAAGCGATCCTGATCTGATGATAGCAACTTTTAAGGTTTATTCTACTAAAACAAGTAGAACCTTGTAGT
This sequence comes from Adiantum capillus-veneris, assembly GCF_014529385.1. Taxonomy (NCBI): domain Eukaryota; kingdom Viridiplantae; phylum Streptophyta; class Polypodiopsida; order Polypodiales; family Pteridaceae; genus Adiantum; species Adiantum capillus-veneris. Next base: position 89,601,093 of record NC_140960.1, read on the forward strand.
CTGTTTAGTATATCATCAATCCTAGGTATTGGAAACCTGTTCTTGATGGTGATTTTATTGAAAGCCCTGTAGTCAATGCACATTCTCCAAGATCCGTCTTTCTTTAAAACCAACAACACTGGAGAACAGTAAGGTGATGTATTGGGTCAAATGAGACCTTTCTCCAAAAATTCTTTCACTTGGTTTATAATTTCCTCATTTTGAGCTCTCCTAACTCTGTAAGGTGGCCAGTTCAATGGGGTACTATCGGGAATCAAATCAATGGTGTGATCTTCAGAACGATGAGGAGGTAACTCTCCTGGTAAGCCTTTTGAGAAACAATACTGTCGAATTCTCTTTTGGCAATCCTCTACAAAACTGCTCAGTCTGGTCCCTCAAAGTAATCTTCCAAAACAAGGATACTGACAAGTCAATATCCCAAAACCTCTGGCAATAGTCATCCAATATTTCTTTCTTAGTCTCCTCAGGTGATGCCAAGCTGTGATAACATCTTCTTCATATTCGTATGATTTATCCAAGTTGACGTGAAAATTTTCTTGAATGTTACCCACATCATAGGTGCTTCTCTGTGTAACAACAAGATAGACCACCATGTCTCTTCATTTCCTTTCAAGTAAGATGCCGTGCTTCGCACCTTGGGGTGTTCCCAGAACCAATCTCCCAAGAAGGCGACGTCAAACTGCTATATAAACTCAAGGGCTCGATGGGTGTCCTGGTAGCCTAAAAACGTCTCAAATATGACGGCTTGACCCCCCTTCCTTGAACTCCTTGGTCTTCTTGATCATCTGATCACTATAAGAAGAGGACGAGCTCTCCTCCTCTGCACTGCTAGATGGCCTCCCATGCTTTCTAGACTTTTTCACAGATCTGCAATCTTTGCTTTTACTCCGCTCCTTTCGTCTTTTCTCATCCTCACTCGAACTAGAGAACGACAAATTGTCGGAACTCTCTAAAGACGAAGAAAAATCTGTGTCATCCTCTAAACGAGCATGCTTCTTGGATCTGCTTGCCACCTCGAAAGTCAACTTCCAGTCCAAATAACCGGAAAAATCTACCGATTTCCTCTTCTTCCGAGAGTGCTTCAAGCCTTTCATTATCTGGTTCATCTTCTTGTCAAGAGCTCTGTTGAGCTCTTTCTGCGAGAACAGTTTCCGCTTTTCTGCAGTCGTCTATCCTTTCACCTTTCTTCCCGACCTGAGAGGAGAATCAATGGCCTCTCGCCATCTCGCATGAATCTCTTCCATGGGGTAAGTCTTCAGATACTTCACATATTTTGGGTTTTGGGAGTACTTCATTAATCTTTTTTCACACATATCAACCTACAATTGACGTTTGTACTCCGCTCTGGCAATCTCCCCCGCTGTAAATTTGCCCAATTCTTCATCTTTTTCTTCAATTCTCGTGCCCGATTTCAACTTTTCTTCGCCTTCCCGCTGGGAGGTGCTATCTCTGTCAGATTTTGCACAAGAACCCATGTGTGGTCTTGGGTTCTTTATGGCTTATGCCCCTTGAAATAGAGCCATGAAGATGGGAGCACGCCCGATGCGCGATGGACTAAGGGTGGGAGTGGCTAATAAGTCAAGCAGGGACACGAAGATTCTTCGACAAACAAAATCTTGCCCGCTTTGTCACGTTCTCCTCGAGAACCTGTGTGTGCTGCAGAAGGGATCGGATCCTCCTAGAACAAGATTTTTGAGCTCTGATACCACTATAACGGGTTTGGACACTCCAAGCGAGAAACCAATAGCAACACACAAACAGAAAATTTAAAATCATTGAAATTTACGAGCGAGAGAGAGAGAGAGAGAGAGAGAGAGAGAGAGAGAGAGAGAGAGAGAGAGAGAGAGAGAGAGAGAGAGAAAGAAAGAAAGATATATTAACCTCCTGTCGAGGCCAAAGCTGACCTATAGGACAGATCAAAATACATCTTTGGTTACATTGTCTTCCATCATAGCAAAATGAAAATAAAATAAAACTACCTCAGTAGCTCAGAGCTCCATGGTCATGAGCTTACCATTACAACATGTATTACCCATGCTTTCTACATATAAAGAAAAGAAAGACGTGCAATCAGGTTTCTTTAGTCTCCTGTTCTTGAGGTGATTTGTTGACAAAGTCTCTAATGATGGCTCTTCCTCCTCTATAGACTGCCCACTTCCCCTTTTTCCTTGCTTCTCTTACTTTTTCTAGTTCTGCTGATCTGTTCTTTAGTTGGGTAGGTGTCAGCTCATCTGATATCCAAACGGATGCACCTTTTAATGACCTTGTCTGCTTCATGACTGCTATCTTTTCTTTCATATCATAGTAGAAAACCTTTGCCTATTTCCCTTTGACTTCCACATGCATTGGCTCTCCCAAATCGATGAAGGGGACCACCCGAGACAATCGTTTAGTCAGTGTATCTGTCTCTACAGTGTATTCAGATTCATCTTGTTCATCTTCATGCCTTTGCGTGTCCCACCCATCGGGAAGACCTCCAATTCAAATATGTCTTTCTATGCTCTGTACTCTCTCTTTTTCTTTAATAACAGACAAAACTTCATCAGAAAAGCTTTGTGGAGTTACCTTAGCTGTAGATTGGTCTTCTTCAACCTTTGGTGGGAATTCTTCCATTGCTGTTTGCTTTGTTGTCAATTCTTGTACTTTTGTTTGAAGGTCTGCTATGTGTTCCTCTTTCTTCTGTAGCTCTTGTTTGACAAGACTGAGTTCATTCTGAAGTTTCTTCATTTCTTATAGCAGGTAAGATTCCCATCCTGTTGGTTTTATGATTGGTGGAGGGATGCTATCTGGTTGTGTCAGGATGTCAGCAAAACTCTTCTTCTGCTTCCCTGTCATGGTGCCGGTGTGTATGTAGAAAAAGGGGGGGGGTGTTAGAGAGCTACCCGCCAAAGGGGGGATCCCCCCCTCAACCCCCTTGGGGGGGGGCTACTCCCTTACCTCAAGGCGCTAAACGGTTTGCGGCTGCCCTATGTCGCGCAAGGGAGAGAGAGAAGATCAGAAGATCAGGGCTGCCCCTGCTGTCCCCCCCCCCCCCCCCCCTTTGTTGAGACCAGCGGCCGCGACCTGCTGCTGTGCCGCGAGAGAGAGAGAGAGAGAGAGAGAGAGAGAGAGAGAGAGAGAGAGAGAGAGAGAGAGAGAGAGAGAGAGACGAGGGCTTGCACTGCTTCAATGCTTGTCCTCTTGCCAAGAACATATGGGCCTTCGTTTCCTTTGTTTGGCTTCACGTTCCTAGTGAATCTTTTTCCCCTTGTGACTGCGAGAGAGAGAGAGAGAGAGAGAGAGAGAGAGAGAGAGAGAGAGAGAGAGAGATGAAATGAAATGATATATTAACGTAACGTCTTCAAAAGGCCAAAATGACCTATGAGACCAAGCCGTTACAACATAGTGAATCTGATACCATGTCCGCAATCAAAAAGAAATGAAACAAAATACAATGTGTAGTACAATGAAAGAAGGGGGGAAGATATGGTGGAGATCCATCCTCATTTGCACTCTGGACGTCGAGAGAGTATGGCTCGAATCCTCTGTTGTAGTCTCCGTCGATGTTGTGTAGCTCCTCTCCTCAATTGCGGGCGTCTAGATCTCCCTAGCTCCAATGCTCGGTCTATGAGAATGCCAATAGCGATAGTATGAGTGCGGGCAGAGCTCTGCAATGGTGTCTGCTCCTCTGGGGGTCCAATATCTAGTGTAAAGAAATCTCTAATCTGTCTCTGGGACCGTCTCTCTCTAGCTCTCCTCAGTAAAGTGTCTTTGTGCCTATGTAACTCAAGTAGATACAGTCCAAGACATCTCTGATCCTCATAGCTCATGACCCTAGATAGAGGCCCAAAACCCTCTTTGAATAGACAATGAAAACAGCCTCGTATCTCATAGTACACTGTGCAATGACATATGTAATGTAATGTAAGTCTCTGGCTCTAGATGACATAAGCGGCATATCCTGCTATCTGCTGGTATCCCTCTGAATCTGCCAGTCTCAATCTCGAGCTGATGTGAGGATGTGCGTATCTGGCCAATGGCACAACGCAAGCCATGAGAAAGATGTGTGTCCATATAGCTAGGTCGAATTACGAACCCATCCCCTCTGAGGTGGAGAAGATGCTCTCTATAGAAAGCCATCTTCGTTCCCAACTCCTGTACGGGCTCTATCCATGTCCTCCTGGTGTCCAGCTGGATCAGATCCTGACGAATGACTAGTAATCTCCACCCGTGTCAGAGACATCAAGGGTGCCTGTAGAGAGTACTGAAAAGGAGGCAGCCTATCCATGGTGAAGCCATGTGTCTGAAACCATGATGTCATCTGTGCATACCAGCATGATGTATCCCCCTATAGAACTAGCTGTTTGGAGGACTCTAGGGCCAGCCTGGCATATCTGTCTCTGGTAGTATCCCATAGGCTCTGCACAAAGGAAACTGATCTGGTAAGCGCCTCAATCTCCATAGGGGGGGCAGCCAACTCCGCTCGAATGATATCATGTGGTATGGACGCCTTGGCTCTAATCAACAGAGAGATCATAGATACCAAGGGCCTCTCCATACGTCTCCAACCAGCCTGGCCTACAGAAGGTCCCCAAACCTGCACCCCATATAGCATAGTAGATGCAACCAAAGTATCAAAGAGCCATAGCTTTGTCCTAGGTTCCTGAAACTGAACCTGCGAACACATCCTCTCTAGTCCTCCCAAAGCCGCATAAGCTCTAGGCAGTCTAGTCTTTGCTGCTCTTCTCAAAGAAAATCTCGGCCCAGTGAAGACTGCCCCCAGGTAAGTGTACGCATCTGTATACTCCACAATCTCCTAACCATATGTGAAAGTAGGTAGTGATTTCCTAATCCACTGTGATGTGGTGTTAAAACACCATAACCTTGGTTTTACCAAGGTTTACACACAATCCACTATCCTCTGAAAAACTGTGTAGTGCATCAAAATGGCGTTGCATATCCTCTGGTGAGACAGATATCAACACAATATCATCAGCATATAACAACAATGGGATCCACGTCCCTGCCAACTGGGCACCTCTGTCACCGTCTCTGTCAATGTAATCAGACACCTCATCAACATACATACCAAATAGAGTAGGAGACAGAGAGAGAGAGTCGACACGGCACAGCGACGTTCCGCGCCCAAAAGCACTACTAGCTCTAAAGACCGGCGCCCCTTCAATATTTCTTTATTATTGCTCACAGCAAAGTACAACTCCCGAGGGTCCTCTGCTCTCAGACTCTGCGTCCAGATGCTCTGCAGAGTGAGAGACACAAGGGCTCTTTGAAACTTACAAGGGTTGCCAAAGAGCAGAGCCCCAGAAAGCATCAGTTCAAAAAATATTGTAACCCAAAAGCAATTGAACTCAAAAGTTCACATAAAAACTATCACATCAGCAACGAGCGCTAAATGAGGAAATCCGTACACCTGCCATGTGGCTTCAGCAACGCAAATTGCAGGAGTACGTACAGTCTTACCACGTGTCATTGTAGCGCGGATAATGTGTCGTGCTCTCTACAGTGGGTGGTCCTCAGTGCAATGTGCGTGACAATCTCACTCAAACAGACTGAAAAGGAAGGAAACAATAGACATCAACAAAGCTCACAAAGACACAACAGCAGACCAGAACATATACTCGACTATCTCAAAGAACTGATACAGACTTTGGCGTGGCAGCACACTCAGCTCCTGCCCAGGACTCACAGGTACAATGGGGGTGTCGAGGCTCAGATGTGCCGGGATGGTGAAGACGTGCTCTGTGTATAGACTCCCTCTAGACGACTACGTAAAAAGATGATAAACATGACCCAACAGCTACTACTCATATGTGCCACCATAAAGAGCCACCAACGGCTCATAAATGTCAGCCATCTACGTCTCTCTCCAAATTGAGGGTGGTGACCTGGCCACGATGTCCACTAGACCACCGTCCGTATCCCTGCCACGTGTCACTGCTCAGCTCAGAGAGTCTAGTCCAGTGTGAACCAGATCAGACCAACTGTACTGACTGTGTGTCCTATGAAAGTGACACTGTAGCCTGCTACAGGTTGCCCGCCACAAGACCGCTCACCGTCTCGGTGAGAAGAATATTGAAAAACTGTGAAAGAAAACCACTAGGTACTGCATCCGTACATCTTTCATGAAGCAGGTGCTAGGCCCAACCATGACCTTACATGCCTCAAAAAGTGGATTAAAAAACACTGACTACTTGCAAACGCCTTAAGCCTTTGAATAGGCACGACCCCAATATGATTGCATAGTCCAAGAATCCAAATTGGCTAAACAGAATGAGGCTCCACAGCAAAGAAATATGCTCGGTTTGGATCCAGCACATCTTTATCTTCCATAATCATAGTGAGAGGAAAATGACATGGTCCATGCTTGCAAATGAGCCTTGCAACACTTTCTGCACAACACTCTTCTCGAAAAGAGGGATGACCATAAGGTGGAGTAACACCGCAAATAAGATTAAGCTCCATCGTGATGGCAGAACGAAAAGCATTAACAACAACGGGATGCTTGAAAGCCACAAGGAAACCAGGTGAATGCTTGAAAGCCGAGGGGTGGGTAGGTAGTAGGTAGGGGGCGAGTCCGAGGTACGGGGAGGGCCAAGGCCAGGGCGCGGGGTAGGTAGGTAGGGGAGGACGAGGGCGAGGGCAAGGGCGAGGTAGGAAGGTAGGGGGGAAGGCGAGGCCTAGGCAGGGGGAGGGCGAGGGCGAGGGCGAGGGAGGTAGGGAGAGGGCGAGGGGTAGGTAGGGGGGAGGGCGAGGGCGAGGCCTAGGGAGGGGAAGGCGAGGGAGAGGGAGGTAGGGAGAGGGCGAGGGTAGGTAGGGGGTGGGTAGGGGCGAGGGCAAGAGGGGTGGGTAGGGGCGAGTAGGGGGAGGGCAAGGGCGAGGTAGGTAGGTAGGGGGGGAGGGCGAGGCCTAGGTAGGGGGAGGGGGAGGGCGAGGGCGAGGGCGAGGGAGGTAGGGAGAGGGCGAGGGGTAGGTGGGGCGAGGGCGAGGGCGAGGGCGAGGGCGAGGGCGAGGGTAGGGGTGAGGGCAAGAGGGGTGGGTAGGGGCGAGTAGGGGGAGGACAAGGGTGAGGGCAAAAGAGAGGGGGTGGGTAGGGGCGAGTAGGAGGTGGGTAGGGACGAGAGTTAGGTAGGGGGAGGCGAGGGCGAGGGAGGTAGGGAGAGGGCGAGGGTAGGTAGGGGGTGGGTAGGAGCGAGGGCAAGAGGGGTGGGTAGATGCAAGTAGGGGGAAGATAGGGGCGAGTGCAAGTGAGGGGGTGGGTAGGGGCGAGAGTGTGTGAGGGGGTGGGTAGGGGCGAGTTGGGAGAAGATAGGGGCGAGTGCAAGTGAGGGGGTGGGTAGGGACGAGAGTGTGTGAGGGGTGGCAGATAAAAAATACACATCTCCAATGCAAAGTATAGTCGGATGAATTCTTGTTTCAGTGTAGATGAATTCCATGGTCCACTGGCTGAAAGAGAAGATGCTACAAAGCGTAGCAACCATGAGCAAGACAATTATCATGAGCAGGGAATTCATGAAGCAGGACGGGCTCTGTGAAGTGAGCTTTGTTCTCGTCGAAGAAGCAGACACCAATGGGGCTGATGTTTGAGGGGGGGTGAACTCCTGTCGAGGAGATTTTTGTTTGTTTCTATGATGCTGCATAGGCTCACCAAATTCAAAGGCTTCCACCAACGGCGCATCCGGAGTAACTTCTATGACCTTCAACCATTGAGCTGGCTCAGGTGGCTCATTGGGTTTAGTTACTTTAGAAACATTGCGAGAGGGTGTACCTTCAAGCAAAGAGTGAATAGAGACTCCATAACAGGGCATAGCTTTGGTAGCATCCAACCACTCCAACAGATCCTCGTCTGACCCGTCAGGTGGAGTAGGATGTTCCAATTCAAGGTTGGTTGCTAGGGACAAAGAACTATGTTGCACTACGGGATCCACACCTCCCTCTAGGCGAATGGGTTGCATCTGGGAGCCAGGAGTATGTATCCACATGGCATCGTTTCCCCAATCATGAAGTGCTTTAGTGTGTCGTAGCCATGGTCTACCGATGAGCAAAGGAAATCCACCCTCAACCTGGGGAAGACGAACCACAACAAAATCCAGACTAAAAGTGAAATCTTGTACCTGCAGAGGCACATTATCCACTATGCCCACTGGGTAGACTGTCCGTTGGTCGGCCAATGTAACTGGAAAGGGAGCAGGGCGAGTAGACTGTAGACCTAGAGCTAAAATCGTGAACTCAGGCATCAGGTTGATGCCAGATCCACTATCACTCCTGAGAATTGCCGACCCAAAACGGACACTGTCAGGCAAGGGATTCTATAATCAGTGAGGGGAGCAACGGGATTGGATATCATATAGGACTCTGATGGTCGCACTGGGAGGTGCCCGCCACTAGGACTGGCTCCGGGATAAAGTGACTGAATAATAGTGAGGGTGTCACTTCTAAAACTCGCATCTAGTTGCAGCATGTCATATAGGGACACTTGTTGGAAGGTGTTCTTCAAGACTGTCTCTGCTGTAAACTTTTCCTGTTCTACCAGTGGTTTCTCTGGTACCTTGATCTTCTGTAGATCGGAAACTGCTTCCACGAAAGCTTCATCAATATTGGAGGGCAAAGATTTGGATTCTTTCATGGCACTCAGAGATGGCTTGTTAACAGCTGAAGGAATGGTATTTACTGGTGTGAGCATGTGTGGGAGAGTTGGACTTGGTGGAATAGTCTAACCGAGAGCGGCTCTCTGGGCCCGGGTGAGGACACCCGTTGGCTCCTCTAACAACTGCAACTTCTCTTGAGTGGTAACCACATGGGCGGAAGAGGGTGGTTGAGGAGTGGGACTCACTGCTATCAAATTGAGCTTGGGAAAGGTAAACTCATTTTGGCTTTGACTTGGGTTCGCAGTCGTGGATGCCCGAAGTTTAGGGCAATCTTTACTGTAGTGATCCTTCGTTTCAGGGCAATGACAGTAGGGAGGAGACCCTTCTGGCAGGAGGCATTTGCTTTGGTAATGCCCATATTCTCCACATCTGTAGCACAAAATGAGCCGATTCAATGGGCGAGTCGAAGGGCGAGGTAGTCCTTGCTCCTGGTGCATGGAGTTGGAGGTGGAGGCATAGAAGTTTTGAGGTGATGAGGGAGCATGGGTATGATAAAAGCTCTGAGACGGAAAAGTACTTTGCATACCTTGCATAGGAGGGGCTGTCAGCAAAGGTGGCAACGGGTTTTGATGGCCATAGGATGAGACCATGTTGGATGCAGGTGCTAGCCCTTGTTGGAGAGAAGGACCTAGACTTTGTTGTATTTGCCGCAATCCTTTGATATAGTAACAGTCCTTGTCTTCGTGCCCAAGTTTTTCGCAGAAGTGGCAATAAGCCCAAAGGGGACAGTCCTGTGGAGGATGTCCTCGAGAGCAAGAAGAGCTGCACCATACCATAGCTTTAGTCTCCTGTTGAGACCGAAACTCTTCTAGCTCTCTCTTGATTTGATCCAAAGCCTCAAGATGCGATGGTTTCTCTTGTCTAAGAGAGATTGATTTCTCTTCTTGGAGAGCGCATTGTAGTTTTAGGGCTTCAAGTTCTCTGCCCAAAGAAGTCAATGGATCAGTAGGACTACTTTCCGAGAACATAGAGGGAGTCTCTATGTGAGGGGAGTTGTTGAACAGCTTCCTAGCCCCCTCTATCCTAGTAGTAGCTTCGATGAATTCCTCCAGAGTGGCGTCGGGTCGGAGGCTCTCTCGGAGTTTTTGTTGAGAGGTTTTGGGGAGCGCCTTCTCCACCCACTTCTTAACCATGAATTCACCGGGTTGTTGGGGAAGCTTGGCAACCAGAGACTTGGTTTTAGTCATAAGCTCTACAAAAGTCTCCTCTGGCTGGAGCACCATGTTGGCCAACTCAACCAACACTTTCTCTTGGTAGTCACCTGGCCTGAAAGTTGCACAGAACTTTTGTCTTAAGGCTGCCCAAGTTGCAAAATGGTTCTCTGCAAACTGGCTTTACCATTTGTCTGCTAAGCCGTCCAAGGTGGATGGAAAAAGTACCAAATAAGCATCTTCTCTGTTAAGACCACGACCCCTACAGAGAGATACGAACCTCCTTGCATGGTCGTCAGCATCTTCTGAAGAGAGTCCTTTGAAGGTGGGAAACTTGATGTTTACCTTGGCCAACGCACTAGCCAACGCCTCCATGGCCCCTTGCTGAGCCTGTTGCTCAATAGCCTGCTGTAGCAAAATAGGAGAGAGCTTTACTGGAGAAGGTGATCTGGAAGATGTGGAACCGGATGAAGGAATGGGGGATGTCGTATGTGGAGGTATGGGTGATGTGGTTAATGGACTTCTCCTAGATACCAAAGGTCGTCTTCTGTTATAGTACTTCAGAGGGCGATACCAAAGGTCGTCTTCTGTTATAGTACTTCAGAGGGCTCAATAGTGCGCTTTGACGCTCGACTGACCGCCTCGTATGTGTCATGCAGTGACCACCAATCCAACCAAGCTTTGGGCAAGAAGACTCTAACTGTGGGTTGAACAACACAGGTCTAGACCAGGACAAGTGAGGATAGTGACTAGACCACCTAGCTGGCACGAGGACGAGGAGGGCTGGACGAAGGCGAGGACTAGACCAGGACCCAGGACAGGGACGAGGACGAGGACGAGGACTGGTAGGACCAAGGCGAGAGAGGACCAAACCAGCAGACTATCTACACAGTGCAAGCAAGTGTGCGGAGCTAGGTAACAACCAATTAGCTTCACGATTTGTATCTCAACAAAGAGTGAGACTTCATTTAAGGTCCCACCGTGATCGCCAAAATGAGAGCACCTGTAGCGCGGATAATGTGTCGTGCTCTCTACAGTGGGTGGTCCTCAGTGCAATGTGCGTGACAATCTCACTCAAACAGACTGAAAAGGAAGGAAACAATAGACATCAACAGAGCTCACAAAGACACAACAGCAGACCAGAACATATGACTCGACTATCTCAAAGAACTGATACAAACTCTGGCGTGGCAGCACACTCAGCTCCAGCCCAGGACTCACAGGTACAATGGGGGTGTCGAGGCTCAGATGTGCCGGGATGGTGAAGACGTGCTCTGTGCATAGACTCCCTCTAGACAACTACGTAAAAAGATGATAAACATGACCCAACACCTACTACTCATATGTGCCACCATAAAGAGCCAACAACGGCTCATAAATGTCAGCCATCTACGTCTCTCTCCAAATTGAGGGTGGTGACCTGGCCACGATGTCCACTATACCACCGTCCGTATCCCTACCACGTGTCACTGCCTAGCCCAGAGAGTCTAGTCCAGTGTGAACCAGACCAGACCAACTGTACTAACTGTGTGTCCTATGAAAGTGACACTGTAGCCTGCTACAGTCATGTGAGCGCATTTTACAGGCAACTTGGCCAAAGATCAAGCTTTTGGTTCCTACCGTTTTAGGCCCCACGGCCGGTGCTGAGAAGTTCTTTAAGTTGGCCCACTCAGTTTCTCTCGTCCACTCAGCCATTTCTCTTCCACTTGGTCATGCCACATCATCACTTTGTGACAGCAACCAAGCAGCACCTGAAGAAGATCATCATGCCAGCAGACGATGAGACAATAAGAGCTGCATTACAGAATATCCTCAACGTGTCTACCTACAGTGAACTTTTATTGAACCCTTGCTACACTTGGATAACACAGCTTCTCCTTCCAAATTCAGAAAATATTCATGCATAGAATCTACAGCATTCACACCTAGCTTGAAATACATAAATGAGATTTACCATTTGACAAAATATCCTATAAAAGCTCTGCAAGGATCTAGAGACAAACCAATAAAGTAAAAGGAATATTCAAAGTTACTCTCTTGGCTTGACAAAACAAGAGCTACAGCATGAAGCTCCCAAGATGGGTTGGTTTTCTTGTTGTCTAAGGGTACCCATTTCATCAGACATAACCAAAGTCTCCACTCTTGATTATTTTTGAACAACTAAAAAGTAACTCTATTTCTATTCTACATCAACTGTGTAAGAGAAGCATTTTGGCAAATGAACTTATTTCTACAACACTTCAGAGGAAAGTGTCACAGAAACGGAAGTATACACTAAAGTACTTTTGTGAATATCTAATTAAATTCACGTATCCACGCGGAACAGAACTTAGAAAATAACACCCGAAAGAGAACGCAACACTAAGGACAAGAAGATGGACTGGTCCCCCCCCCCCAAAGAGGAGATTTTCTATTAGCTCTGAATTGTTTTATAAGCACATAACCGAAAAATTTATATTGTTCTCTGTCTTGAGAGGATTATTCTCATGCATAGAGATGTATGTATTCATGAGCCTATTTGGCTGAAAATTTTTATACTTGTAGCCGAGAACGGCTATTTCTGCCTCGCTATGGAATCTTCTTAGCAGGAAAGATCCTTTCAGTTCTCTACTCACGTAGGGGATGCCTAAATGAGTACTCCTTATTTGAGAATTGCTTTTGAAATGCATCTAAGTGCTAAAATCTTACGTGGACAGCAAGTGCTATGCTTGTCTGAGTGTGGCTATCCCCCGCAGGGATGCACACAAGCTCTTATGGCTGCTCACCACCTTCGCCGCGGGTTCTGTAACCTCTTGCACAGCCTTTATGACGTCGGAGTAAGAAATCGTTGAAGAGAAAGAGAGAGGGTTGAACTGAGAACTGAGAGAGAATTCTCTGTGTGTGTAAATTTTTGAAGTGAACTGGGGACATCATCTTATTCATGTGCTTGTTCTGAACTGTTTTGCACTGCATCCGGCTATTGTTCTACTTATCATACTAGCCGAACACCGATAAATTTCCAAATGGCATATTGCCCTGGAAAAATTCACCCATTCATTAAATTATTAGTTAATACCAATAAATTCATAAATCTATTTTGTGTTCACAAAAATCATTTTCATTCATTTGTAGCCATAGCTAAAAATATTACATCCCTCCGGCTTCTAAACAATTGTCCTCATGTGTAGGCTTCGATACTTATGCAGGATGTTTGGAAAATCGTTCAATTTTGATTTTGCCATCTACTGAGCATCTAGAGAGGAGTAATTCATGAACTTCACTTAGTACTTACGATAAGTCCTTCCAGACTTTAGTTGGCGCTCCTAATGGTGGATAATTCTGAAGAAGTTTTTCTTGTTAGATCTTCATCTCTAGATGCTTTGCACCTTTCCTACAGGCTTCACTCACATCACGTGCACTGGCCCTTGGTTGTGGGTTGGCCACCCGTACACCTGCTAGACAGGGATCTTCAAGCACATTTAGGGTTTTGCTCAGCACTTTGCCCGGCCGGACCTATTTGGTCTTTTTCCATTTTTTCCTCATTTATGGTTTTTTGTGCATGGTCGTTGGGGCTTCTGGTCTGCCCTACCTACTGCCTATTCTCCTATATATAGGAGGGGGGGGATGCTATAACCGGCCCGTACAACGTAGAGGGCAGTACTATTTCAATTACCTGTTAACTTTACACAGAGCACTGAGAAGGGAAGAGAACACAGTTGCGTCCAGCGACTAGAATGTCACTGCGCACACGAGACCGACACCCTGTAGGCCCCAAAGACTGGCGCCCCTTTCGGTATTTCTTTATTCAAATTAAGGTAGACGATTCGACCACTTAGCACAAGCTTTCACAAAGCTGTCCAAACCTGGCGAGGGCTGAAAACGCAGGTTTTCGACCGGATTTCAACAGAACGGCGCAAAAACCCCTGTAGGTCAAAAACACCTGTCTAGGACGGATTCCCTCGATATCTGGAAGCTTTCTGGTGAGCTGTCACAGAAATTCAGCGGGCTGTAATTCTCTGTTTTTCACTGCCGGGGGCCCAAAAGCCTGTACACGCATCCCAAGGCTCTCACGAGGCTCCCCCGATGTTCCCTTGCAGTTTAGATGCGAAACCCTAAACCTGCAAAAAAACACAGCAGGCTGTAATTCCCTGTTTCGGATCGTTTTTAGCGGAGCGAACACGCCTACGCGTGTCCCAAGGGCTCCCGCACGCAATGGGACAGTTCCCCTGTGAATTGGACGAGTTTTCACGCGAGAAAACTCTCCAAACTCGCAATCTTTCGTGATGGAACTGTGCGTACCTGTGGGGGATTAGCAATTAGCTAATCCGGTTCCTGTTCAGAAGGCTCTTGCCTTAGCAAACGCGCATAAACCCCCAGAACTATACATAGGTCAAATGAGAAGCCCACTAATGGGGCATAACATACTGTACGTAGGGGAGAAAGAGAGCAGTATGTAGCGTGCGAGGCATCACTCCCGTCACCATACTGTGCATAGAGGGCAAGGTAAGCATTCCATAGCTTCTGTACCTGCTACAATCCACCTGAGGCTGAAAATGGCTCCCCCTTTGTTGATATGCAGCTCGTTTTTGCCTCCCAGAGTGGCAGAATCGCTCACAGGCTGACACGTCGCCCAGTTTCCGAGTTTGGGCTTTCCCTACTAAAAATATCCCAACTGGTGCGTCAATTGACTTGGCAGCAGAGCAATAAAATGTTCCCCTTGTCATTCCAGAGCTAATGACGCGAACACATTTTCCGGTCAAAAATAGCAGTTCCCTAAATTTTAGGAGATGCTTCCATGGCGTCCCTATCGGTCTCCTGACCATCATTGAAGACTACCATTTGACCAACATCTACAATGTGGGTTAATTTACTGGCCCCTTTCAACTTATTAAGTTGCAGTGACTTGACGAGTGGCCCAAATTCCAGTTTGGCGCACACCAGCTTCCATACTCATCAGAATTCAGTGCTAACTGGCCCGGGCAGTCCCTGTCTGACCGACCTAGATCCCCGATGTGAGAAACCCATTTGGCTGCAGCCGTTTCACACTGGCCATGCAATGTCCACTTGCACCTTTTCAAGGGTTTTGGGACAAACAAGTAAAAATAAAATAAATATATCTAATACTTATTTACGGAAGGCAACAGGAAAAATACACCTCCTGGTGACAGATGCACTCTCCCATTCATATCTTGCCATCTTGTACACAGCAATTTTTGCCATCTGGAGTTATTGGGGCTTGCCAGCCTTTTCCATTTGTCTCTTGTGTGTCCATTGCCATTGTCTCTCTCTCTCTCTCTCTCTCTCTCTCTCTCTCTCTCTCTCTCTCTCTCTCTCTCTCTCTCTCTCTCTCTCTCTCTCCACCTTCCGCTGCTCACTCTGACATGGTATCAGAACTCTAGGCTTGGATTTGCCATCGCCTACCCCTGGGAGGTCACTACGGAGGATTTCATCGTGAAGAACTGCTTCATCACCATCAGTGTTTTTTTTTTACTTGTGTTTTTTGCTTGCAGCTAGGCCAGCTTGCTCTAGCGTTTTTGTTGCAGGAGGACAACCATCTGCCATTAGCATTTTTTCAGCCGTTGGCCTAGCGTTTTTGAGCAGGACAACAGCAGCTTGGACCAGGGTTTTCATCGCCACTTCAGCCTTCTCTTGCCGCAGATCTTGGACAGTCGGAGCCCCGCTCCCTATCCCTTGGTCTTCCCGCTTGGAAGCTGAACAATTGTGACTAATTAACGGCGATTTCCCGATCACTTACCTGCAGATTTTCAGCCTGTTTTGGTGCACTTACAACCCTCACCTTACCTTCTCGGCATCCGGTGTTCATCACTTGGCGTTTTTTGCTCAAACCCCTGCATTCTCACGGTGTTTCGAGCTCCCTTTTGCTGTGATTTCAGGCTTGGACAGCACCTCGACTTTGCTTCATCGGCATCCCTTCGGGTTTCCCTTGCCTCTCCCATCACTTACCCTCTACTTCGCGGTCTTCTGGCATTCTATCAGGAGTGGTTTTCCGATCCTACCCTCACCTTTGCTTCTGATTTTACACACCAGACTTCTCTGCTGATTTTCTGTCTGTATCTATGGCGACACTCCCAGCCATGCCCATATTTCCTCCCGGCGAAAAGCTTGACGGCTCCAACTTTGTCGTCAGGAAGATGAAGATCATGGTGATGCTTATGCAGTTTGACCTTGGGGACTGGCTTACCAATCCTGCCAATGCCGTGTGTCCCGGCCTTGATCTTGCATTTGGTGCTCCTACATCGACATCATCCCCTACCACTTCTTCTGTAGTTACGCGTGCTGGCTCCTCATCTCCTTCTTCTCATGGTACTGCTTATGGCAGATAAGGTACTGTGGTTACACAGGCTTTGGTGGATCAGTGGAATCTGAACCATCGCAGAGTTTACTCTTTCTTACTCATCAACTGTGCGGATAGCGTGTTGACGTCTTTACGCTCTCACACCACCGCACATGAGATATGGGGTTTCCTTTGCAACATGTACGAGGTGAAGACACCCGGAAGGATCCTCGCTCTGGAGAAGACTTTGATGGACTTATAGGTCTCGTCATTTTCGACTATCCAGGACTTTATATCCCGCATGCTTCTGCTCCGTGATGAGCTAGCAGCTTGTGGACACCAGATCTCTTTCGAGGGCATGGCAACTCGGCTGCTGCTCAAGCTTCCAGACACTTAGGATTCTTTGTTCCAATCACTTACTACCTCCACACGCCCTACTCCTATCACTTGGGAGGAGCTCTTACCCATTGTGCAGCAGATAGCTTCGCGCATTCAGGACAGAGCCATCTCAGACACCTCTGCGGGTTCTACAACATGGGTTTCTACATCGAGTAGGGGTGGTAGTGCTCCCGGACAGCCTGGACCTGGTTGTACAACTTCTCGCCTTGACATTACTTGTACCTATTGTGGAAAGAAAGGTCATTTTGCATCCAAATGTTATAAACGACGGCGGGACTACAAGAAGGATTCAGATCCTGAGGATGGGACGGCTTCTCGACAGACGTCTGTCACCGCCATCTCTAGCCCTTCACAGGCCGATGGTTTCACCCTCTAGTTTCATCCACCTCCTTCTTTCCTCTTATGATCGAGATCGCTTTTTGGCTTGGAGTTTGCCGGGTTTACCACCTTGGCCTTCTATCCTTCTGTGTCAGAGTGCTCTGCTTCAGGGAGGGTTCTCTCTCTTCTGCTGACCTCCACCAATGAGCTCCCTGCTCGTCTTCCATCTTTCCCTCATATATCCTCTTCAGCGACTTGTTCTGTTGTTAGCCTCTCCATCAGCTTCCTAGTGCAACTTGATCAGCCTGACCTAGCTTCGGTCATCATCACATTGGTGTTGGACAGTTCGTCATTTTTTGTTTGCCTTGCGCTTCTTCTTTTCACACTCCAGATTTTCCTTGCGTGTTGCATCTTCTTCCTCAGCAACTCCACATCTGTCGTTGAGGGGGGGTGTTAGATTCTTCATCTCCATATGCTTCACACCCTGCCTATAGGCTTCACACACATCACATGCACTGGCCCTTGGTTGTGGGTTGGCCACCCGTACACCTACTGGGCAGGGATCTTCAAGCACATTTGGGGTTTTGCTGAGCACTTTGCCGGGCCAGACCTATTCTGGTCCTTTTCCATTTTTTCCTCATTTATGGTTTTTTGTGCATGGTCGTTGGGGCTTCTGGTCTGCCCTACCTACTCCCTATTCTCCTATATATATAGGGAGGGGGGGGATGCACTCTCCCATTATTGGGGCTTCCCAGCCTTTTCCATCTATCTCTTGTGTGTCCATCGCCTTAACCCCTCCCTCCCCCCCCCCTTTTTCTCCCCCTCTCCCGTCTGTAACTATCAACGCCCCTCTCTAGTCGTATCGCCTCACGCTCCCCCACTCGCCGCGCCCGCCCCTAGTGTGGGTGTACACGCGTCTTCTCTCTTGCGGACGGCTCGCCCAGCTGCCGCGCCTGCTGCTAGTGTGGGTGCACACGTACATCTAACCCCCCCCCCTTGCGGACGGCGATCAAGCATGAGGAAGATGAACGATAAAGCCGACCCCCTGGAGAATGCTATTCAAAAATGCAAAGAGGAAATGACGGAGACCATTACCAAGATGAACCGCACTCTCTGGGGTACAATAAACATGCTCGAAGGACGCGTGTTGATCCAAGAGAGCAAGATAAGCACGCTGGAAGACCGAGTGACGACCCAAGAGGAAGAGATTGCGTCACTCAAGAAAGATCTCGCCGAAGCACGATCAAGAAACACACTGGAAGAGGGCGAACTGCAACCCTCAGTAATCAAAGAAATCAACACGATCAAGGAGCAAGTACGGGCCATCCAAGAGGGAGAAGAGCAGCACAAAGAAATGACGACTTCTTGGGTGGATGTTCTTACCAAAACTCAACAGAAGGCGGACGAAGCCGAGAAATGGATCAAGGTGGCCAAGAAAGGGAAAGGCAAGGAGATAACGCCCACGTCCACACCCAACAACATCATTAATCAGACACTTGAGGAGGAGCAGAGGAGGGTGCGCGCTTTACATGTGAGAATTTGCGGTCTTAAAGACAAAGGCAATGTGGACGAAGAAGTAAAAGAACTCACAGCCTTGATGGGGATTCATGAGCCGACGCACACAAGGGCATGGAGAGTGGGCAACATAAAGAAAAATGGAAGCAATGGAGAAACCTCAAAAGAAAGAGCACTCATCCTCCGTTTTCCCTCCATGGAAGCGAAGAAGTCCTTGAAGAAAAGACCAACTCTTAAAGAGACTGGCATCTTTCTCGGGGATGATCTTACCCTCTCGCAGATCGCTCATATGCAGGAAGTAATGCCGGAGATTAGAGCGGCAAGGGAAAAAGGCAAGATCGCTTTTTATCGAGACGGAAAAGTGGTAATACTAGAGCGACGCTCTACATGACGGTGCGAGACTTATGGGACCACACTCAAAGTAGCTGCCTGGAACTGCAATGGATCTATGCGTCTTGATGTGGGAGCTTTTGAGGATAGCTTTACTGGAAGAGACATCATCTTTTACACCAGGCCCCTGGGCAATCCATGCCACACATCAGTGGATATAGGTGGGAGACAGCCTACAGACAAGAGACACGCTCAGAGCACAGAGGGCGGGGCTCGGGGGGAGTGGCAGTGTTATTTAGAGAGGATCTGCACCCACTGATACACATAGCCCGCAAGGACGAGCAAGCTAGGTACATGTGGGTGAGACTGAAAGCAGAGACAGGCAGATACCTCTATCTAGCTATTTGCTACTTTCCCCCGAGTACATCAGTTTATGCATCACCTAGAGGACAGTCCCCTTTCTCTATTTTAGATGATGACATATGGGAGTTCTCTAGGGATGGTGACATTATCATCCTAGGGGACTTCAATGCTAGGACTGCCCATCGCCAGGCAGTGTTTTATGATACTTCAGAGGAGATGCTAAGAGAGCTAGATGTAGCAGAGACGGGCCTTTCCAGACTATCACACGATGTGGAATATACTGAGTATGGGCGACACCTGATAGACATGGGCACTGCACATGGATTGACCATCCTGAACGGCCTACAGAGATTTCCTGCTGCGGGAGGTTTTACATGCTTCCCACACAGACATGGAGCCAGCACTGTCATGGCACAGCCGAATCTCATCTCTAGTATCCAGGATCTCACAGTTGGGCCCAGACCGGTCGGGGTGGCAGTGGATCACGCTCTGGTGTCGATGACCATCTCCTTCCAGTTCAATGTAGCACACAGGCCACGGGTAGCAACCCCCACTCGCTACACATTCACACGGGAGACGGATTCTGTATACATGGACAGAATCTACAGACGCCTATGCACTGAGGACCCGGGGCGACCTCTGGAGGAGCTAACTACTATACTGACACAAACATTACATGAGGCAGCAGCAGAAGCATACCCACACACCAAGCCTGAGCAGAGCCGCCAATCAAGGAGCATGCCTCAGAATAGCTGGTACGATGAGGAGTGCCGCCAGACTAGAGCCAGACTTCAGAAGGAGGTGCTGTTGGGGGACGTCACTCACAGACAGTCACAGATTGACTTCCGACGCCTGGTGCGGCGGAAGAAGAGGGCTTTTTTGGCTCGACTCGAGCAAGATCTATATCAGCTATTCTTGAATCAGGACTCGCGTGAGGCGTGGCGGATTTTTCATGAGCAGTCCCCCCCCCCCCCCCCCCTTGCCATTTCCTCCACAGAGACCTGGGGTCAGTACGCATCATCTTTGTACACAGTACCTGGACAGCCGCCCCTCCCCGATCCATGCCCACACGCATGTGTCTTTTTCACCGCTGAGATGGTGAAGAAAGCTATTGACAGGATGAAGACTAGGAGAGCATATGATCATGACGGCCTAGTCGCTGAGCATTTCATGCATGCCAAAGACCTACTAGCAGTTATGTTTAACCGTGCCATGTGTGAGGGCCTACCGGACACTTGGAGCCTATCTACGATCGTACCTATCTTCAAATCAGGAGACCCCATGGAGCCTAGGAATTATCGCACTATTATGATTGGGCACACACTGGCACGGTTGTATGCATCCATTCTTGAGCAACAGCTGAGTAGATGGGCAGAGAGGGAGGGAATACGTGCAACTGGGCAGGCAGGATTCAGGAGAGGCTTCTCTACTCTTGACCATATCCTGACACTCAGGACCATCATCGAGGAAGGCAGATCTCATGGGAGACGGATCTATTGTAGCTTTGTGGACTTCCGCAAAGCTTTCGACACAGTACCCAGAGCTAGACTGATGCGCAGACTACAGGAAATGGGAGTACCCATAGAACTCATTTGGGGGACCATGGCATTGTACAGATCAGTAGTAGGGCATGTACGCACCCCAGAGGGACTTTCTACACCGGTTCACTCCACGATTGGGGTGAAGCAGGGCTGCCCGCTCTCTTCTACTCTTTTCGGTATGTATGTGGATGAGATTTCTGACTACATTGACACCGATGGAGATAAAGGTGCTCAGTTGGCAGGGACATGGATTCCACTTTTGTTATATGCTGATGACATAGTGTTGATCTCCGAATCCCCAGAGGGAATGCAACGTCAATTGGATGCTTTGCATACGTTTGCCCACAAAAGTGAATTGTCTGTCAACCTGGGTAAAACCAAGGTTATGGTGTTTAATACCACCTTTCAATGGATCAGGAGGTCAGCACCTACATTCACATACGTCCAGGAGACTGTGGAGTACACAGACGCTTACACTTACCTTGAAGTGGTTTTTAGCAGACCTGCATTCTCACTCAGAAGAGCAGCTGAGACCAGACTCACTAGAGCCCACGCAACATTGGGTAGATTGGAAAGGATGTGTTCACAGGTTCAGTTTCAGGAGCCCCGGACGAAGCTCTGGCTCTTTGACACCTTGGTGGCTTCAGCATTGCTTTATGGAACCGAGATATGGGGACCTTCACTAGATCACCACGGGAGGTCGGGTTGCATAGACAGTTGGGGGAACATGGAGAAACCTCTCGTCTCTATGATCTCGCGGCTCATTAGAGCCAAGGCATCAGTACCGCGAGCCATTATCCGAGCAGAGCAGGCGGGCCCCCCACTAGTGGTGGAGGCGCTCACCAGATCAATCTCCTTCATAAACCGCACATGGGAACTTCCTAGAAACAGATATGCTCGCATAGCACTTGAATCCTCTCGACAGTTAGCCATACAAGGAGATACAACATGTTGGTATGGGGAGATGACATCATGGTTTCAGGCACATGGGTTCAGCATCAACAGGCTGCCACCATTCCATTACTCATTGGATGCACCATCTCTCACTCTTCGACAGTCAGAGATCACCCAGCTCATCCGCCAAGACCTGACCCAACTAGACACTAGGAGGACATGGATACAACCAGCACAGGAATTGAGCACGAAGATGGCTTTCTACAGAGACCACCTTCTCCATCTTACGGAAGATGGTTTTGTGACGAGACCCAAATACATGGATACCCACTTGTCTCATGGGATACGATGTGCTATTGGCCAGTTATGCACATCCTCTCACCAGTTGCGGATTGAAACTGGGAGTTACAGTGGAGTACCAGTAGAAGACAGGACATGCCCCTTGTGTAACATGGAACCTGAGACAGAGCTACACTATACATGCCCCTGCCTCGTCTACTACGAGATACGAGGCCGATTCCACTGCTTGTTCAGAGAGGGGTTTGGACCACTCTCAAGAGTCATGGGATACGAAGATCAGAGATGTCTGGGTTTGTTCTTGCTCGAGCTGCGCAGACATAGAGATAGCTTGTTGAATGGAGAGGCTAGCCAGTCTCAAAGACGGATCACAGACTTTTTCAGAGTAGACACGGGACAGCCGCAAGAGCCACTCCCTCAGTAGAGCTCCCCTTCGTCTCACACCAGAGGCACACTGATTGACCGAGCGATTGAATTGGGGAAATCCAGGCGCCCGCGACTGCGAAGAACTACACAACATCGACGGAGGCTACGACAAAAAATTCGGAGCACGCTGGCCAAGCATGCACGACGCCCGGTCAGACTACTAACCATGGAGGAAATTGATGAGATTCGCCAACGACCGATGATAGATCTCTTGTGATTCAGCTATCCCAACAAGCCGCCCATTTTTTGCTTAGTTTGTTGCTTGGCTCACATCGACCAACTTAGGACCCCATAGTATATATCTTTGTTTTTGTACTGTTGTTAGGTTATTTTGTTACTCTGACTTTGTATCACATCCACCACTTTGTAACTTTCGGGTCTCATAGGTCATTATGGCCTTTTGAAGACGTTAATATAACATTTCATTTCATTTCTCTCTCTCTCTCTCTCTCTCTCTCTCTCTCTCTCTCTCTCTCTCTCTCTCTCTCTCTCTCTCTCTCTCTCTCTCTCTCTCTCTCTCTCTCTCTCTCTCTCTCTCTCTCTCTCTCTCTCTCTCTCACATTTGTTCAGTTTCATCTACCTACACATACTGAACGAATACTAAAAGACATATGAACTGTTTATTGTGTCACCAAAGACTTTTCTCACCAAAAGGAGGAGGTTTAAGAAAACTGGTCCAACAAACTGAGCCGCATCATTCCCAATCTGCAACACAAGTTAAATTACGTGTAATTAATCCGCATCAACTGAAAACACACCAGCACGTGGAAAAAATGAGTCTGGAGATCTACAGAACGCAATTTTTCCGGTACAAATACCCTCACCTTGAATAGGCCACCTAGCCAAAATCTGTGTCAGTGGACAAAAAATATAGTTAGCAAGTGGCAGCGGAAAAACTTTACGACAACTAGTGAATGTCATGGACCACCTGGGCCCGTTGCTCCTATGTATGGCTCCCAGAAGCCAAGGTTTGGGTTTTGTTTTCTCTTTTTCCCAACATCTTTGAAAACTGGAAGAAAAAGAACAAGTAAGAAAAGACTCAAACAGCAGATGCACAAAGATCTAACCAGGATAAAAAAAACAAGCACAAAGTGGATCTCGAAGAATATATTCATTGCGGGGACCTCTTGAATCTCGATACTTACTCATTATACAAAACATCAGTCCGATCCCATTCGTCCAAATGCCAAATATCTGAATCCAAGAGAGGTCTTTCATAGCCTAGTCTCATTAGTGGAGTCATCCAGCTGAAAAGGATTCCTACGAAATTTTTTGAAACAAAACAAATTACATACTCATGCAGTAAGTACTGAAAAAATAACCCATTCAGAATGCACTATAATTCAGAAAGCTATATCCATAATGGCCCCTTGAAGGCTGGCCTACTGCCAAAAAGGCAGAGATTTTTGAGACAAACAACAACAGCCTTCCAGACTCCAGATATCTCCGTTGATAGTACCTTAAATATTAACATAATAAAAGCCTCTTGTGATCATATTGCTTCTTCAATTTCTCAGGAGATTCCATTCCAGGCCTTTCAGTTACTAGTAGCTACAGCATATGTTTTCTTTTAAAAACGCACAGTTAAAACGGGTCTCAGTCCACTGATTTTGCACACTACGGGACTTACTTGGAAGTCAAGTGAAAGAAAGGCTTGATAAAAACTTACTAGAAACAATATATGCCCGTCTCTCAGGAAAAATCTCTTCTTCTTTAGCAAGCAAAGGTTCATAATCTGCATTGGTCTCTAGACTGACTTCATCTGCTGCCGGGACAGGAGAATAACCCTCATATGGGAGGGTCTCTGGAACATAAAATACTTGAAGCACACCAAAAACAATCTGTATGCAAACTGTTAGTTACCACAACAGACTTTGATAACAAGAGAAGAGAATACACTGCATTCAAAAAGCTGTGGATGATTATCATTACATCAAATGATCAAAGAAGGAAAATAAAGGTTGCAAAATACCAAGGCGATAAATGCATTTAAATCAGAAGTGGAATATGTGTAGATAATTATGATTGCGTCTAACAAAAAAGAGGAGAAGAAAGATATATTAATGCTTGCAGAATTCTTCGCAACCAAAACATAGCACAATCGTTGTAGGTGTCTCATTAAAGAATACAATCAAGATAGGAATTTAACATCTCAAAAAAGTTGTTGGTGAAATAATAAAATAATTGTGAAGTAATCAATATATAGCTACCTCAAAGCGTGTCACACCTGCAAGTATTTGAAACGAGGAACAACTGTAATAGGGGAAACAAAAGAGTCCACAAGATAGATTTTAAAGGCAGATAGATCACAACAGACCACCAAGAGAGGCAAAAAGAGGAAACCCCGGCTTAAAGATACAAAACGATGTAGGAGGCAAATATAAAACGCTTATGATAAATACCTCAGAACGATGAGAAAAAGGTCTAATTCAATGTCTTAAATGAGTAGACAAACATTGCAAAACATCAAGGGCATTGACTTACTTGTAATGCAAAGAACCCACAGTAAAACTCAAACGTAAACCTGCAAAAAAAAAGGTCATAGGACTTTAAAAATAACAATTTTCTACACATATGGCTTCCATGATGACAAGTCCCACCACCCACCCACCCACCCCCCAAAAAAAATTTAATAATAATAATAAATATTAAAAAAAACAAAAGAGTTGCGGTTTCCCTTCACATGCTTTCCACCATGAGGTTTTTCTGGTTTACTCACAGGCTCTTGGATGTCGATTGGCCACTGAGCAAGAAGTGGTGATTATGTTGCTGTGAGCTCGTTGTTTGATACATCTAGTCCAAATCTTATTTTTTTGCACCCAGGCTGTTTGAATTGCTTAGCTACTTAGGTTTGTTCTTACTCTAATTGTTCCTTAACCCTCAACGGGAAGACAGAGAGAGGTGAATGTTAGCTCACGAAAAGCGACACAGAGAGAGAGAAATGAAATGAAATGAAATGTAATATTAACGTCTTCAAAAGGCCAAAATGACCTATGAGACCAGAAGGTTACATGTGGTGAATTTAATACCAGATCTGGGTACAAAAAGTACAAAGAACTGAAAAGAAAATAGGGGGTAGGGGTGGAGTGAAAGCTGATAAAAAGGGGGCACAAAGGGGGGGGTGAGTTGATACAATGGAGTTCTTTGACAGTAGGGGCATCATATACATATACATCAGTATCCAAAAGGACGGCTCCTATGTCGCGCCAATATGGTATGGATCCTCTGTCACAATCTGCGTCGATGTCGAGAGGGCCCCCTCATCCGTGGGTGACGGGACCTCCCCAACTCTTATCGCCCGATCAAGCAATATGCCTATGGTGCCTTTGGAGCTGCTCTGCTGTGGAGGCTGCTCGAACTCCTCTGTCTATGACTGAAAGAAATTTGTAATCTGCCGCTGTCGCTGGATCTCTGTCATTGCGCCCCTCTTCAAGAGGTCCTCTCTGTGTCTGCGAATCTCCGATAAGTATAATCCGAGGCAGGAGAGAGAGAGAGAGAGAGAGAGAGAGAGAGAGAGAGAGAGAGAGAGAGAGAGAGAGAAATGAAATGTTATATTAACGTCTTCAAAAGGCCAAAGTGACCTATGAGACCAGAAAGTTACAATGCGGTGTATCTGATACAAAGTCAGATTAACAAAATAAATTAAACTAGGATAACAAAATATAGATACTGCGGGATCCAAAACTAAGCAGTACAATGTGAAGACAATATGGGAGGGGAGTAGAGATCCATCTTCATCTGCACTTTGGACGACGAAAGAGTATGGCTCGAATCCTTTGTTGTAGCCTCCTTCGAAACTGTGTAGCTCCTCTTCTCCATCGGGGTCGTCTAGATCTCCCTAGCTCCACTGCTCGGTCTATGAGAATGCCGATAGTGCGGGTAGACCTCTCCACAGTTGGCTGCTCCTCTGTCTGTTCTTCTGGGTGTACAATATCTAGTGTAAAGAAATCTGTGATCTGTCTCTGGGGTTGTCTCTCTTCAACTCTCCTCATTAAAGTTTCTCTATGCCTGTGTAACTCAAGTAGATATAGCCCAAGACATCTTTGATCCTCATAACTCATGACCCTAGATAAAGGCCCAAAACCTTCTCTGAATAGACAATGACAACGGCCTCGTATCTCATAGTACACTGTGCAATGACATATGTAATGTACTTCTGTCTCTGGCTCTAGATGGCATAAGCGGCATATCCTGCTATCTGCTAGTGTCCCTCTGAATCTGCCAGTCTCAATCTCGAGCTGATGTGAAGACATGCATATCTGGCCAATGGCACAACGCAAACCATGAGAAAGATGCGTGTCCATATAGCTAGGTCGAATCACAAACCCATCCCCCGTGAGGTGGAGAAGATGCTCTCTATAGAAAGTCATCTTTGTGCCCAACTCCTGGAACGGCTCTATCCATGTCCTCCTCGTGTCTAGCTGGATCAGATCCCGACGAATAAGTCTACTAATCTCTACCCGTGTCAGAGACCTCAAGGGTGCCTGTAGAGAGTATTGAAAAGGAGGCAACCTATCCATGGTGAAACCATGTGTCTAAAACCATGATGCCATCTGTGCATACAAGCATGATGTATCACCATTAAGAGCTAATTGTCTGGAGGACTCTAGAGCCACCCTGGCATATCTGTCTCTGGTAGTATCCCACAGACTGTGTACAAAGGATACTGATCTGGTAAACGCCTCAATCTCCATAGGGGGGGCAACTAATTCCGCTCGAATGATATCATGCGGTACGGAAGCCTTGGCTCTAATCAGCCGAGAGATCATGGATACCAGGGGCTTCTCCATACGCCTCCAGCCATCCTGGCCTATAGAAGGTCCCCAAACCTGCACCCCATATAACATAGTAGAGGCAACCAAAGTATCAAAGAGCCATAACTTTGTCCTAGGTTCCTGGAACTGAACCTGCGAACACATCCTCTCCATTCCTCCCAGAGCCGCACCAGCTCTAGTTAGTCTAGTCTCTACTGCTCTTCTCAAAGAAAATATCGGCCCAGTAAAGACTACCCCCAAGCAAGTGTATGCATCTGTATACTCCACAATCTCCTGACCATATTTGAAAGTAGGTACTGATCTCCTGACCCATTGCGGTGTGGTGTTAAACACCATAACCTTGGTTTTACCTAGGTTTACACACACTCCACTATCCTTTGCAAAACTGCGTAGTGCATCCAAATGTCGTTGCATACCTTCTGGTGAGTCAGATATCAGCACAATATCATCAGCATATAGCAACAATGGGATCCACGTCCCTGCCAACTGGGCACCCCTCTCACCCTCTCTGTCAATGTAATCAGACACCTCATCAACATACATACCAAATAGAGTAGGAGACAATGGGCAGCCCTGTTCCACTCCAATAGTAGAGTGAACTAAATCAGATACCCCTTCCGGAGTGCGTACATGTCCCACCATTGATCTGTACAAAGCCATAATCCCCCAAATCACCTCTATGGGCACCCCCATCTCCTGCAGTCTACAAGCATGAGGCCAAGGGCCTTTAAATATGTGTTAGGAGACGAGCACCACGTGCCAACGGAAAAGAACAGACTGAACAAACATTTAGCATTTCAATAACAACTGAACTGAAAGAGATAGACAACACGAGACGGGGAGTGGCAAAGTTCCACCCCAGAAAACACTGGCCCCAAACCTTGGTGCCCCTTTCGGTATTTCTTATATTGCTTGAACTCAGTACATCGCCAATACTCCATCCTCTGCACCTCACGTGGAGCATGCGAGAGAATGAGCCCTTGGCTCATATTTAAAGGCCCTTGGCCTATGAAAAGTAGTTTACATGAAAATCTATAAACTCAAAAGCAATTGGCCCCAAAAGCGGATGCCCAAAAATTGCCAGCACAAAAGCAAAAATACATACAATCTTCCATGTCAACAGCCAGCGTAGAATTCAAAAATCCGTACAATCTCACACGTCAACAGTTAGCGTAAAATCCGGAAAAACCGTACAACAACTGCCTCGTCGTCAAGCTACTCGCAAATTAGCATGTGTGTGTGTGTGTGTGTGTTGTGTGTGTGTGTGTGTGTGTGTGTGTGTGTGTGTGCGCGCGCGCGCGCTGGTCCAGCTTTATTTTAATGTCTTTATGTCACTTGGGCCCCATCGGACGGGGTCCCATAACTTGGTGCGAACTTCTTCCACTTCTTGTTCTACTGCTTCTGCTTCTTAGGTTTTAGGCCCCTCGGCCAGGATCTGAAGGTTGGCTCCATTCTTCAGTGACTTGACACGTCAGCAATTTGTAACATCCCCCCTTCTTGAAAGAAAGTAATCGTCCGTGATTACAGCATATCTACAAAACAACTCAAGTTAGCTCAAAATTTTCCGAGGATCATTCCGAGGGACAATCAGTTTTCTCATTCCAAATCGCAACACTTGATTTCTTGGGTTGTTGGCTTCCCAGAAGAATCTCATCCAATATGGAGTCTCATTCCAGATTGAAACTCTTGATATCCTCGGTCCTTGACTTCCAAGAAGTATCTCAACCAATAAGGAATATTCAGTGGTTGGCACATCACAATGCTACACAAATGCTCACATATGCATGTTACAAGACACAACGAGCAATGCAGCTGTCACGTGCACACCTAACCCTATGTGCATGTGGACAAGCTACTTCAGGTCCAGGGTTCAGGTCAGCTTAGGAAGTGTTCTGGCACCTTTGTGAGCTTGTGCGTAGGCCGTGCATGACCACGCACTTAGAGTAGTTGCAATCCTCTCGCATGCCAGAGATGAGCCCTTAGCACGTATTTAAAGGCCCTAGGCCCCAAAAGCAGTTTACATGAAAAGACTTCAAAACTCAAAAGATTTTGGTCCCAAAAGCAATGCCAAAAAGCTGCCAACACGATTTGCGGAATTCCGTACAACTGCCACGTCATCAGTTAGCGCAAAACGCGGAGCATCCGTACAGCTCCCACGTCATCAGTTTTGTGTGTGTGTGTGTGTGTGTGTGTGTGTGTGTGTGTGTGTCTGTAAGTTGGCTCCATTCTTCAAGGCTTTGACACGTCAACAATTTGTGACATCCCCCCTTCTTGAAAGAAAGTAATCGTCCGCGATTACAGCATATCTGCAAAACAACTCAAGTTAGCTCAAAAATTTCCGAGGGTCATTCCGAGGGACATTCCGAGGGACAATCACTTTGCTCTTTTTGTTAAGTAGTTAGCTTCTCCTTTCGGCTCTTTTGATCAAGGAGTTGGCTTCTCCTTTCGTCCAGATCGAAGCTCTTGATATTCCGGCGTAGTAAAATTAGCCATCACACCCAGACTGCACTGATCTTCCACGGGTGTCTTGATGCACTAAAATTACATACCAAGGCAATCTCATCCAATTAGGAATATTCAGTGGTTGGCACATAAAAATGCAACACAAATGCTCACATGTGCATGTTACAAGACATAGAAACATAAAGTCGCCCATGAACACTCCAATTAGGAATATTCAGTGGTTGGCACATAACAATGCAACACAAATGCTCACATGTGCATGTTACAAGACAAAGAAACATAAAGTCGCCCATGAACACTCCTCCCCCATAACCTAACAAGGTCCCGACCAAGAGATATTCAACGACTCCCTCATCACTCCTCCCGCATAACCTAAAAAGGTCCGGGCCAGGAGATATAGGGGCCTTTTACAACCAAACCGCAACCTGCGTCGTTTGGAGGTGCTGAGAGTAACCACTGCTCAGACTTCTTAATACTCCACCATCCAGGTCCGGGTCGGGAGTCACAACAACAATTATTTTACAAGCATACAACCAAACGCTCCCCAAGCATCGGCCTACGTCGTTCGGAGGTTTTCTAGCATACAACGAAACGCTCCCCAGGCATCGGCCTGCATCGTTTCGAGGTTCAAACAATCCCAAACATTTCAAATCGGCACCAAAACACGTTCAAAACAGATACCATCCACTTCAAACAAATTCCAACAGGATCACCAAATAAGTTATCAAACAGATTTCAAACTTAAAAAGCAATCTCGACATCGGTTGAGCTCGAAAAGTCGACTAACTTTCCATCTTGAAACCTACACCAAAAATTAGGGTTAGGTTCATTCCATAAGGTTGTAGCCGAGCACAGCATGGTCCATTGGCTCTTGGATAGACAGTGTTTTCTTTGGCGGCGATGGTAGTCCCAAGATAGCAATCACACCGAACCTCTGAGGTTATCAACGAGAGACACCTGCTAAGGGATGTCGAGGAATTTCAAGTTATAATCTGCCAAGGTTTCCATGTCAAGCATTTCAGGATACCCCACTGTGCCAGAAGTTGCACTCCGAAGGAAGATGTCAGAAATCATATAACTTCGGGCAAAAATTTCGAAAGCTTGCCAAGTCCTTGGAGTGTACGGCTTGGTAGCTATAGAGATCAGCATCTGCATGGCACTGCCTGTGAGAAAAACACCAACTCAAAACAAATCTTAGCGGTGAAGATGAGAGCGCACCTGATGCGCAATGAAGTAAGGGTGGGAGTGTCTAATAGGTCCAAGGTCGGAGCGGGTAATAGGTTCGGGGTCGGAGCATGAAGCTAAAATTTCCAATGAACTTTGGAAGTGCGATCTTGCTTTGTTCTTTTGTAGGACCGGTATGCTTTCAGAAAAGCACACGCCTGATGCTCTGATACCACCGTCACAAAACGGGCACCACGTGCCAATAGAAAAGAACAGAATGAACAGACTTTTAGCAACTTCAATAGCAGTTGAACTGAAAGAGAGAGACAACACGCAACACGGAGTGGCGGAATTCCACCCTAGAGAGTACTGGCCCCAAACCTTGGCGCCCCTTTCGGTATTTCTTTATATTGCATCAACTCAGTACAAGCCGGTACTCCAGACTCTGCACCTTCTCCATGAAGCATGCCAAAGAATGAGCCCTTAGCACGTATTTAGGCCCTAGGCCCCAGAAGCAGTTTACATGAAAAGCCTCCAAAACTCAAAAGCTTCTGGTCCCAAAAGCAATGCCAAAAAGCTGCCAGCATGATTTGAGGAATTCCGTGCAACTGCCACTTCATCAATCAGTGCAAAACGAAGAGCGTCCGTACAACTGCCACGTTATCAGTTTTGTGTGTGTGTGTGTGTGTGTAAGTTGGCTCCATTCTTCAAGGCTTTGACACGTCGACAGTTTGTGACATATTCTTCTCTCTCTCTCTCTCTCTCTCTCTCTCTCTCTCTCTCTCTCTCTCTCTCTCTCTCTCTCTCTCTCTCTCTCTCTCTCTCTCTGCACCTTCATTCACAGTGTCATTCACTTTGTTTGTGATGTTTTGCACTCTCTCACTAAAGGGACGGAAGGCTCTCTCTTCCGTAAGTAAAAAGAACCCTTGAGCACAATTCGGAGCACTCATCTTGAGCAAAGTTCAACATTCACTTCCGCTCCACCTTACATTGGTATCAAAGCTTTGGCAATGTTCTGTATCACTCAAGAAAAGAACCACAGAAAAAAAAAATGCTTGTTACGGTCGCACGTAACCAAAGTCCACTTGGGCATGTCGATTCCTAATCGTGTTTTTGAAGAGTGACAAGTAACCCAAGAAAGAAGGGCTTCTCCGGCCTCCCCTTGTTCCTCTTTTCACTCATTGAGAGCGGACCGTGCACTTAGCGACCGGCCAATCGACGTGAGGTGGGAAAGAGCAACTTTGGTGTGAGCGCAAGGCCGCCAAGGGGTGCGCCCGCAAGGAAGAGTCAAGCTCGGGTAAGAGAAAAGCCTTCTCTAACACAGATTGCAAGCTAAAGAACTCAAGAACCTTAAGAACCCAAGTTCCTCGCGAATTTAAGTACCCAAGATCTCATTGTATGGTCATCACCCGAAGCGGAATGAATACTTTGCATGAAGGTCATGAGCATGGAGGTGGTGAAGAAGAATTTTCCCCACCAGGAGGTTTTTCCGACCCTCCCTTCCCCATCTACACCATGGTTTGCACCAAATCCTATGGAGGCTTTGGTCAAGTCGATGATGGACATGATGCTACAATAAGAGGCACAATGCACCACCTTTAATCGCGAGCGTGAGCAAGCGCGCTTGGCGGCCGAAGAAAGAAGGGTAGCCTTGGAGCGTGAGCTTGAGCGTGAGTGTGAGCGTGAGCGTGAGCAAGCGCGCTTGGAGGCCAAAGAAAGAAAGGCAGCTATTGAGCTTGAGCGTAAGCCCAACGCATAGCGGCCGAAGACAGACGAGCCGCCTTGGAATTACAATGTGAGACCAACGCATGCAAGAGTTGGTCCTACTGGTACTCACCTCGAAGTTCGAGCCACTCAAAGAATCATCAGGTAGCACAAGTCGAGAAGCAGATTCCAACAACCCCGTCACTGAGAAGTTGACGTTCAGTAAGTATGACGGTAATATGGATGCTAATGTTATTCATTCTTGGTTGCATCAATTTCATGCTTACTTTGCGACAACTATGAAAACGGGAAATAGTAAGGTTTTGACGGTAGCCATGTACCTTGTCGGTGATGCCATTAATTGGTATCACGCATGGCAAGAGGCACAATTGACCGCGCACCTAGAGGAAGCCGAAGAAGGCATGCCCCTTTCCTTCAATTGGGCCGACTTCCAAGACAAGCTCAAGGCAAGGTTTATGCCACCTCAGTACTTAGCGCGGTTAAAAGAAGATTGGCGCAATCTCAAGCAAAACGGTATGCCAATCATGTCTTTCTCTAACCGTGTTTTGTAGCTCGGCACCCAATTACACAATTCGGATGATGAGCGCAAAGAGGCATTCCTTTTCGGGTTGGACAAGTATATCAAGTTTGATGTAGAAGTCTTCGACCCCGTGGATCTCAACAAGGCGGTAGCAATTGCTCTCTCCCAAGAGATGAAGCACAACAAAGGAAAGCCCAAGGAGAACAAGTCTTCTCACAATACCTCTCAGACTCCTCAGAACCGACAGAACGGTAAGAATGGTAAGAACGGTAACTCTTCTAGCCAATCTTCCTCTAGTCTTTCGGAAAAAAACACTCAAAATGAATCTAAGGGTAAAGCTAACACACTTGCTAAGCCTAAGCTCACCCCAGATGAAAAAACTGCACAAGGAATTTTAGGAGGATACATAACAGCAGGAGAACGTCATTTATTCTAGGGAAAGTCGTTGTTATCAATGTCACGTCAAGGGTCATATGAAGAGCACATGTCCTAAGAACCCATCCAATGAACCTAGAGAACCCACAGAACCCACATCCTCTGATAATGCCATAATGAGAACACCCGTGTCCCAAGTTTCTCATGATCCTCTCATTAATGAGTCTCTCATGAAGTGTTATGGTCATGTGAATGGTCAACACATGGTGGTCTTGTTTGATTCTAGTTGCATGATTTGATTGATGACTCTCTTGTCGAAAGAGCCCGCTTGGAGGTTCGCAAGACATCTCCTCTCAAGGTGTCGTGCTTCGCTCCCGGTATGCTCTCTCTCATTACACGAGAGTGCCTTGATGTGTTATTCACTGTTCAGCAAGCGTCCTTCCACAGAAAATTTGTAGTTTCTTCTCTTTCAGGATGTGATATGATTTTGGGCATTAGATGGTTTCGTGAGCATAGCCCTCTCATTGATTGGGCGGACAATACTCTCACTCTAAATGCCAAAAGTGACTCTCCTGTCACCATTCGTGGTGAGGAAGTTGTTCATTCTTTACCTCTCATTTCTAATGTGCAAGAGAAGATTGAAAAGAAATAGGAGAAGGAGACTCTCTTAGTCCTTTCTTCTCCAAAGCACGACACACATATTTTGCATGATAAAGATGTGATTCTTCACGAAGATGATGGTTTGCATGATAAAAATGTGTTTTCAAAAAAATGATGGTTTAGATGATGATTTATCTAGTGAAGCTAACCTCGTTGCAGATACGATCAATCACGCAGAACCGATCTTGACTCTTGAGTCGAGGTCCAAAGAACCCACTCAGGAAGTATTCTGTGTTCCCATGATTAGTCAGCACGCATTGTTAGAGTGTTTCATTCATGACGGTTTCTTGTATTTTCGTCACTGTCTTTACGTGTTCCCTTTTCATAGGCCTGCCGTATTGTACAATGCACGTGACTCACTCACGGATGAGCACGGATGTATGCGGATCTCTCTTGAAAAGAATAAAAGTTTGATATAGGGGTTCACATTCCATGTCTCTTCCTTGGCATGACACAATCTCAGAAAGAGCACAAGAAAGATCGTCCATCAAGCATCGGCATTTCCATTATGAATTGCCACAATTGATAGGTTTAGGTCAAAAGGTCAAGATTCTATCCCACTTTTTGCGTGTGTTAGGTGAACGGTTTGGCACTCCGTCACTTGGTTCATCTCAATTGCATGCACGGTCATTTAGAAAGCATAGTATTTTTCTAGTCACTCTACATGGAATGGTGTTCATGATTTTGTTTTGGAAGTGGTTTCAAGAATTTTCCTCTTCGGAGATCCTTGAAGAGGGTAGACGCACGTCCATAGACGAAGTTGGACCATTATCGCTTTCGACGCAGCCCAAAGAAGCAAGCATTGCAAACCTTCATGAAGTTCAAGTATCGCCCGACCCACGCATCAAAGTGGGCCGGCGAAGCGTTCTTCGCAGGATTCCCAGAGTTGTTGGTGCACTTCCTCGGCGCCATACAGTTTGGTACCAATACCTCACTCTGAAAAGGGGGGGATGTCACGTGCACAGCTAACCCTATGTGCATGTGGACAAGCTACTTCAGGTCAAGGGTTCAAGTCAGCTTAGGAAGTGTTTTGGCACCTTTGTGAGCCTGTGCGTAGGCCGTGCATAACCAAGCACTTCGAGTAGTTGCATATCCTCTGGTTGCACACAGCATGATCATCAACAACAATCAGCACCCATCATGAGCATTTTACAATGCACAGAACCTATTTTGCCTATTTATCCATTTTTCACTTATTATTTAATAAGTGCCTTTTCTGGGTAGGGTAATTTTGCTAAGTCAATATATAAGAAAACTAGCGCTAGCACTTTCAGGCAAAAGAGACAGCAGAAGTTCCAACAACTTGCAGTGCACCTTCTCAACAAGACCGGCAGGAGCCTCAACATTTTCCAGCCAACAAGAAGCAGTCAGAGTTTTGCAGATCAGACTAGCGTTTTCTACAATAGAACCAGCCTAGTGTTTTTCAGCAGGTACCAGATTCCAGGGCCAACAGATTGCAAATCAGGCCTAACGTTTTTGCATCTTGCAGATACCTCTGGCGTTTTCAGTTTTCCAGCGACAGATCAGCCCCTTGCATCAGCGTTTTCAGTTTCAACACTTAGATACCGCATCTCACCTACCCGCAACTGATCCTCGCCGTACCGTCAGATCATCCAGCGTTTTTAGTTTCAACCTGCTATCCGCAGATTTCAGCATCTGTGTTTTCAGCGCATCGTCGTCGCGTCGTCGCCAACGCCGTCCTCGCCGACACAATGTCAGAATTCAGCAGAAGTCAGTGTTTTGCAGATTTCAGCCCTAGCGTTTTTAGATTCCAGTCTGTCCTCGTCGACATTATCATTGTCGTCGACATCGTTGGCTAGTCCATTACATCTAGACCAATGTACCAGATTTGTGCAATCGATAGCATAGACCTCTCTCGCCATAGAGAGGGGGGCCCTTGGAGGAGGGTTTGAGAACCGTCTGGTGTCGTATTCTTTTCTTCTCTCTCTCTCTCTCTCTCTCTCTCTCTCTCTCTCTCTCTCTCTCTCTCTCTCAGCACCTTCATTCACAGTGTCAATTCACTTTGTTTAGGATCTTTTGCACTAAAGGAACAAAAGGCTCTCCCTTCCGTAAGTAAAAGGAACCCTTGAGCACAATTCGGAGCACTCATCTTGAGCAAAGTTCAGCATTCACTTCCGCTGCACCTTACAGCCACTGAGCACTCCCTCGAGACAAACGGGTCACGATCTACGGTATGAATCTACTCAACGACTACCTCATCACTCCTCCCACAAATAACCTAAAAGGTCCGCGCCATGAGTTCAGAGGATTGGTACAACCAAACGCTCCCAAACCGCAGCCTGTGTCGCTTGGAGGTTCAAGCATACAACAAAACGCTCCCCAGACATCCCGTCTACGTCATTCCAAGGTTCAAACAATACCAAAACAACATCCACCCGGGAGTAAATCACCAAGCATTGAAACCAGTTTTCAAACCAAAGTCAAACAGTTCAAATCGGCACCAAGACAGGTTTAAAACAGATACCATCCATTTCAAACAAATTCCAAACAGGATCACCAAACAAGTTCTCAAACAGATTCAAACTTAAAAAGCAATCTCGACATCAACCAAGCTCGAAAAGTCGATTGACTTTCCATCCTAAAACCTTGCACTAAAAATTAGTGTTAGATTCCTTCCATAAGGTCGTAGCCGACCACAGTATGATCCATCAGCTCTCGGATAGACAGTGTTCCTCTAGAGGTGATGGTAATCCCAAGACATAGCAATCACACCAAACCTCCAAGGTTATCATCTCGAGAAGAGACACCTACCGAGAGATGTCGAGAAATTTCAAGTTATAATTTGATAGGGTTTCCATGGTAAGCATTTCAAGATACCCCATTTTGCTAGAAGTTGCACTCCAAAGGAAGATGTCAGAAACCATATAACTTCAGGCAAAAAAATTCTTGAAAGCTTGCCAAGTCCTTGGAGTGTGCGGCTTGGTAGCTATAGACCTACACCACTGCATGGCACTGCATTTGAGAAAAACAGCAGCTCGAAACAAATCTTGTGCAAGTGATCTTTATGGCTTATCTATGTAAGATATAGCGATCAAGACGGGAGCGCGCCCGATGCGCGATGAAGTGAGGGTGGGAGTGGCTAATAAGTCCAGGGTCGGGACACGAAGATAAAACTTTGGAAGCACCACGTTGCTCTATCTGCTCTTTGGTAGGACCGCTATGCTTTCAGAAAAGCACACGCCTGAAGCTCTGATACCATTGTCATGAGACGGGCACCACGTGCCAACAGAAAAGAACAGACTGAACAGACTTTTAGCACTTCAATAACAATTGAACTGAAAGAGATAGACAACATAAGACGGGGAGTGGCGAAGTTCGAACCCAGAGAGCACTGGCCCCAAACCTTGGCGCCCCTTTCGGTATATCTTTATATTTCTTGAACTCAGTACATCGCCAATACTCCATCCTCTGCACCTCACGTGGAGCATGCAAGAGAATGAGCCCTTGGCTCATATTTAAAGGCCCTTGGCCTATGAACAGCAGTTTACATGAAAATCTATAAACTCAAAAGCAATTGGCCCAAAAACAAATTCCCAAAAACTGTCAGCGCAAAAGCAAAAATCTGTACATTCTGCCACGTGAGCAGCCAGTGTAAAATCCGAAAATCCGTACAATCTGTCATGTCAACGGTCAGCGTAAAACCCGAAAATCCGTACAACAACTGCTACATCATCAAGCTACTCGCAAATAAGCCGATGTATATGTGTTGGGTCCAGCTTTATTTTAATGCCTTTATGTCACCTTGGCCCCATCGGACGGGATCCCATAAGTTGGTGAGAACTTCTTCTCCTTCTTCCTCTTCTACTGCTTCTGCTTCTTAGGGTTTAGGCCCCTCGGCCAGGATCTAAAGGTTGGCTCCATTCTTCAGTGACTTGACGCGTCAACAGTTTGTGACATATGTGACTAGGGGGGGCCTCAGTCTCATATTGTAAAAGAGGAGAGCTCCTCCTGGAAATTGTACCCATGAAGAGCAATTAATAAAGAAATACCGCAAGGGGCACCTAGTCAGGGGCCATTGCATCTAGGAGCAGACCTTCCACTCTGTGTCTCGTCTCAAGTGTGAAGTTCTCTTTAAGATCAAGTATTTAAAGTGTTGAAAAGTATGTTTTGATTGTTATTTTCCATCAGCACGTGTTTCAATTGTCATTTTCAATCGGCACGTGGTGCCCTTCCAATTACTATGTAAGGTCTAATACGTAAACAGTATGTGCACTCGATATATTGGGCGGGAGGAAGAGATGATACGAAACAAATATATATGCCAGCATACTAGGCGAGTTAATAATGTCTAATATGTAAACAGTATGTGCACTCGATATATTGGGCGGGAGGAAGACATGATACGAAAAAGATATATATGCCAGCATACTAGGCGAGTTAATAATGTATAGACATGGCTGAGCATGGTATGTGTGCTAGAAACACTACAGAGCCATATGATCACTCTTATATCTTAAGTCTATATATTGCATCTGTACAAAAATAAATGATTGGAACATACTTTCTTCGGCACATGTTGTTGGTTTAATAATTAAATTTGTTTCCATGTCTGCATGACACAGTAATTGATAACAATTTGGTTGAGTTTCCATGATCGCAGGGGTAATCGAGGACAATTACTTTTCCCTAAGAGGGATATGTAACAAGCTGCTGACATGGTAACATCAGTCCCCCACACACAAAACTAGCACCGGAACTTCCTAAAATCGGAACCCAAACTTACGCTGATTTCCATAAAACGTGGCAGAATTTCGAGTTGACATGGCAACAATGGCCTGCACACACACAACCAGCACTAGAGGTGTCCTAAAACTAGAAGACAAAACTGATGTTGATTTCCATAAAACGCAGTGCAAATTCCACTGCGAACACAGACTATAAGCATGACGATCTGGCGCGTAGCATACATAAATTTGCTGACATGGCTAATTTTGCACCGAGGTTGCTTTTTGAGTCTCAGCTATTGAAAAAATAAGATTTTCAAATGCTTTTAAGCACTGTGTAAATAGCAGATGAGTTTTGAGTTGCTTTCTGGGCCAAACTGTCTATAAAATTGAAGCCTCAGTGCCACTTGTCAAAACAGATTCAGTGTGTGGTCACACAGAGAAACTGTAATTTATTTCCTTTGATTAATTAAAAAAATACCGCCAGGGGCACCTATTTGGGAGCCAACACTCTCCAGAAAACCTCCGCATCCACAATCTCGACTTCAAGTATTCAACTGTGATTAGTTTTGAGTCCTATAGCCGTTTCCATTCATATTTTGCAGCTGTGTGGATTGTCGGGGGATTTTATGTTGTGTGTGTGTGTGTGTGGGGTTTTTTTTTTTTTGGGCGGGTTGGGGGGGGGGGGGGGGGGGGGGGGGGGGGGGGGGGGGGGGGGGGGTGGCGCCGTTTTACAAAAATCCTCCCACTTGCATTAAAATAGATTTGATGAAGGAGAGTAAGCACCACATACCAATCATAGTAGTCCCTCAGAGCAAGTACGAATCGGAACAAGGTTGTTTGCCCGACAAGTACATAAATAACTCCAAAGCGCACATACCAGCGAAAGTCTGTCACATATAGCTTGTATTCACGGTACAACACAAATGTCATCATGAACCAAGTCACACTGGTGACCACTGCGGTAACAATCTGAGAGGGGAAGAGAAAAAAGAAAAATAGATGCATATTACATTAGAGATCACTTTCTGCATATCATTTAACAAGCATTACCTGCTTAACGAAGCAAACCAAATTTCTTGTTTTGTTTGAGGAGAAAGGTCAAGCGCCATGAATGAAAAGCACATACCTCGTATGGTGGAAGAGAGGATTCTCCGTCTACATTGACGAATGAGATGCCTAGTGCTAATTGCACCAAAGGAAGGACTCCAAGGCACACTGATAGGAAAGCTAGAAAGAGTGTCAAGGCAGGGCTCTTCAGGTGATATTTATCCTTTAATGTTGCACCGCGCATGAGGAACCGGAGGCGGTGTGCCATCAAGCAGCAGAGAGCTACATGGGAGAGGCTGACAACAACAATGTCGGCAATACACGGTGTGTATGCTCCAAAACCGTTCAGAAGATCCGTCTCCCATTTTCCTCCGGAGACGGGCTTGCAGAAAGAGGCCATTTTTGTTTGTAAATGAAGGCTTCAAGAGCAATTCAAGCTACTATTGGGCCGTAGCTCCATTTTTTGGAGTGACTGTAATGGGCGATCAACACCCATTTAGCAGGAGGTCTCCCATAGCTGCCTGGGGCGTAGACTCGGCTACGAAGCGGAGAGGCAATGGCGATCAGGCAGCGTCGACAAAGATGGAGGAAGAAGCTGAAAAGCTATGGCGACGACCTGTCTGCTGGATGAAGCAGGGGCTTGGCGAGTGACTAGGGTTTCAACAGGGTACCTAGACAGAACGAATTCCGTCGAAAAGGAACTTCTGTGGTCGCAGCAGAGAGCTGGCCAATTAGTTTTGCTCGTGAATATCGACAAATATTTCAATATCGTTTAAAGACTCTACTCTAGTCCTAGTGTATTTTTGTCTGAAGAATAATTCTGCTCATTTATTATTCTGCCCTTTTATTAATTTCAACCTTAAGAAATCTCGTCAAACCTTTTGAGCGCCTTACGTAAGGTCATACGTCACTGCTCCCGTTCCACAACAATTTTCCTTCCGGGTCAACCTTTAGCCTAACATGTGCCATCCTGGTGGTCCTGTAACCTGCTGCTCCCTCGAATCTCGATTGTAACTTGTGGGCACTAAAGATGGGCATCTTAGAAGCAGTTCGCACAAGGCGGAGTTTACCATGCCTCACAGCGTCAGCCTACTTTCGAAGTGGGCAGAGTTCTCTCCACCCCCGCCTAGTTGAGGCGTTCATGCAGCGAGCAAGCAACAAAAGGATAGGATTGTTGATGCAAGCAACACCCCCGCATGCCTATGTGTGAAACCTCTCTTACCGCTTTAAGTGTATCTAGTTGTAGTGTTTACGATGTTTTTCCGTGAAAATGTGTGAGTTGCCCGTAAAAATTTGCACTAAATTACCCAAACCATGGAAATTTGAAGGGCAACAATGCCCATCAAAAATCAACCTTGCCAATTTGTAAGCAGAGTTGATTTTTGACGAGCATTCTACCTGTTTTTGAGTATTTTGCCCATTTTTCATAGGAAACAAATGTGAGTTACTCTTTAAAAATGCAATAAACTACCCAAAAATATGTAAAATTTATGAATTTTGAAAGGCAATAATGCCCATCATAGAGTAACCCTAATAGTGCCCTCACTCAAAGCCTATGCAAGTGAGAGTTCTAAAAAAACATTGTATCCTTGCTACCATTATAGCCGCAGACGTTGTAGAAGAGATTTAAAAAGCAAAAAAACTCATCAACGTGCATGCTCCAACGATCAAAATTGAAAGGAAATTGGATGCTATGGCGCAAATTTGAAACGAGTGGCCTATTGCAATGGTTCTCTAAACACTGGAGTGGTGTTCCCATCTTCTCCCTCATAGTACTCGTCTACCTTGTTTAATGGCATTGGCCTAGTGTTTAGCTGAGGCATTTCAAGTTGTTTGATCCCTTCCTCAATTTCATTCATTGGTTTTTTAACACCAAATTTCTCTAGGCATTTTCCCACATTAGCCCATATGTTTGGTCGTATTCTGAGCAATTCAGCCTAACGTTATTGTACAAGTGACTGATGTTGACAAAACGTATATCATTCCTTTTGAATTAATGACCTTGTTGGGAGACAGTCTTTGTGATGGGACTACAACAACCTCTGCCTTGGCCTCGTACTCTCCCATATAAGACGGTAGTGCTCTTAGCAAATAGGGTTGACTGTTTATAGACTCTACAGATCCTTTGTCTCCCCAATACGACTCCACTTCTAGATTCATTTGAGATCCAACCTCAAATTCCTCTATTGGTGGAAGAGACACTCCTCTTCCATTACCCGTTTGGTTTACTCGTCTGCTTATCTCACTTGATTCATTGGCCTCTCTGACTTGTTTCCACAATTCGTCAAGACCATCTATTTCTTTACAGCTGTCAGGTATAGCTATGTGAAATCCCTCGGAAGAGTTATCCGTGGTATTCAACACTATCCTTGGCTCTAATGTTGAGTCCTTGAGCTTTGGTCCGTGCTCATGACTGGTATCTAGCTCTTTTTGTTCTTAGTTTGGTGGGATTAGTAGTGTAGGTGGGACAGGATCACACCCTCAGGTTTTTCAACTTGTGGTTCTAGTAAAGCTTGGGCTGTTTTAATCATTTTTCTTGCACATTTCAAGC
Organism: Adiantum capillus-veneris; assembly: GCF_014529385.1. Lineage (NCBI taxonomy): Eukaryota > Viridiplantae > Streptophyta > Polypodiopsida > Polypodiales > Pteridaceae > Adiantum > Adiantum capillus-veneris. The sequence goes on from NC_140960.1 coordinate 89,643,214, forward strand.
CTGTCCCTTTTCTAGTTCCGCATATGGATATGTCATCCATCTTTGTTCTTGGGTTTGGTACCTGTATTTCATAGGCTTTCAGGAGGACATCTAATGGCTCATTAACCTTCTCAACTAACACTGATCCTCCTGAACTAGCACTTCTCGGTTTCTCATATGTGGATGGTTTTTCCTGAGGTTGAGAAATCTGCGTAAGAGAAGTTGCAACCATTTCCTCATGTTGTCTTATCTTCTCTTCATCTTGGGTAAGCTTGTCAGCTAGGGATTTCTGCTCTTGCTCCCTACGTGCTTTCATCCTAGCCTTTCTAGCTTTTCAACTATTCCGTTTGTTCTTGGCTTTTTGACTAGGTGCGTCGGTCTTTGGCTCACCTGTCTCTGGACTCGCCTTAGTTTCCATTTTCTTTGTCTCTAGATTCGCAACAGCTTCCTTTTGAGCTTGCACTCTCGTAATTACTAGAACTGGTACAACGTTTTCATTTTTCGAGCAACTGGGTAGTTGAACAATCCTTGAGACATTCATTGTGATCTTTCTAACTCGATTTGGGTTTTTTGGACCGTTGGGAATCAAGTGAGTGACACCACAGTCAAGACAATAGGCATTCACTTGAGTAATCTCCGTCTGAGGACATTGTTTGACCAAGTGGTTGTCACGGCTTTTATGACATTCTATGTCTGGTTGAGGAGTTTCTTCTTGCAATTCCTCTTGGTTGTAAATAAGCTCTGACCTAGCTAAACCTATATCCACAATGAATCACAATGTCCTTTCGTCCATCTCATACCTTCTTTCTTCAGGTCAAAACGCAGGAGGTGGAGGTTGTACCGGCCTCACCATTCCATGTGTTTCTCTCATCTTTTGTCGCTTCGAAGGGAAGTACTTGCTTTGGTTGTTATAACATATTGTAGCTGGTATTATCGCTTGTTTGTTAGATGCTTCCATCATCGGCATGTTTCTTATGTCTATAGGCATTCTAGCACCTCGCAACAGAGGTTGTTGTCCTGAGACAAGATGTGGCCTTGCAAATCCTACTGGCCCTGGTGCATTCCCCATAGTGTATCTAGGTGGAGGAGGTGCTACTGGAACAGGTTGTACATATCTCTTCTTAGCATATTCCATGTTGTAGTAACACTCTTCTCTTGTATGGTTTGTCCATTTTCTCTCAATTTTGCAACACTTAAGCTCCCTCGGATCAGCATTTGTTACAAGAGGAGCTAACCTCTTGACCATTTTGTCGATAAATTTTTCTTGATCGATAGGTGCCACTAGTTTTGCAATGGACTCACTCATTTGTGAATCACTGTGCTGAGAGGATGTATCGTCCTCTTGACTCTTTCAATCTTTTTCTTTGTATTTCTCACAATTATCCACCACATAAAGAGCTTTTTTTATCAATTCGTTTAGCGTCAAACTCCTTATCATGTGCAGATCCTTTTGAAGACCTGCATGTCTCATTTCCTGGATAAAGATCAACATTAATCGTGCTTGCGTAGGTAGTCCAGCTCTCGGATAGAACTTGATGTATCTCTTGAGGCATAATGCCGCTTTGCGTATGATTCACCGTCTTTCTGTCTGAATCTGTGAATTTGTGAGACCGAATCGTGAGCTATTCCTTTCTGTAAGAATTCTTCAATGAATTCCTCAAATAGCTCTTCTAGAGTCTCAAAATCACATATTTCCACTAAGTCGAACCATGTAGCCGTGTCATCTTCCAGAGTTAGTCCAAATCCCACAAACTGTGTTGCAAATCCAAAACTTCCTCTACTCTAATTACTCTTTTGAAAGCCGCTACATGATCTCTCGTATCTTTATCTCCGGCATATTTCTTGTTTACCCATTTTTGAACTTGGGATGGTCTAACTCGTCGAGTATCTACAAGTCTAACCATAGACTCTCCCAATCCTTCTCTCGTTTCAAGACTTCTACTATGCCTAGCTTCTTCAAAGGGATTAGTCGTTCTGCTGGAAATTGGTCCTTGAGAAGGCATGTGTGCCATCTCTTTAATCACTTCATCTCTCGTTAACGCTCTAGAAGGGAATTGAGGTGGCTCCCTTTTTGGAATTTTCGTGTTTGGTGGAGGTATATGTGGTCCTTCATTGACCAAATATCCACCTCTTTCTAATGCAGTGTGTGGGTTTGTGCTTTTTGCAGCTCTGTATTCTTGTCCATACTTGTCAACAACTATAGATTTCCAATGACGGTTGACTTCGTATGTATAACATATAAGAGCTTGTATTCTGTCAGCTCTTATGGGTATGGCTTTGAGCACGTGTAAAGATTGACCTCTTTGTCGTCAATGTATCTATACAATCTTACACTCTCATGACCTGTTATCCAAACTCTTCAATGTTCTTTGTCAATTGCAAGTTTGGAAGATCCATTATGGGCAGATGCTTCTCTATCGTTGGGATCTCGAAGCTCGTGTAAGCTAAGTTTGAATCTAAAGTGTATATGATTTTTGGGCTTAAGAGCTCTAGCTTGATGTAAGTAGACTTAGTCCACTATGTTCAAGTCTTTGGTTAGGGAAAAGTTGAAACTATGTTCAAAACTGCGATCGTTTTCTCATAATTTTCTCAAATTGTCAGTTTTAGACACCCCTAACTTCCGAATGAATTTTGAGGCCTTAAACGATGTTTTTATGGGCGTTGACCAACCATGAATGACCTTGTAGAGGTCTTTAAGGTTGTTGTTCAGGGTTTGCACCGAAAGTCGTAGAGCTACTCTGGAGCTTCATTTTGATAAAAAAGGTTTTTGAATCCGATACCGAAAACTCAAGCTATGGCCAAAACAGTTTTTCTTTTACTCAATGTATGCTTGGAGACTTTATACGCATATAATGTCTCCTGACTCAGATTTGCTCCAAACTTAAATTGTAGACTCCCCTTGATGTCTTGTACTCACTGCAAGTCTCAGTTGGTGTTTCTGACCTTTATTTTGATACTTGAGAGATTATACACGTATAATGTCTTCTGTGGCAGAATGAGGTGATTTTTATCCCAATGATTCCTTAATACTCAAGTAACTCTCAGCAACTTTCAGAATTCAATTTGGATATTTTTTGGGCAAGTTATGATCAATACAAGAATGAATCTGTCAAGATCTGTCTTCTAGCCTTTACAAGCTCAAATGAGCTCCAAATGCAATAAAATTTTGGCTAGGGACTTCTTATATGCTCTAGGACATTGAGGTATGTCCAAGTGTTTGTTTTGACCCAGATCTTGCCACTAAGACATCAGACACGTATAATGTCTTTTGGCTCAAAATGACATGAAATTTTGCAAACAGGCTTAAACATCAAGTGTAACCCTCCTATATGGTCAAAAGTGAAATTTGACTTTCAGATCTTGGCATGAGACATTATACGCGTATAAAGTTTATGTGCTCAAATTTTGACAAAATTTGGTATGCGAGCTTTGTCTTGTGGTGCTTAACACCCTGATATGCTCAAACCTCAATTTTGGTCTCTAAAAGTGCCCTTTAGACATCATGCGCATATGATGTCTAACTGGTCAAAATGAAGTGAAATTCACTCCAAAGGTTCCTCACTACACTGGCAACTCACAGCAAGTTTCAAAACTGAATTTTGACACTTTTTGAGCAAGTTATGATCACTTTTAGAAATCACTTTGTGTAGATCTGTCTGTGGTCTTTGAAAGCTCAAAATTGCTTCAAATTGGATGGAATAAGGCCTATTTGCTTCCTAAATGTTGTAGATCACAAGGGTGTACTCAATTGTAACTTTTAACCTCAGATCTCGCCTCTAAGACATTATACGCGTATAATGTCCAAGTGATCAGAATGGACTTCTGTTTCTACCCTAGGTGCTCCTTGATGCATACAACAAGAATATGTGATCACAACAAATTTTGGATGCCAAAATTTCTCAAAATCACCACTTCTTACAAGGAAAACCCCTGAAAGAGTAAAGTCACTCCAATTTTCAACCTATGAGCCCCAATAATATGAAATTTGGTGTATGTGCTCAACACAACATGCAAAAGATGGGTATAATGTCAAAACTTCAAAATTGCTGCCAAAATCACCCTTTAGACATCATACGCGTATGATATCTGCTGATGCATTTTTTGTCAGAATCCATTCACAGGCATTCCCAAGTCTCTAGCACTGGTTTTTAAGCATTTCTATCAATTTTCATGCAAAAATATGCTCAGAATCACAGCTTTTCTATTTTTTGTTTTGAAACTTCATCTTTTGTCGTTTGGGTGTCAAAAGTAGGTCAAAACTTTAGTTTCAATGTGTACTTAGGGTAAAACCCCCCTTTTGAACACTCTAGTTTAGTCAGATTTTTCAAATTTGATCTCCAGATGCCCCTTGAGACATCATATGCATATCATGTTCAAGTTTACATAATTTCAATTTTTGTACAGAGAACCCTTGCACATGCTCTCTTATATGCACATCACAAATCAGCCATGCAAAAACATCAACAAAACTCTTCTTATTGCATTTTTTTCTCAAAAGTAGACTTTTCAAAGATTCTAAATGCAAACAAGCACTTTAGCAAATAATTCAATGATGAACAACTCTAGATCTAAATGAGATTACTTACCTAAAGCTTCTCCTACAAATCAAATGGGGTTTTGTATCTATGAGTAGAAAAACGTCTCAATGCCACACACGGACTAACAAACAATTTTATCACCTCACAAATCACTTGACCACTAACAACTACTCTAATCTACAAATCCTAACTAAATCTACCTAGTCGCAGACCTTCGGTAAGACACACGCTTCCTGGCTATCCACTTGATCTCGGAATAACATCTTCCCTGATTCACTTAAGAAAAATGCTTTCTTTAGCCAAAACTAAAGCAAGCAACCATCACACATTGTTAGTAGGAATACCTACTTAAGTCCTTGTATCCCCGGGAATGGTGCCAATGTTGCGAAAGCAAACCACACCACCTATAAAGTGCATGCAGCACAACCTAGATCAACATAAAGTCAATTGAGGACACAGATGACACGATACACACAGAGGAAATCTCTTTAGCTTGTTAGGCTGAAACCATCCTACACATACAACACTCTGGAAGGCCAGCTAAACCACAATCTAAAATCTCACTGCTCTCAACTACACCACCTACCCACATACACACAACGAAAGGAAACCCATCAAATCATGCGATCAGAATTGTACGAAACTTAAGGAACACCATCCTCTCACTAGGATACACTTGTCCCAAAGCCTCTACACTCAAAGCCCTTGCTCTAAACCCATCTGCAAAAAACGCATATAAAGATTGAGCAGAATTCTGAAATGCCCAAACTGAAATCTATGAGTATCTATGCGTAGCTTATGTTGCCATGATTCTAATGACTACTTGCACACAGAAAATAGACATCATTTGATATACTTACAACCGCAAATAGCTCGTAGATACGCGAGCGCGTTCGCTCCGTTCCGCGAGGAATGCTTGGCATTGTCGCATAACAACAGCTTAAAACTTAAATTATGATTAAGTGTTCTTACAAAAGTGACCTAGGTACCTTATATACTAAGGTTACCTTAGGTTAACCAAAAATAGAGTTTGAGGGGTCAAATGGCTTGGTATTTACAATCTAGAAGCGCCATTGCACCCGGCTTCTGCAACTAGATTATTACAAATGATGTTTCTAACCATAATCCACAGCATTTCATAACTCTTAGAGAATAAGGATTTGTCGAGTTATGTCGTGTTGTTAATGGAGCGGTCAACAAAGAGTCACGAAGGCCTACTAAAGACCCATCACCAGGGGGAATGAGAGTTATGGATAGTGGGTATGAATGACTGCTTACAATCACATGTTATTTTTTGTATTTTAATGTAAATTTTTATTGTTCTTCATACATACATAATCACAAATGGCTTATATGTTACAGAGGGCTTCACTTAACCAACAAATTGAAAGGCTTACATTGACATTTCTAAAGCAAAATAAAATGAAAAGGAAGTAATATAAATAAAGGGATCCATTGCCAAATTAAAACAAAAAATATATATTTTCATAGAAAAAGTATATATTCCTATCCTTTATTGGCTTTCTAAAAGAAACCCTTAGTGTTGTGTTGGGTTAGGGAAACTCCTTTCATTTCACATCTTTACATGATGGAGACTTACCTTTCATTTCACATCCCAACATGTCTTTACTTTTCTTAAATTCTATTGTTTTAGAATGCTAAAGTGAAGCTTCACCTTGCATAAATTTTAGTAAATTTTACACACGCACACATGTTTTTTTGCATTCTATTGTTTTAGAATGCTAAAGTGAAGCTTCACTTTGCATAATTCTAATAAATTCTATACACACACATATAAATTAATTAGTTCTTTTTATTTCACTTTTCATTTCACAACTTCACATGGCTTTACATTTCTTGCATTTTATAGCTTGATGCCAGTCAGTGTTAACGTTCGAGAAAGTCTCTTTTATTAAGCGACTGCTGATCGAGTTTCTTCCTCACAAATAAGAAAATAAAAAATACTAGCAAAATTTTTGAGATTTGTAAAATTTTTGGACAACTTTCTCACATATTTCATCGGTTTTTCTTCCGTTTACCATGGTTTGCAGTTAGCTAGTCTCGATTTTCAATTGGCTCAAGACTAAGCTGAAGCAATCCTTTCTCAAACACTGATACCAATTTAATTCAACCTAATAATTTTATCACTTTCTTATTGTTTTTGAAAGCCGTCGTGACCCTTTCACTTGTTCTCTAAAGTCTTTTTCAAGCATGCCCAAAAAAGTGAATGTAGGCTTTAGAGGAAAGCATTTGAAATGCTAAGTCTTTTAAAGCTCTTAGGACACTTGTCTAGCAAAGATTTGAAAGACCTTTCACCCTTGGGGTGCTAAGGCCCCTTTAGGAGGCCAAAAATGAATCTAGCTTTGAGAAAGAACATTTGAAAGGACACGGTGTCTTTTTCTTCAAGACTTTTAAGGCTTCTAAAGGGACACTTGTTTAACAATTAAAATTGAACTACCTTCACCAATCTATATCTAAAGCATTTGAAATGCTAAGTCTTTTAAAGCTCTTAGGACACTTGTCTAGCAAAGATTTGAAAGACCTTTCACCCTTGGGGTGCTAAGGCCCCTTTAGGAGGCCAAAAATGAATCTAGCTTTGAGAAAGAACATTTGAAAGGACACGGTGTCTTTTTCTTCAAGACTTTTAAGGCTTCTAAAGGGACACTTGTTTAACAATTAAAATTGAACTACCTTCACCGATCTATATCTATATCTTCTATACAATATATAATGGAGCTTAAAATTTTTGAGGAAGGAGAGGGCTTCCAAGTGTCACTCATTGGTTCATTTCAAAGAGAACCTTACAAAACATCCAATCTCAAAGCAAAGTTGAAGGGCAAGATTTAAATTGTTAAAGTGAAGGGTCAGTTTGTATGAAATGAAAAGTTGTTGACATGTTGTTGACAGTGTAAAGGGAAAAGACTTTCTACTACAGGGTAACATTTAAAATGTGAAAGTGAAAAGTCATTTTTTAAGAAATGAAAACCTTTTGACAATGTAAAGTCAAAATACACAACAAGAAAGATAATCTTAGTGAAGATTTAGTTATTTAATAAAAATTATTTAAAAAAATAGCTAGCTTTATTTTTTCAAGAGATTTCTTTCAAAACTAATATTGATGTTTTTTATTTAAAGATTTATCAAAGTTTGTTTTTTTTTAAGAGATTGAGAAAAAAAAACGCTCGTCTATTCATGCGTCGACTTAGGAGAGGATGTCTCGTGTTGAGGACATGCATGAAGGGATTGTTATCCATGTTAGAGAGAGAGAGAGAGAGAGAGAGAGAGAGAGAGAGAGAGAGAGATATTTTATCGTCAAGCTCATAGGGACTCCATCTTACCCCAAGGGATATTTTAAAAGGTAGCTAGTATTTTTCATCCGTCGACAATGAGATAAATGCTTTAGTGTAGGTAAAATCCCAACACAAACCAACCCCGACATTGGCACCTCGAATAGGGAGAGACATTTCCCAGTTGACGGGCCTTTTACCAATTCTAGGGTATTTCATTCTTTTAATTTTTAAGGGTGAAACTGTGGCCCACGTTTAAATGTTTATAAATACAGGGATTGTTATCCACGTTATTGAGAGAGAGAGAGAGAGAGAGAAATATTATCGTCAAGCTCATAAGAACTCCATCTAACTAGGGGATATTTTTAAAAGGTAGCTAACATTTTTCACTGTCGAAAATGAGATAAAGGCCTTAGAGTAGGTAAAATCCCAACAAAAACCAAACCTGATATTGGCACCTCGAATAGGGAGAGACATTTCCCAGTTAATGGACCTTTTACCAAATTGTGGGGTATTTTTGTTACCATATACATGTGGTAGTGATGTGTGTGAACACACTAGGACCGCCGGAGCATTTTTTCCCTCTTTAGGAGGTTTTTTCCCCGTGCATTATATATACACCCATCACTCTAGGGCTATCAATCTTTCCATTGCACACTAAGTAACACACTCTCTATTGTGTGCCTTGAGCTTCCTTCGTCTTCTCCAAGCTGTGTGCATTTCTCTGCAACCCTAATTCCAACAATTGGTATTAGAGCAAGTTACGTCCTCCCAGGCTTAGTCGCCAGCTGCTCCAGCACACGCCTGTTCACTTTCTCCGATTACAGTGAGGTTTGGCGAGCGTTCGCAGGTCGACAAATATTTTGGGCTCATTTCGGCCTCCGTTTCCACTACATGCAGCACGTGTTGTTCCAGCTCCGTTTCTCCTATTTTCGGGCAGTTTTCACATCACGTGCAGCATTTACCATGGATGACAACAACACAGATGTCTTCAAGATGTTTGCTGTTGAGGATAGGGTGGATGGGGACAATTACCCTATGTGGGCTTATATGATGCAACACGTTCTTGTGTCAAAGGGCGTCTATAATATTGTGCAGGGCATTGATGTACGTCCTGGTTCTGAGGATGTAGGCGATGTTGAGGATGTTGCAGGTCTTGCTGCAAGGATTGCTGCTATTAGAGTTGTTTTGGCTACCGTAGAACAAGCTCGTTGGGATGTAAAGGATGCGCAGGCTCATGCATTGATTGTGTTGTCTGTGAAGCGCACCATTGTTCCTCACATCCATTCAGCAAAATCTGCAAAACAGGCTTGGGATATTTTGGATGGTCTTTATGCAAGTCGCAATGAGGCTAAAATTTCTTTGTTGCGTAAAGAGCTAGAGTCAAAGATTATGCACGAGGAAGATGATAGATACACTTTCCTTGCTAGTGTCAAGGATATCAATGAGCAACTTATTTCTGCAGGTGAAGTCATTTCAAACAGTTCCCTTGTGTAGACTGTTCTTCATGCCTTACCAGATTCTTACCAGACTTTTGCAAGTACTTGGAGACTTATGACCCAAGGATATCCTAAAGTTGTCAAGTTTGATGCATATGCACATTGCTATTGCAAGAGTCACTTTCCAGAAAAAACAGGACTAGGCAGCATGCAGTTGAACAGGCTTTTATTGCTTCTCAAAGAAAGGGTGGTAACAGCAATGCAACCACTTCTTATGGTTCTGCTGCGAGTGGCAAAACTTATGTTCCTAATGCTTCTGTTGTGGCAGCACTTCGTCTGGCAATTCTGGTGATAAGGGCAAAAAGAAGATGCATTGCCATTATTGTAAAGCTAATGATCACTTGATCAAGCAGTGTCCTAAGTTGAAGGCCAAAGAGGCTAAGAAGAAGGAGTATGGTTCCACTGCAAATGTTGGTTCCACTACAAATGCAGCCATTGTTGAGTCTTATGTGAAAGGAGACTGTAATGCTGATGTCGATGTAGAATGGGCTTTTAGCGCAGCGTGCACTTACAATCCTGCTGTCCATGATGCATGCTTGTCAGTTGCTGTAGATTCACATGTGTGGTATTTTGACAGTGGTACTACAAAGCACATTACCTCACATCGTAAATTGTTCACCTCTCTCGAGTCTGTCTCTCATGGGAATTCAGTCACTTGTGCCAACAATGCCTCTTATCCGGTTCAGGGAGTTGGAAAGATTGTGCTTACTGCTGCAAATGGCAGTTCCTTCCACTTGTTGATGCACTTTATGTACCTGGGATCAAGAAGAATATTTTGTCTGTATCTGCACTTGCTAGACTTGGCCTTGTTGTCAAATTTGTGGATGACAGATGTACAGTTCATGATCTCAGTTTTGGTGATGAAATTGTTGCATCTGGTTTTTTGTGTCGTGGGCTGTATAAGCTCACTTTGTATGACAAGCGTGGACAAAATTTTGCAAATGTTGTTGCAGATTCAAGGGCTATCTCAGATGCAAAACTTTGGCATGCACGTTTTGGTCATCTGAATTTTTCCAGTTTGCTGCGTTTGCAAAAATTTGATATGGTTGCTTCTTTGCCTCCTCTTGAAGCACCTGTCAAACATGTTTGTGAAGGCTGTATTTTGGGTAAGATGCAGCATTCTAAGTTTCCAAAGGATGGTTCAATTCGGGCCACATGCACGTTGCAGCTTGTGCATTTTCAACCAAGCGCAATGACCAATTATGTGAATCAACGGTTCCTCTCGTACTAAGTTGAATTACTATTGCGGCACCGCTCATCAGTAGGGTAAAACTAACCTGTCTCACGACGGTCTAAACCCAGCTTTTTTACTTTTTACTTTTTTGGGCTAGAGCCGGCAAGCCAGCAAGGAACTGCCTTTGCTTCTCGTGCACGCAAACGAGTCAAAGACAAATTACCTTGCGGACTATTGCGGCACCGCTCATCAGTAGGGTAAAACTAACCTGTCTCACGACGGTCTAAACCCAGCTCACGTTCCCTATTGGTGGGTGAACAATCCAACACTTGGCGAATTCTGCTTCGCAATGATAGGAAGAGCCGACATCGAAGGATCAAAAAGCAGTGATGTTTGTGGACCCATGCAAACTCCGTCCTTGGGCAATTACCTATACTTCGTGACTTTCATTGATGATTACTCCAGGCATGCATGGGTATTTCCGCTTGAAGCGAAGTCCGAAGGTATTATGTGCTTCAAACAATTTCTGGCTATGGCTGAAAATGTCTCAAAATGTACTATGGGCACCCTCCGTTCCGATCGAGGGGGGGAGTATATGTCTCATGAATTAAATGCATTTGTGTCTGGTCATGGGATAAAACACCAATTTACAGTGCCTTATACACCTCAGCAAAATGGTGTTGCTGAGAGGAGAAACAAGTGACTTACGGAAATGGCACGATGTATGGTCAAAAGTCAAGCTTTGCCACATTCTTTTTGGCTTGATGCCATCATGTGTGCCACTCATGTACTGAACAGGTGTCCTACGAAAGCTTTGCAGTCTATTACTCCATGTGGAGCATGGCATGATAGAAGCCTTCTATTAAGCACATGCGTGTTTTTGGTTGTTTTGCATATGCTTTGGTGCCACAAACACAACGCAAAAAATTGGATGATAAGGCTGTCAAATGTATTTTTTTTTGTTATAGTGCTGAAAGCAAAGGTTACAGGTGGTATCATTTGCAAACAACGTATTCTGGTTTCATGGTGTCAAGAAGTAGGCGGTCTTGCCAAGAAGGCACCGGGCTTCTTGCTGTGAGAGTTTGTGAGGAAGCTCGAGGGTTATGAGAAAGAGCTAAGATGTAGATAACATAGCTTCTAGAGCTAAAGAAGAAATGTAGCCAAAGAAGCCGCTCACTTTTCCTTACAAACACACACGTGATGGAGAGAACTCATGAAAGATAGTCAGAACAAAACAAAAATGAAAACATCGAGATTACGATCATATCGTATCATGGGTAGGATAAAAGGGTTAATGGATGAGTCAATGATATTTAATCTTTGTTGTCCAAATAAGCTACGGATTGCTCTTTGGAGCTGTAGCTTTGTGCTTACTATAATGTATATGTTTTGTCTAGCGATGGGGATTAGTTGTGAGTACAAGTCCTCTTGGTTCATAATAAAATAACCACACTCACATCAAAAGAGAAGTTATAGTCAATAATAGGTAGTATGATGGGATATGGTGAGAGGAGTATTTCGTTGAGTCTTTCAGGACCAAATAGAAACACTATGCGTTGCTGAAAGTGAATCTATCGACTAATCCAAATGTTAACCCTAATAGATTGCACAGAATGGAAATGAAAGAAATCGCCTCTATGTGGATTATGGTTATTCATCGATGATATACTTAGTATGTTCAAAGATAAAGGTGTGAAAGAAGTGAAAGGAGAAGAAGAAGAGTGTTTCTCTCCCAAGCCCTATTGTTGCCCTTAGGCAATAAGGATACTGCGGGGAGAGAAGTACCTGTAGCAAGGAGATTCTAGAGTTTGTGAAAGAGAATGGGAACCTTAAGAGAGAGAGGTGCTTGTGAAAGATGAATATATGGTTACTAACCTTGTGTACATAATTGTTTCCCGCAAGAAGGTTGTGACCGTTACATTGACAAGATTGCTGCTTGAATACCTTCCAATGAAACAATTAGGACACAACAAGAGAGATGAAAGCAGGAGTAAAGATAGAATTAGAGATAGATCTAAGTGTGGTGGTGGTATTAAATATAAATAATGAGAGATAGAGATAGAGTTAGAGACAAGTATTGGACTAGATATGCAAATGAAAGTAAAACTAGCAACATATATCTTACATGAGAGCAATCGCCACCACCTTAATGGAGAGAGAAGATGAGGCAAGACTTCAGCCTTTCTTCAAGAGAAAGTGTGGCACTAAGATGAGTGTGTCACTATGGAATTGAGCTATTCTCATTCACTCATAACTTGCCCCCAATGAAGAGAAGGTTGCCCTTTTTATAGGTGAGGGAACCATGTTTTACATAATCACTTGATTACGCTAAAGAGTTAGCCCAAATCAAATGTTCTGTGGATATTTCTTAAAATGGGCAATATTAAGACTCAAAATATCATGAAATTCAGCATTTTTGGTCGTTGAGGCTCCATGTGGGTGCATGATGTATGTGGGCCCCACCTAGGCATCTTCTATGTGGCTCTAGCTGGGGGTCCCAACTTGTGTGTCTTGTCCTTCAAGGCATCTTTGAGGTTTCATATTCACATGCTTGTGTCTTTTATCCTCCAAATATCTTATTTTATGGAAAAAGACCAAGATTACCTCTTTTCACTTGATTCACTTGTTTACCTTCTCTTCTTGCAGTGTAGTTGTGAGAGGGTTTTTCACTGGTTTCCCTGTAATTTTTGACCTGTAACTCGGATTGACATGCTTCAAAAGGCAAAATTGGCCTACTAAAAGAGCTTGAATTTGTTTTGGCATTTTCTCCACGCCCTTATGTCGGGATTTTCAAATTGGGATGGTCCAAGAAGCTTTGGATCTTCCTTTTCATAAAGTCTTCTAGTAGGCCCTTCCCTCTTGTATGTATCCAAGAAGGTATGCATTATTGAAGGGTTATATTATTGAATAAATGTGAAAAGAAGAAAATAATTTATATATGGGGGTATAGTTGAGATATTAGAAGAAATATACAAATGCTTTTCCCCCAGACAAAAAGAGGCACAATCATTGATACTTCTCTTGCAGTACTTTCTAATAGTAATGTACATTTATATTACTTCAAAGGTAATACTAAGGTATGGTAGAAAGCTTTTATTTATGCATATGAGTATTATATGAAGTATACTTATGCATCAAAAAGTCACAAGATAAATCGTTTAATGCCCGTTCCCACTATATATGTGCCACAACACGACAACGGGATGTAGTGTTTGTGGAAGATACTGTTCAACCCTTGCTGTCATGTACTAGAGACAGTAATGTAAGCTCACATGACATTTATGACACTTTGTTGCCTCTTTTCAGTGGTGGAAATACAAATGTAAGTTCCAATGAGGCAAATGTACATCCTATGGGGTTTCTAAAAATGTTACAGATCAGCCTATTACTGATGCAGATCTACATGATGTAGTTGATGAGGAAAGGGCTGAATAGGCTAGAGGTATGCCAAAATGGCTGGTGCACACTTTGCGTGACACTAAATTGGATGCACCTTTGTCTAGTCATACTCGTTCAGGCTCTCGCCATGCATCTTATGCATCAGACTGTTATGCTTTGGCTGTGTCTAGCTTACATGATGTTGAGGAGCCTTTGTCTTTTGATGAAACACAGAATTCAGAAAATTGGATGGTTGCCATGCAATCAAAATATGATGCACTTATAGAAAATGACACATGGACTTTTTGTGATTTGCCTCTTGGCAAAAAGGCCTTTGGTACGAAGTGGGTTTACAAGTTGAAACGCAAGCCGGATGGTGAGATCGATCGCCATAAGGCTCGACTTGTTGCAATGGGTTATGCACAACAAAAAGCCACAGATTATGAAGAGATTTTTGCTCCCACTTGTCGTATGATTATTGTGCGTTTTCTATGTGCATTGGCAGCTCATTTTGGTTGGGATGTACATAAATCAGACACTGTTACTGCTTTCTTGAATGGTGACATATTTGAGGAAGTTTATGTAACGTTGCCTCGCAGTTTTGTCATAAAAGGACAAGAGGACAAAGTGTGCAGATGTAAGAAGGCTTTGTAAGGGTTGAAGAAATCTCCTCGTGCTTGGTATGAGAAAGCTGACACTCATTTGGTCAAACGAGGCTTTCGTAACAGTCCAACAGAAAGCACATTGTATGAAAAGCATGAGGGTGATGTACTTCTCATTGTGGTTCTTTATGTCGATGATTTGCTGATCACTGGACCAAATGAGAGACATATTGCTGAATTTACGATTTGAATGCTACTTTCAAGATGAAAGATTTGGGGATGTTGCATCATTACTTGGGTATACAGTTTAAGCAGTGTGATGGTGGTATTGCCTTGTGTCAGAAAAGTTACATAGAGACATTGCTATGTAAGTTTGGACTTGAGGATTGCAAACCTATTGCCACTCCCATGGAACAGGTTTGAAGTTGAGTCTACATGATGTTGGCGATCCTGTTGATGTCACTCTTTATCAAACTGATGTTGGCTGCCTCATTTATGTATGCAATACGAGGCCGGATATTCAGTTTGCAGTCTCACAAGTCAACAGATTTATGCATAGCCCAGGGTCTAAGCATTGGCAGGCTGTTACGAGGATTTTCCGCTACCTTAGTGGCACTTTACATCTTGGCTTGTTTTATCCCAAGGGGGGATCATTGCCGCTAGACTTACATGCTTTTTCGGACTCAGATTGGGCTGGTTGTTTTGACACGCGAGTGTCCACAAGTGGTTTTTGTTTCATGCTTGGCAGTTCATGTATATCATGGTTGAGCAAGAAGCAACCTACTATGGCCACTTCGAGTTGTGAGGTTGAGTACAGGGTAGTCTTCACAGCTACGGTTGAGTGTGTATGGCTCAGACGCCTTATGGCTGATTTGGGTGTTGGACAGGACACTACCAACACTATCTACACTGACAGTCAGAGTGCATTGGCAATTGCAAGGAACCCAGTTTTTCATGCTCGCACAAAGCACATTGAGGTGCATTACCACTATGTCAGGAGAGGCTCTTAGCAGGAGAGATCAGCTTGGCTTATGTGCCAACACAGGACAACCTTGCAGATCTTTTCACAAAGGCATTATCTCCTGAGAAGCTTGAAGCTTTCCACAAAGCTTTGGGCTTACTCCCCTTTGTGGACTGATCATGTCCTCAGGGCATGGCACTTTCCTTTACTCATGTGCCAGCTCTCGTTCACCGCATCACTCCAGGGGGGATTTGTTACCATATACATGTGGTAGTGATGTGTGTGAACACACTACGACCGCCGGGGCATTTTTTCCCTCATTAGGAGGTTTTTCCCCCCGTGCATTGTATATACGCCCGTCACTCTAGGGCTATCGATCTTTCCATTTTACACCAAGTAACACACTCTCTATTGTGTGCCTTGAGCTTCCTTCGTCTTCTCGAGGCTGTGTGCGTTTCTCTGCAACCCTAATTCCAACAATTTCATTCTTTTAATTTTTAAGAGTGCACATGTGGGCCACGCTTAAATGTCTATTTATTCTATGAATTGTGGCAGGCAAGGGTGTCTTTCAAAAATCGGAGAGAGAGAGAGAGAGAGAGAGAGAGAGAGAGAGAGAGAGAGAGAGAGAGCAATCATAGCATCTATGCTTTTCTTTAGAGAGATTGAGAAAAAGAAGACCGCTCCCCTGTCTACGTGTCGACTTGGGGCCGTCTCTTTAGCTACAGTGCCAATTTGTCAACTACTCTGCCACATTGGCAAGTTATTTGTGTATGCACACATGAGATTTCTATCCACCCCAACACATGGGTGTGTGTGTGTGTGTGTGTGTGTGTGTGAGAGAGAGAGAGAGAGAGAGAGAGAGAGAGAGAGATTTGGAGGGGGGGGGGGACACAAGCGAACTATAGAAATTTTGAATGTCATCGTTACAAAATTGGAACAATAGCAAAAGACCTCAAGGTCTATGTGACAATTCTTTTATTCAAGTATATATATATATATATATGTGTGTGTGTGTGTGTGTGATTGTGTCTGTCACACACACACACACACACACACACGCACACACACGCATACATGTGTGTGTGTTTGTGTAAGAGAGAGAGAGAATTTGACACCATAAGAACAACGATAAATTCTCTCAAATATCTATCTATAAGGTCTTGAACTCATGCACACATTGTGTGTGTGTGTGTGTGTGTGTGTGTGTGTGTGTGAGAGAGAGAGAGAGAGAGAGAGAGAGAGAGAGAGAGAGAGAGAGAGAGAGAGAGAGATCTCAATTTATGCGTGTCACCTATGTATCATTCCAATTTTATCATATGCTTCAAATCTTTGATATAAGTTGGGATTCTGTCTATGATGTTAAAATATTCTATAACCTTTTTTATTGACATTAAAAATTTCCTAAACTCTTGACATGTCCACACATAACTGTCCCCTTCTATCATCGCATAGTGCCCAACGAGAGAGGATGCTCGCAACCGGGCATATCAACAAAGAGCAACGGATCTTTGTGTGTCTCCCTTTGACTAGGTGATGTCTTTCTCTCTCTCTCTCTCTCTCTCTCTCTCTCTCTCTCTCTCTCTCTCTCTCTCTCTCTCTCCCCATGCCCTCGAGACCCTTCTCGCATATGCCCTTTGTAGCCAAAACGCCCTTGATTTTGTTGATGTATTCGCAATGCACATTTCCTCCCCATTAAGATGGAGACCAAAATTACTAATAAAAATTAAAATTTTAGAGCATTTTTTGGCTATTTTTAGCCACTTTACTTCATGTTAACCTAATTTGAGGTTGGCTAACCTAAACTCTCAATTACTAGGTTTAAGCAAACCTTCTCCAAACACTATTGGCAAGGAGTCCTCCTATTGCATAGCTTGAGAGAGAGAGAGAGAGAGAGAGAGAGAGAGAGAGAGAGAGAGAGAGAGAGAGAGAGCATTTAGCATCACCAAAATAAACAATTGAGTGAAAAATAGTATCTAATGAGTTTTAAGAGGGGAGGGAGAGATTGAGAGAGAGAAGAGAAGAAGAAGAAGCACATAAGAGACCTAAAAAATATGACCGATGAGTTTTGATTTTTAAACGCAAATGCTTACATGTTTGCATACTTTCTCAAGGAGGGAAAGGAGGCTCAGAGTTTTTGTGAGACAAGGGGAACTAGTGCCTTGGAGTCCACCTCCCAACCCCCTCTATATAGCATGGCTCCTAGCCCTTTGCCCTAGTTGGACTCCCTTTCCACACTGCCTAGCCCGGCCTTGCCCTTGTCCTAACATTACTCCCCCCTTAAAGAAGAGTTTTCGTCCTCGAAAAAAAGTGGGAAACTTCTTCTTAAGAACACTAATGTTTTCCCAAGTGGCACCTTCCTCAGGTCAATCTTTCCACTTGATTAAGGCTTGTTGACGTACATGATGATGCGTACGTAATTCATGATAGTCGAGAATGCGTTCAGGTTCATGCGGGAAGGTAGGAGGTTTAACGAAATCAACCAAAATTTGATGGTCAATGGCATTGTCGTCCCCATGTAACCGCTTACGTAAACGGCTTACATGAAACACTAGATGAATACGAGAATGTGTAGGTAGCAATAATTTGTAGGCACGATCACCTACTCGCTTGAGTATGTGGAGATAATTTAGGTGTTGGCCCAATTTTCAGACTTTCTGAATGTTCTGGCACACGTAAAAATACTTTCTCCCCTTCCTCAAAGGTAACCTGTCGACGTTTCTCATCAGCGCACTTCTTATACCGATCCTACGCTTGTCGGACATTCTGACGAGCGAGTTTCAGCATATCCATGTGGTCTTGGAGAAAATCCTTAACCTATTGGAACTTTTCGGTTGCCAACCCCACCGTAACAGGTGACCTAGGTTGAAAACCATACATGAGCATGAAAGGACTAAATCCAGTTGTGACATGCGTAGCACTATTGTAGGCGAACTCAAGAATAGGTAAATATTTTCCCAATTTGACTGTTTCTTGCTAACGTATGCTCTTAGCATATCCTCTAGCACTTGGTTAACTCGTTCAGTCTGACCATCTGTTTCTAGATGATCAGCTGTACTGAGGTTTAGTTGTGTACCCAATCGTTTGAACACAGCCCTCCAGAAATGACTGTTAAACTTGGGATCACGATCACTGACAATGTTACTTGGCAAACCATACAACTTGTCCACAGATAACTTGGCTAGTTCTGGAGTCTTAATCGTTGATTTGGTTGGAATAAACTTACATAGTTTAGTCAACCGGTCTACGACCACCCATACCAAGTCATGACCTCACAGTGGTTGGTAAACCTACAATAAAATCCATAGAGATACTTTCCCATTTACCATTGGGAATCTCCAAAGGATGTAAGAGTCCTCCTGCTTTCAGGCGCTCTGCTTTGTTAACTTGACATTTTTGGCAATGCAAAACATAAGCTTGAACAAAGCCATGTAAACGTGGCCAGTAAGACTGTCGTCGTACGAGAGCATAAGTCTTTCTAATACTCGGGTGCCTTGCACTTGGACGATCATAACATTGATAAAGAATTTGGCGTCGAATGTCTGTGTCCGTCGGTACACAAATTCTCCCCCTATGGAGTACGTACCCATTGTCGATGGTGAAATGCTTCCATCCCTGTAGTTCATCACTCGATAGAGGAGAACTATGTGTGGAGGTTAACACTACACTACCATCATTGGAGTGAGAAGGATCCCTCATTTGTATGTGGCTCCACACTTTGGAATATGCGTCATCATGCTCATATTTTCCCTTTAATGAGTCCAAAAATTCACTACAAAGTTCTGTGAACAAGAGAGAATTGATCTCTGACATACGACTTAGAGCGCCAGCCACCACATTGTATCTTCCTTTACGATACCGAAGCTTGGCATCATATTCCTGAAGAATATCAGCCCACCTGGCTTTCCGACCCTTCAAATCCATTTGTTGTGTAAACCATTTGATGCTTTCATGGTCAAACACAATCTCAACTGAGCACCCACCATACAAATAATGCCGCCACGTTTTGAAGGCGGACACTATTGTGTAGAGTTCGCGTTCATAAGTAGAGTTGTTCTGTTGTGCTGCATCCAACTTCTTGCTTTCAAATGCAATTGGCCGCCCATCTTGTAACAGGACTGCTCCAATAGCACGGGCACTGGCATCTGTTTCCAAAACGAATGGTTTCAAAGGATCTACAATAGCTAGTATGGGAGCTGTAGCTAATGCATCCTTGAGCGTATCAAAACTATGCTATTGAGCGGGTCCCCACTGAAAAGCTTTGCCTTTGCCTTTCAGTTGGTCCGTCATGGGAACAACAATATTAGCATAGGTTTTAGCGAACCTTCGGTAAAAACCTGCAAATCCTAAAAAAAACTGTAACTCTTCCAGATTTTTATGAGTAGGCCACTTCCGTATTGTATCCACTTTGGATTGATCCATATGTAGCCCATTAGCTAAAATAACATGCCCAGCCCAAGATAGTGAATTTCTTCTTTCAAAATTTACACTTAGATTCCTTGGCGTATAATTCGTAACAATTCGAACACCTGCCTCATTAGTTGTAAGTGTTCTTCTACAGAAGCATTGTAGACTAGAATGTCATCGAGGAAAACGATGAAAAATTTGCCCTAATACGGCTTCAAGACACTATCCATAAGTGTCATGAATGTTGCGGGCGCATTGGTTAATCCAAAGGGCATAACCAAAAACTCGTAGTGTCCAAAAATTGTTCGAAATGCAGTTTTGGGTATATCAGCAAGTCGAATACGTACTTGGTGATAACCTGACCTCAAGTCTATTTTCGTAAATATACGAGCATGAGTGAGTTTGTCGAACAACTAATCCACGCGTGGCAATGGGTACTTGTTCTTAACAGTAACCGTATTTAAGCCACGGTAGTGTATGCACATGCGCATACTGTCGTCTTTTTTCTTCACTAATAGGATAGGAGAAGCCCATGGTGAAGAACTAAGTTGTATGAACCCTCTGCTAAGGTAGCCAGCAAGCCAATGTTCCACCTTAGCAGCTTCACAGTAACTCATACGGTAGGGCAATTTACTAACAGGTTTACTGCCTGCAACCACATCGATGCTATGTTGCACCGATCGTGTCAGCGATAATCCTGGTGGCAAATCATTAGGTTAATAAATTTTTGAACTCACTAGCAACTTTTTCTTGTTGGGAAGTAGCCATTGGTGGAAGAGATGAGAGAGAAGCATGCGACGTTGAGGAATGTTCAACAGATTCAATCTTAGAGAGGAAATGAGACAATGAGTAACACAATAAAACTTGATCTATTTCATTATCAGAAACGAGCTGCATAAGCTCAAATGTACATATCAATGGTGAAAAAGGTACATCCTTCTCTCCTAACAACAACACATGTGCGCCATGGGATTCGAACATCAAGCTGTTGTGCTCATAGCTACGCTTCAGTGATGGTCCTAGTCTATGCAACCATGCCCTACCAAGGACCACGTCTGCCCTCTCCATGTTCATAACCTGAAAATCCAAGGATGCAGAGTAGCCTTGTACTTTCAACGGAACAACTCAGATTTGAGTATCCCAGATTTTGGTGTCATGTCCATTCATCATTGCTACCTTGTAGCGGTGGGTACTTGGAGTTTGAGGCAATTTGAGTTTTTTCACCAATCCATAACTGATAAAATTGTGAGTAGCACTGTCATCTACCAAGATGCGCACCTTGTGACCTTGCAAAGATCCGTGCATACGTACTAACTCATGTGGTACAAAGGTCTGTTGCCACATGGAAGCTGTGAGACAGCATTCATGCACCACCTCGGTGTGTGTTACTGCCACTGTAGAGAATCCTGAGGAAGACTCAAGCGGCAGCAATTGTACCATGTGCACTGCTTTCTCCTTGCCATGAGCAGCAGATTTCCCCTTGGGACAATCCTTTTTGCCATGACCGCTTCCTTAACATTGAAAACATAATTTCTCCTTCTTAGCTTTATCAAAGTCCTTAGGAGAGAGAGGACCTGTGGACCCCTTGGGTTTTTTAGAGGCTTCTGAATTGGCTACTATAAATTTCCTTTTATTATGCGCATACTATGTGCATGTATTACCATGTGTATTAGCAGGCACGTGATTATGATGTGATTTCTTTTCATCTAGATCATCGTAAATATGTGCTTTCACTATGGCTTCCTCAAGTGTTTTAGGGTCTTGAGTCTTGACGTGCTTCTTAAGCTCTGGCATCAGCCCACGGATAAACCCACGTACTTGTTGAAAGGTGTCTAGGCCTTCCAACTTGAGGATAACATCCTGATAATGAGATATATATTCAAGTAATGATGGGTATTGGCGCATGGAACACGTGTCCCAAGCCGTCCAATTCCGATCTGCCTCATTTGTAGGCAAGAATTCTTTGCGAAACATAGTTTCAAAAGCTGTCCAACTCTCTGGTATGATATTCTTCTCTTTGAGAGACATCCACCATTTGTAGGCCGTGCCTTCTAGAGTTAAACTTGTTTGCAGTGCTCTGACTGCATCCGAGGTACGTCGTAAGGCGTGAATTCTATCCCACTTGCTGAGAAAGATATTCACTGCATCCTTATTGCGATCTCGGTCCTCTCCCTTAAAAGTCGGTTGTTTGGTGTTTTTCAACAACGCATCCACCTCTTTTGCAGTG
This sequence comes from Adiantum capillus-veneris, assembly GCF_014529385.1. NCBI lineage: Eukaryota > Viridiplantae > Streptophyta > Polypodiopsida > Polypodiales > Pteridaceae > Adiantum > Adiantum capillus-veneris. The sequence goes on from NC_140960.1 coordinate 89,665,263, forward strand.
AGAGTGTGCAAAGCATCGACAGATGGACCTTGTCCCTAATCAGAAGGGCCTTTCCCCTGTGTAGCAACATGCTCATGCATGTGCGTGTCAGCAGGACCCTTGGACTGTTGTTGCAATAATTGTATCAATAATTGCAAAATTTCCTTCCAAGACTGATATGCGTGTCTGAAGTGCACAAAATTCTTGAATATCAAGCAGTTCATGAGTGTCATCACCTGCCGTAGCGTCGCGGGCACTCTCCTTGAGAGCATCCGGCCGCGAGCCATCATGGGCAGGATCAGGCGTATTGTGCTCGAAATCAAAAGTCACATTGATATCGAAATCCATGGCGACACAGTGTAGTGGAAGGAATAGCAAGAAAAATACCTGACGTCGACAAGATGTTCCGTAGATGTACGATGTACCGCAACTGGTAAATATCGAAAAAGAATCCCATTGACACCGGTAATTAGCCTTGCTAATGTCATTCGTGATCCTGCTTGAAGCGACCGGCAATTCATTGATAGTCCAAGTTTCCAACCCCGTTCGTAGAGCAAGTGTGATTAATTGGACTCCCCGTTGGTGTTCTTGGAATTGCCGCTAGCATGTAATCTTGCTCGGATTCCAAGAAAATAATCCGTTAGTGTAGGTGTAGTTGCCTTGAGCACCAGTACTGCACTGGTCTTTGTATCTTGGATAAATTGAAAACGATTGGAATTAATATACGCAGTAGAATTTCCCGGCCTGCCTGCAAGCCACGGAATACCTTTGCCCGACTTAGTATTCCGAGCTTCCCCCCAAGCTTCACAAGAGGGAGGGGGATACCCTGCTATGGGTATCGACCCTTGCTTGCAAAAAACTTAGCTTGGCCACTAACCCAAAGGGTTGGGCGCCCACTGTGTATGAAAAAAAATGCTCTACAGTCGATGGCGTCTTTGCAGGGAGCACGAGGTGCAAGAAATGATTAGCGCGCCTTGGGTGTTGGTTGAAACCACCTGCCACAGGCACGTGAAATGCCCAGCAGGCCCACGCACATCTGGCAAGCCTGAGAGCGGAGGTTTTGGTGCATGTCCGGATCTTGGCTCTTCTCCTCGCAAGCGGGGTTTCCCACCAACGCTGTCTCATCGAGAATTCTCAAGGAGAGAGCTCCACGGCCTTGCCCTCATGCACATGCAAAAAGTGTTCCACGCCTTCCCAAAATTACTTGGCTCTTGATACCAATGTGAGACAAGGGGAACTAGTGCCTTGGAGTCCACCTCCCAACCTCCCACTATATAGCATGGCTCCTAGCCCTTTGCCTTAGTTGGGCTCCCTTTCCACACTGCCTAGCCCAGCCTTGCCCTTGTCCTGACAGTTTTATTATTGTAGTAACAATCACATTGACCGTAAAGTTGAGAGAGAGAGAGAGAGAGAGAGAGAGAGAGAGAGAGAGAGAGAGAGAGAGAGAGAGAGAGTCCTTAAAGGTTAGATTTACCTATGGGACCAAATACAACATGTAGCATGCATAAAGGCTATGAATATAATGGTGACAATTGACAAAATGAATCCATGAAGTTTCTGCAAGAGAAAGAGATGTAGGCCGTGGAGTGGCGTGCTAAAATGTAAGAAAAGCAAGTTTGATGTGATCAAAAGTTGAGCACTTAAGTAGGATATGATGCTCATGCTCTTAAGTTTTTAAGGGGCATAATGTGTGTATACATAAAGAGATCTCCTACACTACCTCTATGTCTGATCTCACATTTAAGGGAATAGGAGCTAAGCCAAATGGTTGGTGTTGTGTAGATTGTGCGTAACGAAATGGGCTCAACCATGTATAACACAGTCTGCTCTCTCAAAGAGGAACATGCTTTTGTAATTGTGGAAGAGAGAGAGAGAGAGAGATCAATGGCATGCATGATTTCATGTCACAACCTCAATTTTGCACGATGTCCTTCAGTTTAGCATAATTGCAAAAAATCCTGCAAAAATAAACAATTGAGCAACCTTATTTTGCTTTCATTTTGATCACATTTTAAGTTGAATATGGCGTGAAAGTGTACATGAAAAAATAGTGTGCACCTTACTGTAGTAAGCTACCTATGCATTGTTATGATTAGGTGACGATGTACACTATTACCATGCTTGTGCACAAAACATAGATAGAAATGAAAACGAGGCAATTAGAGAGCAACATAGATGGAATGGTCAAATAAATTCTTGATATTAAAAAAAAGCCAACTCATCTCTTTGAAACTTGAAGCTCTCATGGTATATTGGAAACTATGAGCCGTAATCTTTTCATGACTCCACTCTTAGACATGAAAAGTTTTATGATAACATAGTGAAATATTTTTGGGCCTTCATCTTTAAAAACTTGATGACTTACCCAATTTGTACTTTTGGACTTGGTGGAAAATAAGAGAGTGGAGCAGATCCATTAAATCGAATTGTGTTTACATTGTTGAAACCGATTCTAAAACCCACTCCATGTTTTCACACCATGCTAACTTATCTTATATGCATAATCAAGCTTGGTAGAATTGCTAGACAAAGATAGATCAAAAGGAGGACTCTCTCTCTCTCAAAATATAAGTAGAGCACTCCTAGATTTGTTGAGCAAGGGCTAGCACCTCATAAAAAATCTCATGAAAAATGATGTCTATGAGAAGCTCCCAAGCTTGGTATCAAATAATAATTTGTGACATTTTACATATATTCGTTTGTTAGAATCTATCGAGAGATCACGTCATGCATCACTTTTGGAAATGCGAGAGGCTATACATGTAGAAAGAGAATATTGATAGTGTTCCACTTGGAATATAAGATAGCCCTATGAGAATAGAGGTGATATTTGTGGTATTTTATTTATATTCATGTTTGTTAGAATCTATCAAGAGATTGCGTCATGCATTACTTTTAAAAATGCGACAGACTATACATGTAGGAAGAGACTATTGATAGTTCTTCACTTGGAAGAGAAGATAGTCCTTTGAGAATAGAGGTGATGTTTCTTTGTCCGCAGCAACGCGCCGGTCACATACTAGTATGGTTATTATGGCCTTTAGCAGGAAGGGTAGGTAGGGTTGATTATTGCCTTTAGCGGGAAGGGTAGGTAGGGTTGATTTTTGACGGGCACCCTTGTTCCGCCAAACTTTTAAAGCATTTTGAACTTTTTAAGTGATTTAGGAAGTGGTCACACGATGCATAGTATTAGTTACTTTTTGAAATAATTTAAATCTCATGCATGGTCGAACATGCTCCAATTATTTGTCTTTTATGCAACTATGTAAGGCCTTTTCTAAGGACGGGTTTAGACGAGCCTGTCGGCAATGCAAGGAGTTTTTCCTACCGTCGCCATAGGTGGTTCACACAACAAGGCGGAAATGCATTATTCATGAAATACAAATGACTCTTTGCAACCAATGGAGTTAGCGCAATGGTTCGATGACGGGGAGCAATTTGTTGAGTGACAAGCTCAATACTGGTCTGCCATATTTTGCATTGCAAAAGCACACGACATTGCCGCTCTTTTGAAAGGGGAAGGGGGGGAGGGGGGAGGCTCGCTCAGCCAACGGTGGGTCTGGAATTGGGGGATGTCTTTTTTGCTCAATGCGTGCGTGCCAATGAGGATCGTCACCCCTACCTCTCTCTTTACATTCTCCTCGTCTGAACCAGCCTTATTATAAAGATTTTGGCATAGTTGTATCAATAACATTGTATTCTATACTTCCTGTGACCACAACATTACTTTATATTATAAATAACAATTTCACCCAAAAGACTGTCAAAATACGCAAAAATGAATAAAATGTTTGAACTTTGAAAGCCTCACACAAACTCTTCCCGTGGAATTCCAAGGTGTGAAATCCGTGGCAATCCTTGATAGCGGAGCGAGTGTTGCCATCGCAACAAAAGAGGTCTGGAAAAAAAGGGAAAAACGAGTAATGAGGGCTACTAGGTTGAAACTGTATCTTGCAGACAGACACATGGAAAGGCCCATATGACTGTTAGAAAAAGCATTTGTTACTTCTTGTGGCATTGAATATGAGCAAACTTTTTCTATTGTTGACTTCGACAAGAAGAACAACTATGACATCATTCTAGGAAGACTATTCATGAGACAACTGAAATGGTCCAAGCTTGGGGATATGACTATATCTACCTGAGACTTATGGAAACCACTGCAATGATAAACTTGAAGGACCATAGTTAGAGGGATGTGAAGAGAACACCTATGGAGGAGTTTGATTTTGCTACTGTAGCAGGATGAGAACTTCTAGCATGATTGGGCAAGCCTAAAGAACTGTGGAAGTGTGGAGCTTCACAATGCGGAAGTTTAAAGCAAGAAGAAGGCATCCTAGAAAGGACAATTGAAGATAATGATTACATCCCAGAACCCTTTCCTGAGGAAGCTTTAGAGCCACTTGAATGGGAACACATCTTGGCTACTCTCGATGTGTGTGCTATTCAAGACGACCCAACAACAAAGTTTTGTGATGAAAATGGCTAAGATGTCATTCCTTACTTTGCAGTGAGTGTGATCCAAGAAAACAAAGACGAAGAAGAAGACGAGTTCTATGACTCTGTAAAATACTTAGAGCTTCAAGAAGATACCGACAACGGATATCCAGACAACCCAACAGGTGACAAGAACAAAATTTTAACAAATGCACGGTTTTATGATTGTCCACATCAAAGACCCAGAAACCAATGTCACTGCTACAAGAATAAAGTGCAACAGAAGTGGATTCCAGAATCCTCGATGGTGGAAATGCCACTGCAACAAGAACCCTCATACATGGCTCCCATACAAGAAGAAAAGACTCAGCCAAGAAGAATACAGCCATGTCAACGATCTAACAATGCACTAATCAAGTGGATAGAAAAGTCCTCCCAGAAAAAAAAAACCCAAGAGCAAGTAAACAATAACTTTCCATAACAAGCCAAACCACAAAGGGAAAGTGTTAGAATGCAACCTTGTTGAGGATAGTAGTGATAGCGATGATTCTGATGACATCAGAAACTCAGGTCATCACCATCACTAGCAGCTTCAGTAACAACCAAGGAAGGCCAAAAGAAAAGAACAACAGGTCAGAACCAAAAAGTTTGAAAAATCTGGATACCAAAGAGCCAGATTGGCCAAAAGCAGGAATGGATCAAGAAGATGAAGATCTATGATGACAAAGCCCAAGATCCAATGCCAAAAGAAAAACAATCGAAGCCTGCAAGAACAGCTAAAAAAAACACAAAGTCGTAAGCGTTCGCAAATTGGATTTGGGTTCCAAAGAAGTTGACTCAAGCACAAAGAGGTCAGGAGTTCATTTGGATCCCAAAACGGTTAAATTGTCAACTCCCAAAGTATAAGTTCTCAAAGTCTGAGTCTCGTCCTCAACCAAGCGTACAAGGGCTGAAGCAAAGACCAGTGATGACTCACCACGACAAGGTGGATCCTAAGGAATGTCTTCAAACACAAACGAAGCAGGGACAAGTATGGGTTCCCAAACGAGCAACATTAATAAAACAGCCAGTCATCACAAAAAAGTGGGTTCCAAAGGAAACCAATAACATTGTTGTTACTGCAATGCTGCTTGAATTCATTCAATTCCTCCTACGATTACAGTACAATTAGAAGACAACCAACAACAAGGCTAATTGGATTCCAACGAAGCACCAAACAGATAAGTAAGCCTTCGAAAAAGCTCTACAACCTTCAATCAAGCAAATGGCACAGGAGATTCAAAAAATATCACATTGCTTTGAATAGGAAGCCTTGTCAGCAAATGCCAATAAGCAAATTGCTTATACCCAGATCTTGCACAACATAAGTCTTTTCCATGCATTGACTATGTATGCATAACATGGCTACATTACAAGGCCTGCACAGGCACAATTTTTGATTTCCCAAGCACAACACGTACCCTTGGTGATACCCTGTCACAAAGGAGGACTCCAAATAGGAGGGGGGGAGGCATTCTAAATGCGGACCTAATATTATGAATATTAGGGGGCAATGTTTTGTGAGTTGTATTGAACTTTGCGTTTGATTGTGATATGTTTTGACAAACTTCATAGTATATGACTTCATAATAGCGTTACAAGAGGATTACAGGGACAAAAGCCACATATGAGTCCCTAGGGACATTTGTACAATGTACATAGCGTTTATAATTCTATTATAATGATTTTTCTTTTTTGGTTGAGTTGATTTTTATTTTATTTTTTGGTTATTTTTGCGATCCCCCCCCTCCCCCCCCCCCCCCCCCCCCCCCCCCCCCCCCCAAAAAAAAAGAGAGGAAAAAATCCATAATCTAGGTGAAGAACACACTCAAGAGATGCCAAGCTGTACAAAGAGAAGCAGGTACAGTAAAATGAGGCAAAAATGACTGAGAATGGTCATTAAACTCCGGGATGGACTACAAGGACAAAGGAAGTTGGTGATGTGACTAAATGAAAGCACCCATAAAGTGCAAAGTTGCCTATCCGACACTTCATGCGACTACAAGGCCATATACAGGAAGTAGATCTTTATACTGTAAATCTTCGATCTATTTTGTATGTGACTTAATGAAGCCTAACAAACAAAAGAGACTAACAATACTGGCAAGGAAAAAAGAGGCGGGATGTCAGTTCAGTCATCTATCATGATAGATGTCTGCAGGAGCAACCAATGGTTTAGCCCAGTTCGGATCATCATCATTGGTTCTACATATGATTGGCAGCCAAAAGGTGCCAAAAATGCCCATCAATCACTTTCCAGACTAAAATCCAAATTAAAGTGCCAAATACAAGTTCAAATCAAGCCAAACTTTGTCAAAAGGATATGAAAAGAAAATACAAGCTAAGGGTCTAAAAAGAAAAAAGTCTAACCCCTAGCCAAAGATGCAATTTTTTTCATTTTTGAAGCCATGATAGCCATTTACATACCCTGTATATCATGTATATGAGCTTTGGGGACAAATGGACAATGATAGCTCATAAATGCTCATCTATAGCAAATGATGTTGGATTAAACCCTTTTGAAGCAAGTTACTAACTTGGGAAATTAAGTGGGGTTTGTCCGACTTTAATTAAGTCATGTATCAAGTAGAAGTAGTATAATGATTTACAAAACACACAAAAGCTAACAGTGAAAAATGTGACTTTGATCACCTTGATGCAGGAACAAAGGAGTAATCAGCGAAGAGAAGTAGACACAAATGGTAGACAAAACCGACCTTCACAGGGTTACATATATGGTCCTTGATGAGGCGGATTGAATGCTAGACATGGGTTTTGAACCTCAAAGTCAGAAAAAATTATCTCCCAGATTCGACCTGATAGGCAGACTTTGCATTGGACTACAACTTGGCCTAGGGAAGTTAAAGGTTTAGCCAGAAAAATTCTACAGAATCCTTACAGAGCTATCATTGGTTCACAAGATCTGAAAGCCAATCATTCAATTCTACAGATTGTAGAAGTTGTTTTTGAAAACGAGCAAGACACGAAATTGGCAGATGTTCGTCATCAATTATGATTTTCCTGAATCATGTGAAGACTATGTACATTGGATTGGACGAACAGGACAAGCTCGTGCAAAGGCTATAGCCTATACTTCTTTACATCAGCAAAACGACAACAAAGAACGAACCGACATCGACAACCAAGTCATGTTAGGGATGACATGAATTCGGAGGGGGGGGAGTGTTGACCGCTGGGTCAACAACACGACATAACGCGACAAATCCTTATTCTCTGAGAGTTATGAAATGCTGCGGATTACGGTTAGAAACATCATTTGCAATAAGTAGATAGTCTAGTTGCAGAAGCCAGGGTGCAATGGCACTTCCAGATTGTAAATACCAAGCCATTTGACCCCTCAAACTCTATTTTTGGTTAAGCTAAGGTAGCCTTAGTATATAAGGTACATAGGTCTTTTTTGTAAGAACACTTAATCGTAATCTAAGTTTTAAGCTGTCGTCGATTGTGTCTAAGAGAGGAAGAGAGAGAGCGTGAGTAGATTCATCCTGACACTACTCCCCACTCGTTCATCACATTATAGATCCAACTGCACCATTGCGTTAGCCTCGGCAAGAGCTACATGACAACGCCAAGCATTCCTCACAGAACGAAGTGAACGCGCTCACGCATCTACGAGCTATTTGCAGGTGTAAGTATATCAAACGATGTCTGTTTTCTGCATGCAAGTAGTCATTAGAATCGTGGCGACATAAGCTATGCATAGGTACTCATAGATTTTAGTTTTGGGCATTTCAGAATTCTGCTGTGTCTTTATACGTGTTTTTCGCATGTGGGTTTAGAGCGAGGGTTTTGAGTGTAGAGGCTTTGGGACAAGTGTATCCTAGTGAGAGGATGGTGTTCCTTAAGTTTCCTACAATTTTGGCATGATTTGATCTGTTTCCTTTCGTTGTGTTTATGTGGTGTAGTTGAGAGCAATGAGATTCTAGATTGTGATTTAGTTGGCCTTCCAGAGTGTTGTATGTGTAGGATGGTCTCAGTCTGACAAGCTAAAGAGATTTCCTTTGTGTGCCTATCGTGTCATCTGTGTCCTTGATTGACATTATGTTGATCTACGTTGTGTTGCATGCACTTTATAGGTGGTGTTGTCGCTCCCGCAACACTCTTCACCTTGTATGTTGAAAGGGCTTAGAACAAAGGAATAAAGAGTGTAGGGTTTGAGGGAGCTTCCCCTCAACGCTCCCCTACAACTTGCCAGGGGGCTTATGGGTGGGGAGGCCCCGGAAGGATTGCAGCATGGTGGGTGGGTAATGCGGGTAACTGATCCTTGACGATTGTTGGTGGATCTTCTGTTACGGTACTGGAAGCCCTCTCCTTCAAATTTTTGCCTTGGTGGAGGCGGCCCCTCCTAGCCCGCTTTGGGCTGCAATGGTGCATGTGTTCTATTCAGTATTGAAGGTGCTAGCAGAGCAATGTCCGTGGAAGGGAGTGTGTTGGTGGCAGCTTCATCACTCTTGGTGGCTTCTATGGACATGTTTTGGTGGTTTGGGGATGCTAGGCTCACCCTAATATCCTATTGTCTCACACTGGTATGCATGGGGGTGGTGTTGAGGCAATGATTCTCTTAGTGAGGTTGCATCAGTTTCGTCTGCGAAGGTGGGTGATGGAGTTGTGGTGGATGGGTGACAGGCATCCCCTACAAGGTGGCCTCCTTTGCCCTTTTGGATTGTCTACTGGTCTTTTTTGCGGTAGTTACTGGTTGTAGTTTGTTTTTTCTTGTTTGTTGGGTTTGGGCTCCCTGTAAAATCCCCATGAACAATTTGAACAGTTTGAACTCTGTATGGCTTGTGGGTGGCCTTAGGACATGGTTTGTGATTGAGTTGGATTTGTGATTTTTTGGTTTTGTTTTATATCAATCTACTCACTCTAAGTGAGTTTTGGGGTTTTTTTTTGGGGGGGGGGGGGGGGAGCCTCAGCACTAAAGGGCACGGGAGCAAAGAGATGGGATCTACGGCTGAGGGTGCGCGCACGAATCTCAAGGAGATTTGAAGGCTCAAAAAAATGGGGCGTGGGGTGCTACTCGCACGATTTGAACCCGGGTGGACGCTAGGCAAGGCGCATAGCTTATCCAATCCCCCATGCGCATATGTTGACCATGGTGGGCAACAAACGCATGATAAGTCAACGTGGACAGGTGTGCCCATGTCCAAGTTTACTTTTCGGCGTCCTAGTTTACTTCTGGTGCATCCTACGGCCCTGCGCGCCTCTGCTTTTGTGCCCGAGCTTCTCAACCGTAGATCCCACCTCTGGGGCTTCATTTAATGCCCCGTGCCCTTTAGTGCTGAGGGGGGGGGGGAGGGAACAATGTGTTCATAGGAGTTAGATCCATGATGTGAAATATTGATTCAATATTTTGATTTGTAAAGAGTTCTTTCATTTAAGGACTTCACAAAGATTCAATATATTGAATTGCTGTATTATTTTCTACTTCTACTCGCTCAACTTTCAATTTTTAGATAGAATCTATGGAGATGCGCTTCGCGTCCCAACCTTTCTTTTGAAAAATCAAGCAAGTGTCCTCCCCACTTTCCCCCCACTCTGCACGCTTCTTGCCTTTGCTCCATCCTCAGCATGCATTCATGCTCAGATAGAGCTGCCCTATCTGTCTATGGGCTCGTTCATGATGCCGACTCAACAGCAACAGAGTACAACCTTCCCCTAATGCATTGTATAGCAGAGAAATAAAATCTCTCTCTCTCTCTCTCATAGCACAATATCATCCGGTTCTCTCTCACTCTCTCACACACACACATTCTCATTTCGCAAATGCCGTGGCAGTTCAGAGGATGGGAAAACTTCAAATTTGCTTCTCAATCAAGGTCAAGGTTGCTAGCTAGAGGCAAGAAAAGAAAGAGAGACGAGGTGAATCAGAGACCATTAATATAGGTTCACCAACCGCCTCCCCAACATGACACACCAAATTGAACGAAGCTGCCCCACACTTGCCTCCTCTCCCCACGCTCGTACTGTGCACAGAACTTGCTCATACGAGGCATGATGACACATCGATGATCGCATTGATGCACGTAGGCCTCTGCATCTCCGGACCAACCAGAGAGAGAGAGAGAGAGAGAGAGAGAGAGAGAGAGAGAGAGAGAGAGAGTTTTGTCGACCTGCATATCTGCAAATGCACAAAAACCCCTTTCTCTTTTCTTTTCCCCTTTTTGTCGTCGTTCATGCATCTGTCCTGCTCTCTCTCTCTCTCTCACTCTCCACGCGCTATCCATCCCTTTTGGGTGTACACTTGTGACCTGCGCTGCTTGTTTCCTAATCTGTGATCCTCGTAACTACAAGCTCCTTCCACGCATACGCCTCCTACAACTGGGAGCTACAAGCTACCCTGCGCAAGATTGATTCATGCACGTCCAATTCAATACCCTCGTTGTGATCCTCGACATCACCTACAACCCTAAAATCCCCAAAAATTTGCTGATCTCTCTCTCTCTCTCTCTCTAAAAAAGGTCTCTCGGGATAGTTTCCTACAACATTTTCTTCTTCTCTCTCTTCCCTCCACATGCCAATTGAGTTTTTCCTTCAAACGTATGTGAGCCAAACTTGATCTTTAGCTTTTACTTTTCAAATTAACATTTCCTTTTTCTTTCAACTTAGCATCTCTTCTGATTCCCCTCAATAAGAGCGTTTGGGACACCTATTTGATTTCAAATGAAGTGCTTTCATTTAAGGACTTCACAAAGATTCAATTTATTGAATCGCTGTATTATTTTCTATGCTTATTGATTTCAAATGATAATGTGCAATGTGCAATGTGTATCTTTCACCTTATTATTTTGGAAAAATTACCAAATTATTCTCTAATTTATGAAAATTCTCAAAACACCCCTCAAATTTGAAAAATTCACTAAATACCTTTGTGTCTATTTTGATTGTATCATTCAAGATTTTTTAATCTTTATTCCTTTTCGACAATTGAGATCCATTTTTGAGTGCTTAGCATGTAATTTGTTACAAATCACCTCGTAAAAAAATGCAATTATGTTTAAAATAACGAAGCCATTCATCTCCAAGTCGAATTCTTGTTTAAGCATCTTGTATTGATAAACATTCTTATGAAAATCTACAAATTTTTTAATCTTTGGAGTTATTTAATTTCACAATCGGTATTTTGAGAATTTTTTTAATATATAAACAATTTATGATTATGTATGTATAACGAAATATAGAATTTCATATTAAAACACAACAAAAAATTACATGGGACTTTAGGCACTCAATAAAACTTACTCTCGTAAATCTCACTCCCCTTACCTTAGCAAGCCTTGGTGTCTCCTCACCTTGTTTATAATGTTGCATTAGAAGAGGTGATGATGAGGCATGAGTGAGGTGATGAGGCATGAATGAAACGGGGGTACCAATAGGCCCCTCTTTCTATTGCTTTTGTGATCCCTATAAACGCCTCGAAAGGCAGTCTTTGTAATAGTTAAAAAAAACCATTTGCTTGACCGTGTTTTTTAAGGGCAAAGTAGTCAAACAACTACTATCTAGGGTGCCTGTTGGGATGTATAACTAAAATGCTCATTTATTGACCTTGACAATCAACGTTCAATGACGTTATAACCTGAATTTTTCATTTTTAACTGAAAATTTTTGCATTGCAAGTCACAATATGTGAGCACTATTCTTGTCGTCTCCAATGACAAAATGAAGAGAGAGAGAGAGAGAATTCTCTCTTCGTATTTTACCTAAGCCTAAGTGATGGCAAGGGATAAGCAACATATGGTAGAGGGGTGAAAAGGAGTCCACTCATAGCTTACATAGCTCGTGGAAGGGGGTTTAATGTCATAGGAAATATCCCAAGAGACCTCAAAAGATCTATTCGAAGAGTTTCTTTCTAGATATACATGCCAGGTGGAACCACAACAATTTAATGTTATTCCAAGCTACTTTTTTTTTTTTTTTTACAAAACTCACAATTGTGAGTGAATTATATTGAGCAGCCCAAAAAATTACAAGGTTTTGTCATGCTCATGTTAAGCCATGACAACATCCAGGGATCATAATTACGATGGCTATTAGGGCAGCCACTCCTACCACCCCGCCTCCACATCCTTGATACCCAAGGTCCATACTCTTGTCATTCTGAGATCTTTAATTACCGATGGCCAAGATTTGTCCCCCTCTTAGGTATTCCATTTGCTGACAACAAGGCACAAGTAGTCCTAGACCAATCCTTCGAGTGTTGCTTGCGCGCGAGTGCCCATATTAGCACTTTGCTTTCCTGTATAATTTTTGCGAAGCTTGCAACCTCAAATCCTCCTTCAAAAACACGGCGGTTCCTTGTTTGCCATACATTATGAAAGAAGAAATATCTGACGATCTGAGTGCTGACGAGGAATGCAGGACTACCTGAGTTTTTACCTCCAAAGCATAGGTCAGTCTTGAAAAACCTAATTTTCCAAGCTCCTCTTCTTATTCACACTCATAGTAGAACCACAATGATCAAAGATCCACACACTCACAAAGAGAGAGAGAGAGAGAGAGAGAGAGAGAGAGAGAGAGAGAGGGAGAGAGAGAGAGAGAGAGAAAAGAAGAAGAAGAAGAAGAGAATCCATGCACAATCAATTAATCTCTTGGCATGTAGTATTTGTTCCATGGTTGAGTTTAATCTTTAGAAATTAGTAAGAACTAATTCCCCATTAACATGTACTTTTTGTGGTTGTTCTTGATGTATACCCCCCCATATTCCATGTCATCCTTCTACCACCCTTTCTCCCTATGTTGCATTCCGTTGAGTCCTATAGTACTAATCATTGCAAGGGGAGCCGATTGCTACTAAGATAAAGCCGTATACACAACCAATTATTCAATCGATCGTCTATTGATGCACATGTCTCGATGTAGGCTCCATATTATTCTTTAGTGTCCTATCACTTCTAGTAATGATGTTGTCCTTCTCAAATAACCCAAACCCTTAAAGATACCACAACGGGGCTTCAATCCTCACTGTATAACCACCAAAACTAGTCGCATATGGATGTGTCAATCCTGACTCCAAGGTAGTCGTCACTCCCTCATCGTCCATAGGGACTATATCCACATGTCCTGGCATCACCATTTCAACCTCTAGTATGAGCATATCAAAGAACTGCATATTGCTCATCTCCATGGTAGGAGCCACCTATGTCCTAAGAGGATCAATCCTTTGTGTGTCGCTAGAGCATGGCCGCTCAAACTCTGTATCTGCAAACATGTTGTGCACATCACTTTGGAGTTGATCCGCAAAAGTGCATGTCTGCAAAGTCACTGAGACTGCACCGTCTTATACATGTGACTCATGGCTCTGCTCCCTAATTGGCAAAGCCTCAAAATTTGTCACCACCACCAGTGACTGCTCTAGTTGTGCACTCAAAGAGCTCTCCTACTCTACATGTTTGTCCTTAGACCCTACATGCACAAGGCCATTGCAAGGGTGAGGCCCTTAGTCCCCATCACATATCATATTATCCCGAGGTGCCACCACTACCACTAGAAGATGATAGGCCTCCAAAGAACCAACTTCCTTCACCACTATGGAATCTGAGAAGCAAAGCCGCACATGTCTTCATCAAGCTATTGGAGTGAGCCTTGCACCATCGATGGGGCCAGATGCAACGGGAGGGCCACAAACAAAAGATCATCTTGGTTGTTGGCGGTCGATGCCACCAGGAAACTGGGGTTTGTCACAAGCCATGAGCGTGTCGGAGCCACCGAAAAAGCAACACCAAAAAGTGCCAAAAGGTCCCACAAAGGGCCAGGTGGGATGCTGTCATAGAGCGCCAAAAGGCCCTACAACACAGCGGTGGGACACTCACATCATGACTTAATTAGAGAGCTCTTTCCTCTCTCAGTAAATGGGCAACAATCCTTTAAAAAAACAAGAAGCAAAAAACTTTTTTTTCCCTTTTTTTTTCAGGACTCTCTCAAATGATCAAATGATGTAGGAACTATCCCAAGAGATGTAAAAGATCTATCCGACGAGTCTTGAATTCATAACTTAGCATCTCATAGATAACCAATCTACCACACTTGGGTGATAGAATGGTTATTCCACTTTCCTCTTTTTATATATTTTACACACACACACACACACACACACACCAACACACACACACCCCTTAGACGAGGAGGTTTAATGTCATAGGAAATATCCCAAGAGACCTCAAAAGATCTATTCGAAGAGTTTCTTTCTAGATATACATGCAAGGTAGAACCATAACAATTAAATGTTATTCCAAGCTCCTCATCTTATCCACACATAGTAGAACCACAATGATCAAAGATCCACACGCTCACAAAGAGAGAGAGAGAGAGAGAGGAAGAAGAGAATCCATGCACAATCAATTAATCTCTTGGCATTTAGTATTTGTTCCATGGTTGAGTTTAATCTTTAGAGATTAGTAAGAACTAATTCCCCATTACCATGTACTTTTTGTGGTTGTTCTTGATGTATAGCCCCCATATTCCATGTCATCCTTCTACCACCCTTTCTCCCTATGTTGCATTCCGTTGAGTCTTACAATACTAATCGTTGCAAGGGGAGCCGGTTGCTACTAAGATACATAACATCTTGTAATAAGTAAAACCGGTGAGTAGGAGTGGTTTCTCTGCCAAGCAAATAACTTGTAATCCTTTGATCCTCAAGGCTCGGTTTGAGCTCGAGGATTGGTGTATATTTCTGTTCTTAATACTATCCACTCACAATTATGAGTTTTGCAAAAAAGATATAGTCGTATACACAATCAATTATTCAATCGATCGTCTATTGATGCACATGTCTCGATGTAGGCTCCATATTATTCTTTAGTGTCCTATCACTTCTAGTAATGATGTTGTCCTTCTCAAATAACCCAAACCCTTAAAGATACCACAACGGGGCTTCTCTTTGGGGAAAATCTAACACAAGCACTCAATTGTTAGCGGTTTCTCATCAGTTGCAAGATTTATTATTCTAGATGAACAAAAGGAAAATAATGTTATGCACAATCTCATGTAGCTCGGTGATAGGTAAAGATGAGGATTGGGTAGATTGGACATGCCACCATTTGAGTTTTAAGTATAGTTTAAAGAGCTCAAGTTTTGCCCCCTCTCTCTCTCTCTCTCTCTCTCTCTGTGTGTGTGTGTGTGTGTGTCTCTCTCTCATAGTTGTAATTTCATTTGACACCTCCCGCTCTCTCTCGTTCTCCCAATGCCAACATTTATTTTCGGCACCATGCAAGGACCACCTTGCTTAAAGTTTACTGGCAAGGGGATTTGTGGTCTTGTCTTGGTTGTCAGGGCCATTGAACATAAAGTTCAATGTGGCCATGCTTTGATCGATATGTATGCACAAAGTCTTGTGTCCATTTGAAAGTGCCATGCATTCTTTGCAAGCATCCTATCTCGAATGCAATGCTTTGGAATGCATTAGTATAGGATATGCCCAATCGGAGTTAGGGCAACAAGCTTTTAGCTATTTTTAGGAATTGTGGAGCGGGTTCTCTCACGTTGTAGTTTGTTTCCCGTTGGACTTCAAAGGAGAGATGGTTACTACTTGTTTTGAGAAATTGGTGTTTGGCATATTTAATTTTGAAAGAATTGTCCTCTTTCTTTCCTCATGGTACAATTTGTGCATGGGAAGATTTGAAAGTGAATGTTGTTGAAGTTTTTACCATGTCTTTGGCCTCTAAAGGCCTTGGTACCCAAGGGACCAAAATTGTTCAAATTTACTTGTTTGACAAGTGTCCCTATGGAGACCTTAAAAGTCTTGTAAATTTGTAAATGAATAGAAAGAGATCGTAGCCTTTGTGAATGCTATTCTCCAAAAGTCCACATCCCATTCATTTTTTTTTTTGCCATGTTTAACAACTTGTTTTAGAGAACAAATGAATAAACAATATATAAAAGTTTGATCTCATGATATGAGATATTGATAAAGGATCTTTTTATTTAAAGATTTTAAAAAGTTTTATTTTATTAAATTGTTTTATTATTGTTTATGCTCATCAAATCTACTTTTTTTAATAAAAAACATTGAAATCATTTTTTTTGCTTTGATTCTTTTTCGAAGAAATTTATTAAAAAGACTAACAAAAAATTATAGAGTATCTTTTTTTCCGCCAAACTCACAATTGCGAGTAGATGTATTGTATTAAACATCAAAAAATGTTCAATAGCATCAAGCTCTTTTTGAGCCTTGAGGGACTGTTTGAGACATCAGAAGGCTTACATAGCGTCAAGTAACAACGAATCATTACCCACACACCCTTACTCATTGCAAGAGGTCATGACCGCTAGAGATGCCTAGCTCCACTCGTCCAAATTCTTTTGTTTTTCTCATGGCAATAATCAGTTCACTGATTTCGTGGATGATGTCCTTGAAGCTAGCTTGCATGGTGTCATTCTCAAAAATCTGATGGTTCTTGGCTTTCCACAGATACTAAAAATAGCGGAATTTGACAGTTTGAGTACATATCAGTAGCGCGTGGCTTTCAATTGCAAGTGAGAGACAAAGTTTTTACCTTTTTTGAATTTTGAAGGCTCCCTCAATAGTCACTTTTTTCCCCTTTTGAAGGCCCTCGTGAAGACTTCAGCTTCTTGTGTGTGAGCTTTTGTACAGTATCTATGATTGGAGAGTATCATATTTTTCTTGAGCAAGTGCTTCATTCATGTCTACACTCTCATAATGCTGGATCCAAAAGGTGGGTTGTTTTCTCCTAATCACACCATGCATCTCTCTCTCTCTCTCTCTCTCACACACACACACACACACACACACACACACACACACACACACACACACAAAACATCAATTAAGATATTTTCTCAAGTAATTTAGATATTGCCCTTTTTTTTATAAATATCATTGTCTATCTCTACTATCATATTGAAGTTATGCCTATTTATCCTAAAACTTCCTCTTCCACAATGGGAGCTTGTTCAGAGCTATTGGCCACCTCGTTTTTACTTTCACGATTCCGAACTTGGACACCCCTTACATAAGCCTATTTGGCAAACAAATGGCATTGTTAGGCTACCTTACTTTATGGATCGTAAAATATGCATTATGATTCAATTGCCTTAGGAGGCCACTTAGAGGATCTTGCTATTAAATTTACTATAGCAGTGTAGATATTGAAGGCATTTGGCATAGCCAATAAGCTCTAGGCTGTTTTCATCTGATGCAAAGTGAAGGACTCCAAATGTGGTCGCCTATGCTTGCATCTTGAAGGTGAGTAAGATGTTGACATAGGTCAAGAAATTCATGATGAGATTGTGATTCAAGGGATGCTAAAAAATAGCACAATGCTTAGAGATGCTTTGTTTTGCCAAGGGTGTGTGCTTTTGAAAGCCTATATATCATTGGAAGAAAAATGAGGGTCTCTCTCCAAATGTGATCTCCTATGCTTGTTCCATGAAGGCATGTGAGAATTATGCAAGACGTTGACCCTGGTGAACCCCATGCAATCATGTAATACACAACAAGCCATTGTCTAGCTTTTGGTTCCAGTAATATGTGTGTGTGTGTTTTTTGTGTTTGGGGGGGGGGGGGGGGGGGTGTTGATAAAAAGAGGAAAGTGGAATAACCATTCTATCACCCAAATGTGGTAGATTGGTTATCTATGAGATGCTACGTCATGAATTCAAGACTCGTTGGCTAGATCTTTGACATCTCTTGGGATAGTTCCTACATCATTTGAGAGAGTCCTACACAAAAAGGAAAAGAAAAGTTTTTCTTCTTCTTGTTTTTTTAAAGATTGTTGCCCATTTATTGAGATAGAAAAGAGCTCTAATTAAGTCATGTTGTGAGTGTCCCACCGCTGTGTTGTGGGGCCTTTTGGCGCTCTATGAGAGCATCCCACCTGCCCCTTTGTGGGACCTTTTGGCACTTTTTGGTGTTGTTTTTCCGATGGCTTCGACACGCTCATGGCTTGTGACAGATCCCACTTTCCTGGTGGCATCGATCGCCAACAACCAAGATGATCTTTTGTTTGTGTCCCTCCCGTTCCATCTGGCCCCATCGATGGTGCAAGGCTCACTACAATAGCTTAATGAAGACATGTGCGGCTTTGCTTCTTAGATGCCAGAGTGGTGAAGGAAGTTGGTTCTTTGGAGGCCTATCATTTTCTAGTGGTAGTGGTGGCACCTCCGGATAATATGATATGTGATGGGGACTTTGGGCCTCGCCCTTGCAATGGCCTTGTGCATGCAGGGTCTAAGGAAAAACATGTAGAGCAGGAGAGCTCTTTGAGTGCACGACTAGAGCAGTCACTGGTGGTGGTGACAAATTTTGAGGCTTTGCCAATCAGGGAGCAGAGCCGTGAGTCACATGTACGAGACGGTGCAGTCTCAATGACTTTGCAGGCATGCACTTTTGTGGATCAGCTCCAAAGTGATGTGCACAACATGTCTGTAGATACATAGTTAGAGCGGCCATGCTCTAGTGACACGCAAAGGGTTGATCTCCTACCATGGAGATGAGCAATATGCAATTTTTTGATATGCTCATACTAGAGGTTGATATTGTGATGCTAGGACATGTGGATATAGTCCCTATGGACGATGAGGGAGTGACGACTACCTTGGAGTCAGGATTGACACATCCATATGCGACTAGTTCTGGTGGTGATACAGTGAGGATTGAGATACCTACTACGGATAGATTGACAAAGGTCACTAGTGGCACATGGTGTTGATGCGATTGGCATGTATATACGGGCAGAGATTACGTGTTTGTCATCAGCTTTTGGGACTCTTATGTACGACCTCTTAGTGCCGAGACCCAACATTATAGCTGCAAGGCATAGGTTGAGACGAATTTCCTTCCTTACCTATTGTGCCTACTGTTAGTTCCTATAATGATACCACTTATCGACACATTCTCCTTTAATTGGGAGATTGTTGGGATAAAGGCGGTGTGCCTTTTACCCCGGCCGGACATGCCAAAGACGTCCCGCTGCCCATTACTTGTACACACCTTATTATTTACTAGTTTGAGGAATAAGAGGCATTCTAAAACATATAGTGTTGAGCTACTCCACCCACATCCTGTGTTCTCTCTCTCTCCCCCCCTTCTCACTCTCCGCATACGCACCACATTCGCGCACTCATAGACATCCCCAACAAATTCATGCTTGCTACAACCAAGAGCATAGGGGGCCTACCAAATACCTAAAACAACATGCTACAAGCCATAAATTAAAAGATTTGCATACCTGATGAATCACAGGTGCACCATAATCAAATCTATGCACAATCTGTGTGTGTGCGCGCGAGAGAGAGAGAGAGAGAGAGAGAGAGAGAGAGAGAGAGAGAGAGAGAGAGAGCAAAGAATAGAACATGCAAGTGCACCTCGTACAATAGAGTGCTACACAAGCACTGAGAGCGGGGAGTGGTGAGAGAAGAGAAGAATGACACAGAGCATTGGGTGCGATCTCCCCCCGTACAAAAGTGAGCGTTTTCCTCTTACACATATCTATTTATAGATTTTTTGAATGCTCAAAACGAATAGATTGTTCTCCCAAACATAATAATGACTTTAGCTCATAAAAAGCACTTGAATAATGAAATGTTCATAAATGTGCTATCCTTTCACACAGTCCATAGTTCACATATGCTTTTGCCACCTGTCAGCTATAATAAATAACCATTCATTCATTTCCATTATATATCTTTCCGTGGTCCTATCCGTCCGACGTTATTTTTTTTTGGTGCAAAACTGCTTGGATTGTCCCGTTAGGTATATCTACAAGGAGAATAGCTTATAAAAAAGTAAATCAAATGAGAGTATTAAAGTGGAAGATTTTTGTATACAAAGAGATGTTGCAAGAGGTGGAACATAAATTCATAGCAGGATCGTATAAAAAAATTGTTAGAATAGTATCACGTCAATGTGCTAGCGACTTTAAAAGAGAATGAGTGATTAGTAAATCTATGAATCCATAAATGTTTGGAGCTAGATTGGTACTAGGTTAGTAATAAAAGCAAATAATACCTTGATGTTCACATAAGACATAGTGGATAACCCCTTGTTGCTGCATGTGGTTATGTTGCGCTTTTGGAATTGGAAAAGGAGGCCACTTTTGGAATTGGAATAGAGAGATTATTGGAGAACACCAAACGAATACTAGCCAGAACTTAAAACAACTTATTGTGAGAAAAAGTATATTAACTTATTGTGAGAAAAAGAATGAATATACGTTAGCGGATGTCTACACCACACAAAAGAAATGAATACACATTTGCAGATATCTACGCTACGCAAAAGATGTTCGACATGAGAGAGAGTTGAAATATTTTAGAGTAGTATCACAGAGATAAACAGTGAGAGAATAGAAAAAATAAAAATGAAAATTTGTTCCTTTGTTATTAAAAGAAGACTTTTAAGGAAACTACAAAAATGATTGAAAATATTTACATAGTTTTTTTCACCATGGATATCTGTCTCCCAAGCGTAGCCTACGGCAATTGGGGTGATGGTCTTCCACTCACACTGAGTGTCTTGAGGTTCATGAGCCAGCCAGGGCCATGGGGAAAGTAGGCTTATGGGCATTGTACAAGTGACTGGGTAAAGTGAGGTTGGTGGATGGTATGTACTTGCGTTCATGTATTTTTTCTTTGGCTTCTGTGAGGTGGTGTAAGATATATGGGGATTGATAATTCCATTGGTCCCCAATGCACATGTCCCAAAAGTCAAAGGAATCCGTGGTTTATGAAAGTTATCATATATGATGATATTCTGATGGGGATTATTACACAAAAAGAATAACACACATTGTTTTTAATAATCCCGTCCCAAAGTCTGAATAAAATAATGGGAAAGCAGTCCCATTATTGATTTAAAATAATCACTTTATGAGCACGGGTGGTTTCTACTATAGGTGATCGCAATAAGTCAAAGGCATTAATGTAAAGAATTTGTTGGTAATACAAATTTTCTCAGGATGAAGTTTTTCTTTGACCCATTCAATGTTGCATGGGCAGGGGTTACCAAAATTGTGTACACCACAAAATTTAGGTTGTCCTTCCATGTACTCGTGCCAAGCACGCAATGTATTGGAACCATATAATCAGTAGTTTTATGGCCATCGAGAAAATTACAAAAGACCTCGATGTCCCAACAAACATCAGTGCCAAAAAAATAGTCTTGTAGAATGGAGGTTTGGATATCTTGTAGTGCCATTACAAGTTGTGGGAGTAAAATTTTTTGAATGAGGTTGCGAGGATAGAGAGAGATAGACAGAGAGAGATGAGATTATTTTGGCCAGCACATAGACTCTCTGATTATGTTGTAAGCAGCAAAGGCACAATAAACGGTTTCAAGTATTTGCATTGGCAACTTGTCGCATGATGGTCAACTTCTGCTTTCAATACGTCAACTAACATGACAGGCTATTGGAGCTCCTTCAAAGGTATTACAACAGGCTCTAAAATGTTTCAGATGAGATGTTGGCACCCCTCTTGTAGCTTTTGCAGCCATCCAACATAGCTCCTTGCTTCTCCTCCAAATGACATCAAATTCTCCCTCTTTGAATGGATGCTCATTGAATGCTAGGCCAGATCTTCAGTATGTTTTCTCCAATGTAAATCTCCCAAGGCTCAAGCTTATGCAGTTGGCTTGAATGCTGAGAATGTGGATGAGGGCTTATGGTAGGTGATTGTTGAGGCTCATCTCAAGGGATGCATGGGTAGGCTGTTAAAGTGGAGGTGAGTAGGAGTGAGAGAAGAGAGAGAGAGATTTCTTGCGGCCTTTATTGGTATGACGTGAAATTGTGAGGAGTGGTGCATGACTATAAACGTAGGAGAGAGAGAGAGAGAGAGAGAGAGAGAGAGAGAGAGAGAGAGAGAGAGAGAGAGAGAGAGAGAGAGAGAGAGAGAGTGTGGAGGTGGTTTTGGAATGGGCGATTGGGAGGGGGAGAGTAAGCAGTGCTGCTAGAGCAGTAGAGGATGCGATTGCATGTTAGGGAATGATGGGGGTTGAGAGAGATAATCGAGGGGGGAAAAAGACAATCGACTGAAAATGCGGCTATGGGTGTACATGGTCTGCCGAAAGGGCCACTTAGCTAGGCCTCACATGGTGTGCAATAATGCAAGGGATGGTAGCTAATAGTGGTTTGTATGAATTGGTGGTTGGGCAAACCTGGAGGCTAGCATGCAGTGGCAGCTCTAAAACAACATGGTGGGCGGTTGTGGTGTGCGGTTGTGGTGTGCGGTAGGTATCCCGCATGGCTACATCAAGCAGCCAACGAGAGAGAGAGAGAGAGAGAGAGAGAGAGAGAGAGAGAGAGAGAGAGAGAGAGAGAGAGAGAGAGAGAGAGAGAGAGAGAGAGAGAGAGAGAGAGAGAGAGAGAGAGAGAGAGAGAGAGAGAGAGAGAGAGAGAGAGAGAGAGACTATGTGTGTGGTCGAGGAGATTCTACCCTCCTAGACCCTCGTCACTATATGGCACGGCTCTATCCAGGGGGGATCTAAGGCCCAAATTTGGCGGCGCGAGGCGGCTTTAATCTCGGCCGTTGGATCACGCAGTGAACTGGGGGTGAACTCGGGGTGAACTCGGGGCAAAAATGGCGCCCCGAGTTCACTCCTAGTTCACCCCCCTTAGTTCACCCCTAGTTCACCCGCCTCGCGGGGTGTGGGTCGAACCTGGGACGTCTCGGTTGCCACACGAATGCCCTACCACCACGCTAGCGCGCGTCACTGTCCATGTTGGCATGGCACATGATCATATCCTAGTTTAAGCGCCCCTAGTTCACCCCAGTTCACCCACCCCTAGCTTACCCTCCCCTAGTTCACCGTTAGTTCACCCTCAGTTCACCCCCAGTTCACCCACCCGTAGTTCACCCCTAGTTCACTGTGTGATCCGACGACGGAGATTAAAGCCGCCTTGCCCCCCAAATTTGGGCCCTAGATCCCCTATGACTTGGAGCCGTGCCATATAGTGACGAGGCTCCTAGACCACAAGGGCTGTACGATGCAAAAGTGGGCAAAAACTGGCATCGTGGAGTGGGATAGGCAAGAGAGGTTGCGGATGGCGATTTCGAGCCGCAATGGTAAGGTCGATGCCTCTTTGTTTCATGCACAATACGTGCTCCATTCATCTACCCCAGCCAATGCATGCCACTACTGGAGAGCAGAATGACTGCTTGTCGACGATTTTGATTGTCTCTTACTCCTACCTCTTTATCTTTGCTTGCTCCTTCTTCTAGATAGAGTGGTTCTTTGTGTTCACAATAAGTTTTGGACAAATATTTCCCACATTGTGATTTGCCTCAACATCATGAGCTTCTGTGAGGGAGGCACTGCATACCTAGCTAGGTATGCAGTGCCTCTCGAGTAGAAGCTTATGATGTTATGCATTGTATGAAAAACGTTGAAAAAGACGCTGTTTTCCTACATGAGAAAATTCCTAAATCTTCTTGTGGTTGCTATAGCTGATTAATGGAAATGGCATAGCTTGCTATCGCTGCAGCTTGTCAATTTATACCCCTCCCATTATTTAAAAGAAAAAAATACCTTTGTCAAATTAAAGGTAGTTTGGGGTTAGTGCCCAACAACGTCTAGAGTTTGAGCTGCATCTTCTCGTACAACAATTTAGACATATGCTCAAGCTCCCTTTGCACACCCTTGATTATCCCTTTGTCATATAAAAGGGGATAAATCTTCAGGGTTTCATGGAATTTTAAACCTATGTAATCCTACTACATTAAAACCTTACCTACTCTTCTTTTGGTGTTTTATGGGGATTAATCCCATCTATCAAAATTACATCTCTTTGCATTCACAGCTATGAAAATCTCTTTGGATGGTTAAACTCAAAGATCTCTTGGGATCGATTCCTTCTTCTTGTTTTCTGCTTCTTCTCTGCTCCTAAGATCCTTGTGATCGGTTGGTTTGTTTACACCGTGTTAAAACTCCTTTCATCTTCTACTCGAATCCACTACACATACTTGGCTATAAGTTAAAACTTGTCTTAAACTTCTTCCTTCTTTGTCAGGCACCATTGCATGAATTTCACACCCCAAATTTTCTCTTGATAAAAAGTTATTAGAAACCACATTCACATACAAACTACTTACAAATGCTCCCATTAATTAATTACCCGTGTTGATCCGAGAGAATCTTCCAAATTCTAAATCAAAACTTAAAACTTAATTGGCCTGTTGCCATGAACAGAAGCCCGTCCGCATCGCCATCATCGTCTGCAGACATCGCTCAGGCACTCTCTCTCTCTCTCTCTCTCTCTCTCTCTCTCTCTGGGTGCACCTCGGCCCCCCATATTCTGCAGATCGGCCTCCTCCATCAGCTCATCGGAGCCCCGTCTAAACATTGCTTCCGACAGCGTAGGATGTATGTAGCTCCGAGTGTTCTCTCTGTCTCGTCCAAATTCTGCTCGTCGTGCATCTTCCAATAGTCCTGTCGACCACACAGGAAGGCTGGCCTTTGTCTTGCGGATCTTCCCCTCCCTCACGATGCGGTGCCTGCTGTGCTCACGAACTTCATCAAGCACCTCCTCCCCTGATGTGCTTGATCATCACGTCTTTCCACCTCAGTCAGCGCGACACAAACACTGTCGCTGATCTTTTCTCCCCTCGCTCCATGCGTCACCACCCTCGCCTTCCACAAAAAAAATCCGGCAAAATTCATTCTCCAAAGCCTTCATAACCAACCGAAATTCTAGTTTTAGCATTTTCTACGGAAATTCTAGTTTTAGCATTTTCTATTGATAGACAATCAGTCTTCTTACAAAAAGCCACAATTTTTTTTCTTTTTTTTGGAGATATTTAATCTCACAACCAGGGGTATTTTGGAAGTTTTGGGAAATTTGAAGGGCATTTAGGAAATTCATGAAATTTGAGGGGTATTTTTTTCTTTTTTAAATTCATGTTTATTTTTTGGGTTTTCACACTATTTTCCTCCCTTTCCCCTTGTTCTCAATTGGAATTTTTGAAGCTGAAAATAGCACGATGTTAAGTCGGAACAATGGTGCCCTTGGAATAAATTTATCGCTTTGAACATAGAGGAAATCTCCCTCTTTCCCTCTCTTTGTCACGTCCATGTGCATCCCTCCCAAACCCCCCTTCCTTTTTCCCACTTAGTTTTTATAAAAGCATCTTTGGTGATTCCTATAAAAAGAAATGGGGAAAAGATTAGGGGCACATACGGGCACATACTACTTACAAATGCTCCTACTTATTAAAAAATTCAACATCTGATTACCAAAGCATGTCTAAGAAATAAACTACAATGAAACAAATCAATGCTACTTAGCTTTGGTTTTGCAAGTGGTCCCTTTTGACTAAGAGAAGAGAGAGAGAGAGAGAGAGAGAGAGAGAGAGATTGAGAGATTTTATTATCGTCCTCGAAGGTCAAATATGACCTATGGGACCAAAGTTACATGTGATGTAGTATGTGTATGGCTGATGAGTGACTCTCGATGCTCCAAAATTGTGGTGATGAGAGTCGCATGGAGAGCCCACACTATGGCTGGGAGAGGAAAGTGTGTAGGTCTAAGTCATGGCTGAAAATGTGAAAGAAGCAAGTTCGGATGTGACCAAAAGCTGAGGACTCTAGTAGTGTGTGGTACTCAGACTCTTGAACTTGCATTGAGCATAATGTGCACAGTCGATCTGACTCTTCTCCATTGCCCCAATGCCCTGTCTCGCATCAAAGGGAATGGGAGCTAAGCCGAATGGCTGCAATAGTGCATATTGGCGATAAGGGGATAGGCTCAAACATATAAGTGTGAGTACGGCTTCCTCTTTTAACGAAGAACATGGTTTTGTAGTTGGGGGCAATATGGATGGTGTAATGTATGAAGCGTGACCCACCAGATTTCTCCCAAGTCATAATACATTTGCGTTGGATGGGGGGAAGGGGTAACACACCCGACGCAAAAGAGCATGCCTCTGTATAGCCCAGGATAACCACTGCACCCCAACCCACTAGAGTTCACCTTCAAAACTCGACAATTCAACTGCAAATCCTACACATGATCGTACACGCACAACCTTTGCACTAGCCTAGCCTGCTGACAGCTTCCACACAACACAAACCGTTCTGTCTTTCTCTCCCACCCACACCACAGGCCCGGACAGGCACACACTTCTTAGACAGACACCACATAGTAGGGATAGAGCAAAGATAAGAAGGGGGAAATAGGGGGAAGAGTTAACACCAAACTCGGCTATGGTTTTCTTTCTAGTCACAACAAAAAGCTATTACAATTCCAAAGAATCCGCACTATTGCACGACGTAGTCGTCTCCAATACGACGAGCAACAAGGGGTTTGAAGGTCTCTGATGCCACCTTGGAATCGTTCCCCTCTTGAGCACACAAGCAAGAGAGCCTTTGTTGGCTTGGAAAGGCCTCAAGAGCTTCTCTGCACACCTGTCGGCGGCTTTCTTCACAATCCCTTCACACAAAAAGTTCCGCCTTCAATTCTCTGCGAGCACCTTCCTTCTTCCTCCTCTTCTCCAAGAAAAACCTTCATGATGCAAAAGGTTTTTTTTTTTCCTTGTGGCGTGTCACCGTTCACCACTTATTCATGGCCCTCCTTTCTATTTTAGGGCCCCCTTTTTGCATGCGGCACGCCCCTGCCTTGAACCCCAAGTTTTAAGCCTCACAGTCACGGCGTCGTGACTGTGGGTATAACCCCTTCTCTAAAATTTTGGCGCCTTTATGGCATGCGGGCATGGCCCCCTAGTAGACTGCCACATCATCACCTTCCTCGCAAGCTATGCCGCCCGCAGCCGCCCAACGCACCACCGCACACACTCCTCATAGCGCCCGAAGGCCGGCACCATAGCCACGCTCCCAAGGAGCTCTCCTCTCCCCACGATGCCTAATGGGCTTCACCTTTCGGCACTTACACCCTGCCGATCTGCCTGGACACTGCACATATGGGACCACCTTTCCGCCATGTGGCACTGCCTGAGCAATACACCCCGAAGGGCTCCTAAAATCCCCAAAAAATCCACCAAAAAACTAATTTTTGGCCCACATTCATAGACCTGCCATTCTTGGTGTAGAGCTCCTCTCCTCGAGCCATAAACTTCTCTTGAAACTCCATGTTTCCATCTCTGGTTTCCTCTGTCTTGATCGCACCTTGACTTCGCTAGGCATTCCAACCGCTGGTGCAAAAGTTGTCACAATCATCAGTATTGATCTGCTCAACAATGGGATCCCAACTCCAATGGGCTATAAGTTCATGCTCCAAGATCCAATCGACATGCAGTTTCTTCATGTTAACTCCATATGCTGCATAACACAATCCAAAACTTAGTCGAGCCTCAAAAAACACCAGATGGCATATCTTGTTGGGGTTAATTTGTGTGTGTGTATGCATCGATACCGCATAGTGTGGGCTTGGTGATTACCGCACAGTGTGGGCTTGGTGATTAGCTCACGGTTTGACAGGCGTACAATTATCTTGGCACACTCACAAGAGTGAGTATTGTGATGTATGCTTGTGTGGCTACGAGCTAGGTAGCCGGATTCGAGCACTAATGGCTTGAGGTTTTTCAGTAGGTTTTACAGGTCTACAAGTTTACAGGCAGGTTTGAAGGCTTATTTGGGCGCTGAATTTTCACCCATTGTTTCCTCTTTGCAGGTGTCCATGTATGGCTCATTTGTAGGCTGATCTGGGACACGTTTGTGACTTGTTTATGTAGCTGTTTAAGAGCTGAATTTGGGGGCTGTTTTGCAGCCATATTTTACAACCATATTTGCAGACTTTTGATGCGATTCGAGCCAGTTTAGGGCTGATTTGGTTGACATTTGCTACTCATTGTTGGTTGCTCTTTTGCGAGCATTATGGCTGATTTTTCATTTGACTTCCACCGTTATGGTCTGACACAGTTTGATGGTGCAGATTTTGTTGCTTGGAAGGAGCATATGCTTGTTGCATTGGCGGATTTGGGGCAGGATAAACCCTTGCATGGTTTATCGGCGAAGCCCAAGTCTATGCGTGCTGATGACTGGCAGGATCTTGATGAGTTAGCCATGTCTACGATTCGTTTGCATCTGGTTGAGTCTGTTTACTGGCAGGTCTCGAGGGAGACTACAACTCATGCTTTATGGCAGAGTTTACATGCTATGTATGCGACATCCATGTCTACAGGGGAGTCTAGTCCCACTTCTATGTCCATGGGAGAGATTGGTCCCACACGCAAGTCTCGACGGCATAGAGACTTGACATGTTGGCATTGTGGACATAGAGGGCACATTAGGCGTCGATGTTTCAGGCGTTTGAGACAACGGAGGCGACAGATGCGTGATGCAGATTTGGGCATGACAGATGCTAGTGAGATCAATACGGTGGTTACTGAGTATGCTTGTGACGGCGATGTCACATTTACATCTAGCTTGTCTTCAGACGATCTTATGTCTACGGATTGCATATCGGATTACACATTGTCTTCACAGTTGTTACTGGATTCAGATGCTACATTCCATGTCACCTCGCATCGTGAGTGGTTTAGCACGTTTTCTAGTGGGAGACTTGGTTGTGTGCACATGGCTGATGGTGTTGTGTATGACATTGAGGGTGCAGGAGACGTATGTTTGTCCTTGCCTAGTGGTATGAGATTTACCCTGCGTCATCTGCGTTATGTGCCAGATTTGAGACGGGATTTGATCTCATTTAGACAATTACGGGATAGTGGATGTCGGGTATCGCTGCTTGAGCGATCTTTTGTGTTGCATTTGGGTTCGCTGGTGATTGCGAGAGGTGCTAGAGTTGGCACATGGTACCCATTGCACATAGTACTGGTGCGAGATGGTTGAGTCTCAATCTTGTTACAGCCATGCAGAGAGCGAGAGACCCGAACAGTCTCTTTTGCTCATGGGTTGCAGGGTGCTTTGCATGGAGTGCAGAGTAGTGAGCTCGTTGTGCACACAGTTGGGGCACGACTTGAGCAGTCACACAGAGAGGTGGCAGAGTCAGACATGCATGCTTTGCTAGTGATTGAGCAAAGCAGAGAGTCAGTTGTGCGAGATACTTCTATGTAGGATAGACAGGTAGAGCGGTCTTGCTCTAGTGAGTCACGACAGGAGGACGTTGTGCAAGAGTCTATGCATACGGAGTTAGAGCATGAGAGCTCTAGTGAGTCACAACAGATTGAGTGGTCATGTTTGCAGTGGATGATTGCAGAGGAGACTGAGATGTCAGCGATTATGCATTCATTTCTTTCTATGCTCGACAGTGAGCATGGGGATATAGTTATGCAGGATATGTCTTCCAGCAGACACGTAGAGCAGTTGGTTTGCTCTGAGGTTGCACGACAGGTTGATGCGTCTTTTGTGGACAGTCAGGAGATGCATGTGGCTGACGCGCCTTGTCAGTCAGAGATGCCTATTGCCAGGGATATATATGTTAATGCATGCTCCGTAGAGCTAGCAGGGCCCGCTAGCATTGCATCGACATTCGGTGGTCTCATGTATGAGATGTTGATCTTGAGACCGGATATCGCAGCTGTAGTGGGAGCATTTGCAGTTGGGATTGTCAGTTGTTTGTTGACTCATGATGGCATAGTGCACGACGGAGATATGCAGGTATTGCGTACATACTTGCAGTATGTGTGCAGTACGTCTGGTGGTGTACGGACTTACACGGGAGCAGGTCAGCCGGATGCACACGATCACAGCCAGCCAGTGGGCATCGATTGAGAGCGGTTTTCTCTCACCTTTTGTAGTCTTTTGACTAGGTTTCCTTGCTTAAAGGCACATTCGCCTTTAAGTGGGAGGTTGTTGGGGTATAGGTGCATGTGCCTTGCCCGATCGCCCAGAGTCTGGGCGCCCACTGACTTGTATACCTTATACATAGCATAAGTGTATAGGGGGCTGCCACTCTTTGAGTCTCCCCACCCATATCTGTGTGTGTCGTGTGTGTCCTTCTCTCGCTCACTCTCTGTCTGTGGTGCTCCCCGATCCCCTTCAATTGGTATCAGAGCTCTACTTTGGAGTGTGTCTCACAGGCTTTACATTGTGTTTCTAGCCATATTTGTAGACAATTTCCAGGTGTTGTTGGTGAGGTGGTTTTGCTATCTAGCTTGCTACTTGTGGTCATGGCAGAGACACGTGATCGATTAGATTGTGACCTCTCAAAGATGCGCGTGTTTGATGGGTCAGACTTTGCGGCATGGAGAGATTGTATGCTTGATGCACTGACACAGCGAGGGTTACATCGACCATTGAGTGGTGATGCAGGTAGACCTTCAAACATGTCTGATGATCAGTGGCAGGAGCTAGAGGAGATGGCACTATCTACGCTCTCTTTGCACCTTGCGGAATCTGTATATGCTCTTGTTATGTATGAGACTACTTCGAGAGCACTTCGACGCAGATTACATGATATGTATGATAGATCTGAGTCATCAAGGACTTGTGTGAGACATGTACATTCACGAGTACGCCGACAGGTGATATGTTGGTATTGTGGTCATTCTGGACACGTTAGACGGCGCTGTTTTCGTCGTATGCGAAATCGTAGGAGACATGGCAGTCTCAGAGATGCCTGTAGTGATGCCATGGACTCAGTTGCTTTGACAGTTGAGGCAGATGTAGTGTCAGAGTATACTAGTGACGGGGATGTCACTTTTACCTCGAGCTATGCACGAGATGCTATACATGTGGATAGTGCACTCCCTTCGCAGTGGTTGCTAGACGCAGATGCTATGTTTCATGTCACGTCGCATCGTGAATGGTTTTGTAGCTATTATAGTGGGATGCTTGGCAGTGTACGTTTGACCGATGTATCGGTGCATGCGATAGCAGGTGCAGGAGATGTGAGACTGTCATTACCGAGTGGTGCATCCTACTTGTTACGACATGTGCGCTATGTACCAGATTTGACAGTGAGTTTGATCTCGATCGGTCAGCTTAGAGATTGTGGATGTCAGATTTCGCTACGAGAGCGAGATTTTGTGATGCATTTGGGTTCGCTAGTGATTGCGAGAGGTGCCAGGAGTGGTACAGGTTACCCATTGTATGTGCATCACAGGAGAGACGGTGTTGTCTCTCTAATCATGCAGCCAGGTAGAGAGCGAGAGAGCAGGCGAGTCTCTTTTGCTTGTGGGTTGCAGGATGCTTTGCATGGAGTGCAGAGCAGTGACCTTGTTGTGCAGGTTGCGTCTACGGATGCACAGGTAGAGCAGGACAGCTCTAGTGAGTCACAGCAGCAGGATGAGTCATCAGAGGTGATGACAGAGATGACTCACATGGATGCTGAGATGTCAGCTATTGTGGAGTCATTTCTTGATATGCTTATGCCAGAGCTTGATGTAGATTCAGGACAGATGGATACTCTTGGTACACATGTGATATGTGGTGGGCACGAGGAGTCACTCCAGAGCTCGGAGTCAGAGTGCCATGGTCTCTATGATAGGGGACAGGATTGCCATGAGTTGAGTTCTGAGTTAGAGGTGGCAGAGGTTGCAAGGGTTGCATCAACGTTCGGTGTCCTCATGTACGAGATGTTGATCTTGAGGCCGGACATAGCAGCTGCAGTGGGAGCATTTGCAGCAGGGTTGATTAGTTGTTCGATGACTGATCTCGGCATAGAGCATAGGGGAGGTTTGCAGGTATTGGATCGATACTTGCAAGAGTGCATGAGATCTTGTAGACTCTTTGCAGAGCTTGGAGCTAGCTTTGTGTGGCTTCCGCAGCGGGATATTTGTCTATTAGTAGAGCCGGATGCACTAGCTCATCGAGAGTCAGTGGGCATAGGTTGAGAGAATATCTCACCTTCTATTAGCTGTACACTAGTAGATCTTGCTTAAAGGCACATTGGCCTTCAAGTGGGAGGTGGTTGGGGTTAAGGCCTATGTGCCTTGACTGGTCGCCCAGGTCATGGGCGCCCGCCCACTGTTACCCTATACTTATAGTGAGTATATTGTATAGGGGGAGATGCCACTTCACAGTCTCCCCACCCACATCGTGTGTGTCTCCTTCTCTCTCTCACTCTCCCTCTGTGGTGCTCCCCGATCCCCTTCATATCTCCCAAGGGGCGGCCGACCCAAGATCAACCTGGCCTATCTGTCTTAGATCTGCAACCACCTCTAACTTCAAACTCAAATATATTACAACTTATAGCTCCATTTGATGAGTCGTTTGGAACTGTTTCTTCATCACTTCAAGCTCTATATACTAGGGCCAAAAATAGCACTTTGAACACCTTTCATCTTCCACCCTGTCAGGCCCTATCTAGAGCCTTTTTGTCCTAGAAAATCACATAAAGCATACATCTCCGTTGCCACTTGCCTGCACAAGCTCTTCCCATCTACTCTAGCTCTCTCCTATGCATCTGTAAGCATACACATCATTGCCTATTCCCTCTTCTAGGGTCGACGCACTTTGGCTGCACCATCATTGCCTAACCCCCTTGTTGAACATTCATGTTCAACCAAAAAACTCATCTTCTACCAACTGCAAAAACTGGAAAACACTATTAGCAAACCAAAAACAACTACCATATATACACGACCCTACATATTGCCTGCTACTGCCAAACCTCAAGTAGGTTGCCCCACCCCCTGCATCACATAGTTTTTGCTTGGATAAAAAACGTGACACTGACTCCTTTCATCCATCTGTAGCACCCTCTAATAGTGTTTCACCCATGTCCGCAACTACCCATGCACACAATATGCCCAAATCGCCTTAGCACTTCTTCTCAACTTTATGTGCCTCATCAATATACCTGGCTCGGTAAGCATATCACATGTACCAACCAATGCACCTAGCACTTCAATCACACCATCTACATCGACCAACAATTCTGACCCTCCCTCCCAACCATGTAAAGCAGAGTTCATATCCATGGAGCTTTGTATTTTGTAGATAATATACCTCACTGATGCACTTACAAGCATACACTTCAACCATGTATTGCATATTTCTTTAGACAGCTTGGACTCACCCTCAACATCTTCTTTCTTCTCCATAGAGCATGACCAATGCACTAGGCTCTTCACATGTAGAGGGATTAACCCTCGCATAACCTGCACCCTGGTCAAAGCCTTACCCACAAGCACTTGCATCTCTTCATCCATGGCATCCTCGGCATCATCAAAGCCCCAATCAGCTTCACTTCCACAACATACCTGATCCAAAAGCCCTGCACCTATAGCATCGTCATGGTAACCCATAGGCACCTCCAGTTGCTCCTCTCTTTGGTCAGCATCCATCACCTCATGAGCTTTAGAAATATGCCCAACCCCCTCGGTTTCCGCTTCACCATCACCCTCCTGCAGACTTGGTAGACCATCTTGGCTATCGGTAGACTCAGATTTATCCTCCTTTGCACATCTTCGAACCAATTGTACCGCCATAGCCATTTTCACTGCTACCTTCATCAACATGGCGGCCAATAGAGCACTACATCTCACCTTTAATAGCATATCCTCTCTCACTTGCTTGGGCCCTTCAACTTGTTCTTCTTCCACATTGGCTACAACCACATCATTAGACACACAATCATGCAATTTTACCTTTACCAACACCGGCTTATCGGACTCGCTCTCCCGTCAGAGGGTGTACGCTCATCCGGTCCATCTTCCTTGCTTGTCTCCTAGAAATTGGAACCGGAATCTCCATCTTCATCAGCATCGTACATTGACTCGGTATCAGCATCTTCAACTGCCTGCTGCTCCACAAAAGCTTGACCATCGTCTAGGCTTTGCACACTGTCTTCATCTCCTTATGAACCTTCGGTTTCTGCAAGTTGATTGCTATTTGCTACTTTCTCATGCAAACTTTCCACAAGAACGGGCTCTACCTCTTTAATCTGCTGGAAACCAAGCACCCGCTTCCTCTTTGGCACACTGGATCACTTTAACATGGGGCTTATCCTCTTTGACATGCTCATCCATCACTGGCACATGCACATCATAAACTAGAAACCTCCAAGGAACATAATCAATTGTTGGCCTTACCTTAACAGGCTTTGCATCTTGCAAACTTGGCACCACCTTTGATTGAACCATAGAATACTCTGCTAGCCTTGCAACAGACACATAATCTGCAGGCTTCAACAAACCTAGCTCCAGATTCCGTTTCACCCTTTTGCTCTTCATCTTGGCAAGATACACCATGTCTTCATAGGTATCAGCACCGTCTTCCACCTTATCTCTGATCCTCGGATGCAAGCACTCAAGAAACCTTGACAACTTCAAAAATTGATTGCCTTTCACCCCCGTGGCAATCTCTGACTGCTTCCAACACGCTTCAAACTGCTCAAGAAAAATGGAAAGATCCTTACTTACGTCTTCGCGTACTGCTTTCAGCTTAGCACCAGCCTCCGTCGGGGTGATCACTTCTCGAAACCGCCCTAGAAACTGTATTTGCAATCCTTGCCATGAACTTCGACCATCAGACTTCAAATCATTGTACCAAATCTTTGCATGTCCGCGCATCAGCAATGGCACCGTTTGCAACTTTTTCGCATCCGTCACATGTGCATCGATAGCATCCACAATTCAAAATCTGCTAGCCAGTCTTGAGGGTCTTCAACACCTGTAAATATGGGGCCAAAGCCCGGCTCCATCATTTTTGCTATCTTCAAACACAACCGGCCCAAAATTTGACCATCCGCCAACTGCTTGTCAGCCTTCAAACACCGCTTCAACCTTCAAACTGGAGCATCAGCGTTCCTAAGTGGGGGCATTAGAAGATGGATGGGGGGAAAGGGGGAACACACCGACACAAAATAGCACGCCTCTCTATAGCCCAAGATAACCACTGCACCCCAACCCACTAGAGTTCACCTTCAAAACTCGACAATTCAACTGCAAATCCTACACACGATCGTACACGCACAACCTTTGCACTAGCCTAGCCTGCTACTGTCAACTTCCACACAACACAAACCGTTCTCTCTTTCTCTCCCACTCACACCACAGGCCCGGAGAGGCACACACTTCTCACATTGGCACGACACAGTAGGGATAGATAACACCAAACTCGGCTATGGTGTTCTTTCTAGTCACAACAAAAAGCTATTACAATTCCAAAGAATCCGCACTATCACATGGCGTAGTCGTCTCCAATACGACGAGCAACAAGGGGTCTGGAAGGTCTTTGATGCCACCTCAGAATCGTTCCCCTCTTGAGAACATGAGCAAGAGAGCCTTTATCGGCTTGGAAAGGCCTCGCGAGCTTCTCTGCACAGCCATCGACAGCTTTCTTCACAATCCCTTCACACAAAAAGTTCCGCCTTCAATTCTTCGCAAGCACCTTCCTTCTTCCTCCTCTTCTCCAAGAAAACCTTCCTGATGCAAAAGGTTTTTTTTCTTTTTCCTCTCGCGTGTCACCGTTCACCACTTATTCACGACCCTCCTTTCTATTTTAGGGCCCCCTTTTTGCATGCGGCACGCCCCTGCCTTGAACCCCAAGTTTTAAGCCTCACAGTCACGGCGCCGTCACTGTGAGTATAACCCCTTCACTAAAATTTTGGTGCCTTTACGGCACGTGGGCATGGCCCCCTGGTAGACCACCACGTCATCACCTTCCTCGCAAGCTACACCGCCTGTGGCCACCCAACGTGCCACTGCACACGCCCCTCATAGCGCCCGAAGGCCAGCACCATAGCCACGTTCCCTAGGAGCTCTCCTCTCCCCACGATGCCTAATGGGATTCACCTTCCGGCTCTTATACCTTGCCGATTCTCCCACACAGTGTGCATATGGGACCACCTTTTTGCCACGTGGCACTGCCTGAGCAACACACCCCCAAGGGCTCCTAAAATCCCCAAAAAAACCACCAAAAACTCAATTTTGGCCCACGTTCATAGACCTGCCATTTTTGGCGTAGAGCTCCTTTCCTCGAGCCCTAAACTTATCTGGAAACTCCATGTTTCCAGCTCCGATTTCCTCTATCTTGGCCGCACCTTGACTTCGCCAAGCATTCCAGCTGGTCCAAAAATTGCCACAATCATCAGTATTGATCTACTCAACAACGGGTCCCCAACTTCAACGGGCTATAACTTCACGCTCCGAGCTCCAATCGACATGCAATTTCTTCCAGTTAACTCCATATGCTGCATATAGCACAATCCAAAACTTGGTCAAGCCTCAAAAAACACCAGATGGCACATCTCTTGAGGCGACCGACCCGACATCAACTTGGCCTATCCATCTTAAATTTGCAACCACCTCTAGCTTCAAACTCAAATATCTTGCAGCCTATAACTCCGATCGATGAGACGTCTGGACCTGTTTCTTCAGCACTTCAAGCTCTACATACTAGGGCCAAAAATACCACTTTGATCACCCTTCATCTTCCACCTTGTCAGGCCCTAGCTGGAGCCTTTTTGGCCTAGAAAACCACATAAAGCATACATCTCCGCTACCACTTGCGTACACAAGCTCTTCCCATCTGCTCTAGCTCTCTGCTATGCATCTGTAAGCATACACACCATTGCATATGCCCTCTGCTAGGATCAACACACTTTGGCTGCACTAGCATTGTAGAAAAGCCTCATTCACTTGGGAGTCAATTGAAGCATCATGTAGTAAGTGTAATGCATCCCATCTCCCAAACCACTTATTTATGTCTTGCATTTATCCCATACTCAAGATCTTGCTTTTATGCGTCTTTTGAACTTTTTTGCTTGCTTCCCATGCAATTGTAGAAAGTTGATGTGAGAGGTTTTGATGCATCTTTATCATGTACTCCACAACCCTTTCCATGCCAATAACCTCAATGGGAAGAGCTCCCGACTCAAGAAGTAGGAGCATATATGGTGTTTGTGTCTTAACTTGGAGAAATTTTGTAAGAAAACACTTTTGGACATTCTCAAACTCTTTCCAAGTAGACTTTGAGATGCTCCCCTCCACACTTCAACTCCATAAAGAAGAATTGGTGTCACCAATGCATCAAAAAGGTACTTCTTGAGAACCCAACACTTGATGTTTCCCGCATTACACATGTTCTCAAATGCATAATAAGCTCTCTTTCTACTTCCAAACGACGCATAGCACATTCATGCCATTTGTGATTGGACGGAACCTCAAGGCCAAGGTACTTAAAGTCTTCAACAACTTCAAGTGTATCATTGTGTTGTATACAATGCATGGCTTCTACTTATGGTTGGTTTTCACAAGCATAACCTTTGTTTTAGATTCATTCACAATCAACCCACTATGCAAGCAAAAGTTCTCAAGGACAACCATAAGCTTTTGTGCATCTTCTAAAGTGTGTGCTAGAATCACTACATCATCCGCATACAACAAAAGCATGATTACCGCATTGTAAATAGTGACCTCTTCAATGCCTTCTTCTTGCATAAAGTTAAGTACCATTTGTTCCAGTTGATCAATGCATAGACCAAAGAGAGTTGGTGACAACGGATATCCTTGTTTAACCTCAATGATGCTTACAATTATTTTTTTGAAATTCCTCTTTCCATGCGAAATTGACACATCACCTTCTCATAGATTCGAGAAACCGCAAGCATAAACTCACTTGGCACTTGGAGTTCTTCCATCCTTCTCCACAAATTGTTACGTGGAATTATATGAAAGAATTTCTTAATATCCACAAAACAACAATACAGTCGCTTGCCTTTCAATCGAGTTTCCTCCATGAGAACACGAAGAGTGACAAGATGATCAGTGGTGCTATGGCATCGACAAAAACCTGCTTGTCCTTTTGCACGCTTGTCATTCTCTTCAACCCAATCACTCAATTTCATCTCCATTATGCACCCAAACAAATTTTCCATAAGAGACCCAATCATTATAGTCTGGTAGTTGTTTACATTCTTTACATCCCCTCCTTTATGTGAAAGGCTTAACCCAATTAGTACTCCAATCATAAGGTTGAACATATCACACATCCACTCATGCATAAAATCTCCCGTCCATTTGATCATCTTTGGCTTGAGATCTCCCACTTTGAGAGTGGCTAACTTTGCAAGCCCACCGCATACATCTTCAATAGTAAAAAGAGAGGGCATACCTGACATTTTTTCAGCATTTGGTGTTGGGGTATAGGCGTCTGTGCCTTGCCCGGCTGCCCAGAGTCTGGGCGCCCACTGACTTGTATACCTTATACATAGTATAAGTGTATAGGGGGCTGCCACTCTTTGAGTCTCCCCACCCTAATCTATGTGTCGTGTTTCTCCTTCTCTCTCTCACTCTCTGTCTGTGGTGCTCCCCGATCCCCTTCAATTGGTATCAGAGCGTAGGTGCGGAGGGAGCGCGTGTGTGCACAGTCATGACGACAGCGTAGAGCCAGTTTCATTCTCGAAATCGCGTCCGCGCGCGCGCACTTTCAAGAGTGCAAACAGGGTTTCGACTTCGGCATTGGCAAATTCAGTTTTTCAAGAGCGTTTCCTTCAGGTGTCCTACCATTTTACCCCCCTTTCGAAGCCATTCGAGCCATCAGAAACCTCATTCGAGCTACGGTTGAGGAGCTGCATTTTCAGCCCTCTTTTGACAGTTTATGCTGCATTTTTGGGTCGAAACGGAGGTTTTTTGGCATAGCTTTCACACCCGGACTCGGATACATGTGATCCAGGAGTGTACCTGGGGGTTTTGGCATGCTCCGGACGCGCTTGTCATATCATAATTTTAAAATTCTGAACGCTGAATTTTCTGTAGTAGCAGCAGTTGTTTATTGTGTGTCGAGGATTCCACACATGGTTTGCTCTCAGATGTGAGAGTGATATTTGCTGCAAGTTTCCTCACAGGTGGGAGGATACGATGTATGCCTTATGTGGTTTGATGCTCAGGGAGACTAATGTGATTGCATTTTGAGCTCGGCAATGTATGCCTCGAGCATGTTTTTTGGCAGTCACAGGTAGAGCAGATATTTGTGTACTAGATTTGCAGGTGTTTGCAATGATGTATGCAAAGTGTGGAGATTGGTGCATGCATTTGGAGTACGGTTTGATGCGCTTTGGTTGCTCATGGTTTTGAGCGTGTAGTCAGTTTGGTTACTGGTTTTGTGGCCATTTTATTGACAAAACTCTGGCAAAATTTTCCTAGGAGTTTTATGCGTATCATTTATGCGATCTAGGTAGAGATTGCGGATTGCACTCAGCATTTGCGTGCAGTGTTCTCTGCAGGCGGGAGATTTGTGCAAGTGTATGCATCGATACCGCACAGTGTGGGCTTGGTGATTAGCTCACAGATGTATGCTCTATGACGGCGTGTGTGCAGGTGATCTTCAGACCGAACAAGTCATAACTTCTTTGAGAAGTTTTGGGCTGATTCTTTATGCGCTACGGTTGGTAGTGTGGGACTGAATTACGGACTGTTTTTGGCCACGCAAGAGGGCTGAGAATTTTGTAATTTTGGGCTGAATTTCAGGGCTGATTCGATGAAGATTATGCACAAGGTTATGATCGTCATGACCATAATTTTGGGCTGAATTTCAGGGCTGATTCGGTGAAGATTATGCACAAGGTTATGGTCGTCATGAATGCGTCTTGTAAGTAGTGCATTTGATTGCAGTGTGATACTAGAGCAGGCGAGGCTTGTATTGACATTGCGGGAGCTCTATTTTGGAGTGTGTCTCACACGTTTTACATTGTGTTTCTGGCCATATTTGTAGACAGTTTCCAGGTGTTGTTGGTGAGGTGGTTTTGCTTTCTAGTTTGCTACATTGTGCTCATGGCAGAGACACGTGATCGATCAGATTGTGACCTCTCACAGATGCGCATGTTTGATGGGTCAGACTTTGCGGCATGGAGAGAGTGTATGCTTGATGCATTGACACAGCGAGGGTTGCATTGACCATTGAGTGGTGATGTAGGTAGACCTTCAAACATGTCTGACGATCAGTGGCAGGAGCTAGAGGAGATGGCACTATCTACACTCTCTTTGCACCTTGCGGAATCTGTATATGTTCTTGTTATATATGAGACTACTTCGAGAGCACTTTGGTGCAGATTCAATGAAATGTATGATAGATATGAGTCATCACGAACTCGTGTGAGACATGTACATTCACGAGTACGCCGACAACTGACATGTTGGTATTGTGGTCATTCTGGACACGTTAGACGACGCTGTTTTCGTCGTATGCGACATCGTAGGAGACATGGCAGTCTCAGAGATGTATGTAGTGATGCCATGCACACAGTTGCTTTGACAGTTGAGGCAGATGTAGTGTCGGAGTATACTAGTGACGGGGATGTCACTTTTACCTCGAGCTATGCACGAGATGCTATACATGTGGATAGTGCACTCCCTTCGGAATGGTTGCTAGACGTGCAGATGCTATGTTTCATGTCACGCCGCATCGTGCATGGTTTTGTAGCTATTCTAGCGGGATGCTTGGCAGTGTACGTTTGACCGATGGATCGGTGCATGCGATAGCAGGTGCAGGAGATGTGAGACTGTCATTACCGAGTGGTGCATCTTACTTGTTACGACATGTGCGCTATGTACCAGATTTGACAGTGAGTTTGATCTCGATTGGTCAGCTTAGAGATTGTGGATGTCAGATTTCGCTATGAGAGCGAGATTTTGTGATGCATTTGGGTTCGCTAGTGATTGCGAGAGGTGCCAGGAGTGGTACAGGTTACCCATTGCATGTGGATCACGAGAGAGACGGTGTTGGCTCTCTGATCATGCAGCCAGGTAGAGAGCGAGAGAGCAGGCGAGTCTCTTTTGCTTGTGGGTTGCAGGATGCTTTGCATGGAGTGCAGAGCAGTAACCTTGTTGTGCAGGTTGCGTCTACGGATGCACAGGTAGAGCGGGATAGCTCTAGTGAGTCACAGCAGGATGAGTCATCAGAGGTGATGACAGAGATGACTCACATGGATGCTGAGATGTCAGCTATTGTGGAGTCATTTCTTGATATGCTTATGCCAGAGCTTGATGTAGATTCAGGACAGATGGATACTCTTGGTACACATGTGATATGTGGTGGGCACGAGGAGTCACTCCAGAGCTCGGAGTCAGAGTGCCATGGTCTCTATGATAGGGGACAGGATTGCCATGAGTTGAGTTCTGAGTTGGAGGTGGCAGAGGTTGCCAGGGTTGCATCAACGCTCGGTGTCCTCATGTACGAGATGCTGATCTCGAGGCCCGACATAGCAGCTGCAGTGGGAGCATTTGCAGCAGGGCTGATTAGTTGTTCGATGACTGATCTCGACATAGAGCATAGGGGAGGTTTGCAGGTATTCGACCGATACTTGCAGGAGTGCATGAGCTCTTGTAGACTCTTTGCAGAGCTTGGAGCTAGCTCTGTGTGGCTTCCGCAGCGGGATATTTGTCTATCAGTAGAGCCGGATGCACTAGCTCATCGATAGTCAGTGGGTATAGGTTGAGAGAATATCTCACGTTCTATTAGTTGTACACTAGTAGATCTTGCTTAAAGGCACATTGGCCTTTAAGTGGGAGGTTGTTGGGGTTAAGGCCTATGTGCCTTGACCGGTCGCCCAGGTCATGGGCGCCCGCCCACTATAAGTATAGGGTAATAGTGGGCGGGCGCCCATGACCTGGGCGACCGGTCAAGGCACATAGGCCTTAACCCCAACAACCTCCCACTTAAAGGCCAATGTGCCTTTAAGCAAGATCCACTAGTGTACAACTAATAGAAGGTGAGATATTCTCTCAACCTATGCCCACTGACTCTCGATGAGCTAGTGCATCCGGCTCTACTGCTAGACAAATATCTCGCTGCGGAAGCCACACAGAGCTAGCTCATCGAGAGTCAGTGGGCATAGGTTGAGAGAATATCTCACCTTCTATTAGTTGTACACTAGTAGATCTTGCTTAAAGGCACATTGGCCTTTAAGTGGGAGGTTGTTGGGGTTAAGGCCTATGTGCCTTGACCGGTCGCCCAAGTCATGGGCCCCCGCCCACTATGAGCATGGGGATATAGTTGTGCAAGATATGTCTTCCAGCAGACATCTAGAGCAGCTGGTTTGCTCTGAGGTTGCACGACAGGTTGATGCGTCTTTTGCGGACAGTCAGGAGATCCATGTGGCTGACACGCCTTGTCAGTCAGAGATGCCTAGTGCCAGGGATATATATGTTGATGCATGCTTCGTAGAGCTAGCAGGGCCAGCTAGCATTGCATCGGCATTCAGTGGTCTCATGTATGAGATGTTGATCCTGAGACCGGATATCGCAGCTGCAGTGGGAGCATTTGCAGTTGGGGTTGTCAGTCGTTTGTTGACTGATGATGGCATAGTGCACGAGGGAGATATGCAGGTATTGCATACATACTTGCAGTACGTGTGCGGTACGTCTGGTGGTGTATGGACTTACACGGGAGCAAGACAGCCGGATGCACACGATCACAGCCAGCTAGTGGGTATCGGTTGAGAGCGGTTTTCTCTCACCTTTTGTAGTCTTTAGACTAGGTTCTCTTGCTTAAAGGCACAGTCGCCTTTAAGTGGGAGGTTGTTGGGGTATAGGCGTCTGTGCCTTGCCCGGCCGCCCAGAGTCTGGGCGCCCACTGACTTGTATACCTTATACATAGCATAAGTGTATAGGGGGCTGCCACTCTTTGAGTCTCCCCATCCATATCTATGTGTCGTGTTTCTCCTTCTCTCTCTCACTCTCCGTCTATGGTGCTCCCCGATCCCCTTCATTTGGTTGCCAATATAATTGCCTACAATGTGTGTACATATCCACAAGACTCAAGTTACCAAAATTCTCAACCCACTTGCCCCTCAAGTTTCTCCAAAATCTTCCACATGCAAGTGCCTTTTCTTCTTGAAAGAATTGTTGCTTTACTTCCCATCTTCTTCTCTTATTTTGAATCAATGCCTTGTATGTATGCAAATGACTTTGATAGTTGTCCTTGTCCATAGTTGCATCAAGCTTTATCAAGGACTTTCGAGCATCTTGACATTCTTTATCAAATCACCTTTTGCGTGATCTATCTTTGTTGATACCATGGAGATGCTTTATGGCAAAGTATTCTTTGGCACAAGAACAAATAAATTTCTCAAAAGCTTCCCATTTAGTTTCCAATGGTACATCATATTGAAGCTTCGTCATCCATAACTTTTGCTCAACTATTTCAATGTACATTGGTGCCCGTTTGAAATCCATACATAGTGATAACTTGTCTTCCCTTTGGCTGAGATTATCATTCTTAGTTGCTTCTCCACATACAAAGTCAATACATAAGGTGCGGTGGTTTGATTCTAGGGTCCAT
This sequence comes from Adiantum capillus-veneris, assembly GCF_014529385.1. Lineage (NCBI taxonomy): Eukaryota > Viridiplantae > Streptophyta > Polypodiopsida > Polypodiales > Pteridaceae > Adiantum > Adiantum capillus-veneris. The sequence goes on from NC_140960.1 coordinate 89,708,827, forward strand.
TGGCCAAACATAAAACTCTTTATGCGATACATGATGTCTTCGGAGAGTAGCATATAGTCAATCACACTATCCCCATTATATTTTCTACATGATGTAAAATCCATTGTTTCCACTCCAGAAAGATACACCATTGGCAATGAGCATACCTGTGCTATTACAAATGTGTAAAAGTAACTTTCCATAGTGATTTGGCTCTTTCTCATCCATTGAAGTACGATCATACAAGTGAACTTCCTCCAACTCCCTTGAAATGTATGGCATATCAAATTGTTGAGTATCATGTTGCAATGTTTTTGTGCAAGCATTCATATCCCCAAATACAATAGCATCACCTTTGCCTTTGAAATAAGGAATTTCCTCTTCTAAATAAAAAAATGGATGATCTCTATCCATGCAAGCATAAAAGGGGGAATCATGATGAGGAATGTAGCAACCGGCTACGAAAAAAGGGTGCTTTTTTTGGTGTCATAATTTTCAGCCATACATAACGTTTGTACTTGTCATCTTTCACAATTAATATAAAATCTTCCAATCCTTTCTTAACTATACATGCTTCCCCTCCTTGCCGTCTTCGTTGCTTGAGATTCTTTGACCACATCAATGAATGTACATTGTAGTCCTCCAAGCCGTTAATCCTTTGTATATCATGCTCCCAAGTTTCAACAAGAAGTACAACATCGGCTTTGCTTGTTAGTTCATCAATGCCAACCCTCGCATTCCATGGGTATCCATTGCAATTCCAAAAGCATATTTTCAATTGTAAGTTGGTCTCATAGTGCTTGAGGGACCTGCCTCCTCCTTGGGCACATTTTCTTTGTGAGAGATCTCCTTGGTTTTCTTATTCTTTTCCTTATATGCCTTGCGACGCATATTTTGTTGCTTAATAGTGCGATCTTCACATACAAAACATTTTGTATCACTCAAATAGATCCAACTATTATCAAGGATAATCTTTTGTTTGGTCTCATTTGGCATGGTGCATACAATTGGTTGTTCTCCCAAGCGAGGAGCTCCTTGCTTACCCACTCTATGTGCTCCATAGAGCATAACTCCGAACATGTCAAAGCGGGTTTTGAAGAAATCTGTGATAACAATGGCAAGAGAAGGAGGTGTCTCTAACTTCTCTTTGGGAATTCCACGAATAACAATGTTCTTGGAACGTCACTGTTGTTCCTTCAACTTCTCCACATCCACATTCTGAACATTCTTTGTTTGAGCCATAGCTTGCATGAGGGAGGAATTAGGAACCACATTGCTACCACATACATCAGCCCAAGGCTTGTTTGTGCATACATTTTTCATGTCGTATACATCCCAGCTCATGGTGTCAAATTTTTCCTCTTTCAATACATGGTCATGCTCTACTTTGCTCATGTGCTCCTTCAAGGCATTCAAGTCCACAAGAGAGCGTTTACATCCCTTGACTTTCTCTTCAAGTTGCATCAAACATGTTGTTTGCATCTCAAGTGTTCTCTTGAGATTCTCATTCTCAACCACAAGAACCCTTAGCATGCAATTCTCCATGGCAAGTGCCCGTAAGTCTTTACCTTGTTTATTTATGGTCTGGTCTCTTGCAATGATACCAAGTATACCATGATCATGGTCTTTGATGTCATTGGTTGAGTGGTTGTGTTGCTATCTCCCCACTTAGGAGATTTTGGATCATTTTCTACAATGGTTGTGGGCCTTGTTGAAGAAGAACTACCCTTGCGAGTGTCAAAAGACATTGTATGTAAAATAAGAGATGAGAATCAACTATCTTGAACTTTTTCAATTTTTAAAAATGCTACTACAAAATGCCTTCCATTTTTTTTTTTTGTCTTTACATCAATGCATAGAGGGCATCGTGATCGTTGATTGAGGCTATAGATTACCCAAATTAGAGTTCGGATGAAGAAGTTATGATCAAAAGAGTGAACTGTTGTCTACTAGGTCAAAAAATAGCTGCACGAGAGAGAGAGAGAGAGAGAGAGAGAGAGAGAGAGAGAGAGAGAGAGAGAGAGAGAGAGAGAGAGAGAGAGAGAGAGAGAGAGAGAGAGAGAGAGAGAGAGAGACCCTGAGGTGTTTGCTGCATTGCGATGGCTGTGAACAAAGATGGCCACGAGGGACGATGCAAAAGGAGAGAAAGGCTCTTTCTTAGCCTACTCGGCGGAGTGGCTGCAAGGTTTTGGATTGTAAATTTTTTATGAATCTCTTTTGCAAGCATACGTTGGCTTCTATGACTCTATTATCATGCATGGTCGTTTTCTCTATAGCACGCACGTTCCCTTCCTCTTTGCAATGTAGGTGATTAGGTGCATGGAGGCGCCATTACATTTGTAGTGGATATATAGGGTCCGCAGCCATATTCTCCTAAAGAAAAACATATTTTGGGGTATTCATGGAGATAAATGTTATGTTCATGGTTGCATCTCCTCTCATTGAGGAGATAGCAATTGAATAGAAAGCATTATATTTTGGAAAAAACCTTGCATTTGTTGCTGTTGATATACAACTAAAAGCCACTGGAAAATTAGTGGCCCAAGGATGACATGCAAAGTTTTTGGGCTCAAGTCCTCCAAACTATTAGAATTAGGGTTGCAAGAAAACACACACAGCTTGGAGAAGATGAAGGAAGTTCAAGGCACACAACAGAGAGTATATTACTTAGTGTGCAATGGAAAGAAAGATAGCCCTAGAGTCATGGACGTATATACAATGCACGGGGGAAAAAACCTCCTAGTGAGGGAAAAAAATGCCACGACGGTACTAAGTGTGTTCACACTCATCACTACCACATGTATATGGTAACCAATCCCCTATGGGAGTGAGTGAACAAGAGCTGGCACATAGAGTATAGGGAAGTGACATGCCCTAAGGACATGATCAATCCACAAAGGGGAGTAAGCCCAAAGCTTTGCAGAAAGCTTCAAACTTCTCATGAGACAATGCCTTTGTGAAAAGATCTGCAAGTTTGTCCTGTGTTGGCACATAAGCCACGCTAATCTCTCCTGTTGCGAGCCTCTCTCTAACATAGTGGTAATGCACCTCAATGTGCTTTGTACGAGCATGAAAAATTGGGTTCCTCGCAATTGCCAATGTGCTTTGATTGTCAATGTAGATAGTTCCTATCCAACACCCAAATTAGCCATATGGCGTCTGATCCATAAACACTCAACTGTAGCTATGAAGACTGCCCTGTACTCAACCTCATAAATGGAAGTGGCCACAATAGGTTGCTTCTTGCTCAACCATGATATGCATTAGCTTCCAAGCATGAAACAAAAACCACTTGTGTACACTCGTGTGTCAAAAGAACCAACCCAATTTGAGTCCGAAAAAGCGTGTAAGTCTAGCCGCAATGATCCCCCTTGGGATAAAACAAGTCAAGATGTAAAATTCCACTCAAGTAGCAAAAACTCCTCTTGATAGCGTGCCAATGCTTAGACCCTAAGCTATGCATGAATCTGTTGACCTCTGAGACTGCAAATTGAATATCCTGCCTCATGTTGCATACATAAATGAGGCAACCAAAAGTAGTTTGGTAAAGAGTGACATCGGCAGGATCACCAACATCATGAAGACACAATTTCAAACGTGTTTCCATGGGAGTGGCAATAGGTTTGCAATCCTCAAGTCCAAGATTACATAGCAATGTCTCTATGTAACTTTTTTGACACGAGGCAATACCACCATCACACTGCTTAATTGTATACACAAGTAATGATGCAACAATCCCAAATCTTTCATCTTGAATTTAGCATTCAAATCAGCCTTAAATTTAGCAATATGTCTCTCATTTGGCCTAGTGATCAGCAAAGCAACCACATAAAGAACGACACTGAGAAGTTCATCACCCTCACGCTTGACATACAATGTGCTTTCTGTTGGACTATTACGAAAGCCTCGTTTGACCAAATGAGTGTCAACCTTCTCATACCGAGCACGAGGAGATTGCTTCAACCCATACAAATCTTTCTTACATTTGCACACTTTATCTTGCTGCCCTTTAATGACAAAACCGCGAGGTTGTGTTACATAAACTTCCTCAAATATGTGACCATTCAAGGAAGCAGTAACAATGTCTGATTGATGTACATCCCGACCAAAATGAGCTTCCAATGCACATAGAAAATTCACAGTAGTCATACAACAAGTGGGAGCAAAATTCTCTTCATAATCTATAGCTTTTTGTTGCGCATAACCTTTTGCAACAAGTCAAGCCTTATAGCAATCAATCTCACCATCGGGCTTGCGTTCAACTTGTAAACCCACTTTGCCAATGGCCTTTTTGCCACGAGGCAAATTAGATAAAGTCCATGTGTCATTTTCTATAAGTGCGTCATATTCAGATTGCATGGCAGCCATCCAATTTTCTAAATCTTGTGCGTCATAAAAAAGATAGAGGTTCCTCAACATCTTGTAAGCTAGACACAGCCAAAGCATAACAATCTGATGCATAAGATGCATGGCGAGAACCTGAACGAGTACGACTAGACAAAGGTGCACGGGACGATGACTAGCTGCAGTACCTACACAACCCTATTTAAAGGTGAGAATTTTTCCTCACTTAGCAGGTTTGTATACTTTTAGTTTGGAGTTTGTGTTGTAGTGCATGCATACTTTCAGTGGCTTTACTCTGTGTGGGATACACTATGGCTAAGGGGAAAGAAAAGCTACAGACATTGGAGGTTCATTCTCTGTCTTTGTCTCAGGTTGGCTTGGTGTAAAGATATTGAAGTTAATACCTTTTACATGATAAATGATGACATGGAGTTCTTCTCTAAATGTAAGTGGATGTGAGCTTGTGGCATGAGTATGCCTGAGATATTGGGTGCCTACTCTTTTTCAGAAATGGTTGTTCTTGATAAGGAAATTGCAATTGTTTGTAAATACTTGAGGGGGATGGAGCGTCAGTTGGCTGAATGTATCTTGTTGGGACACGGTGGTTGAGTGCTGGGTTATGTAGTTAGGCTTGTTGAAAAGAGCATTGCACTAGTTATCCAAGGGATATTAGATATCATGGATCTTTCAGGTCGGTTATGCGAAGGAAATCCTTTTGCTTCATGTACATAGATTTTCTATTTGACTGACCCTATTTTCCTGAGTTCTTTCCTTATCGGTGGCTGCCTTGGTCTAGTATACTGCTATAGGCGAGTCTTTGGCTCCCACTTTGACTGGTATGTGTTAACCTATTTTTGATAACTATGACTCCGTTTTGCTATGGTTGGGAATTATCTTGGATTTATGGGAAGGGCTCACTTGGCTTAATTAAATATGCAATTTTTGCAAATGTGTTGTTGATCTTGTATAAACTGACTACCAATGGTTGTGATGCCTGCTAGTTTTTGCAGGCATGGTTCAACTGTAATTACATTTGTCTGACATTGAATGGTTTTAGCAAACAATGCTTTTATATATTGTTTGATATCAGGTTTATGGAAGCCTAGTGAAAGTTTGCTAGCCGCTGATATTTCAGACCCATGGAAAGGTATGGCTGATGTAATATGGTCTTTTTGGTAACCTACATTTTGTAGGATTCTGTAGGTTTACTTAATTTCCTAATGGAACTTCCTTGGAAAAAATTATAGAATTCCAGCCAGTTGTGTTGACTTTAGTGAGGATTTGGTTGATCTAGTTGAGATGGTGTTAGTGAGTACTTGGTTGATGATGTTTTTTGGATACTGTATCTTATAGAACTTGGTTATGCATGATACTTTTTAGAAATGCAGTATATCTCCAACTGGGGTAATATGGCTACTGCTTGGGAGTAATAGTTCCAAATGTTGCCTTTACTACGTTATCTGCTTGTGATTGCTGAAGAGTTAATGGGTCTGTGTACATGGACTTGTTCTGGAGTATTTCAAAAGATGAATGAGGGGTTTCTTTGTCTCCGGTATTCTATTACTACAAGAGATCAGAGGGATCTATATCAAAGAGTATACAAGAGCAGCCTGAGGGAGTGATATGTTTATATAAATACATGTTTTTGATAGATATGTATGTTAGGTCTGGTACATAAAGATCTCAGCTAATTGTATCCTACTTTAGCATGTATGATGAATGCTTATATCTTCTTATTGCTGGGATCACAAGTTCCTCCGACTTTCGTTGGAATCCGGCATAAACTCGACGAAGTTTTTCATTATATTAAATTAATAAAGGCAAAAACCATGCAGAATCTTTTGAGAACAAGTGTCGATACAATAATTGCACCTAGATTGAGTCTTACAACTGGGTCAGGACCACTTTTGTAGAATTGCGCTAGGTCAGGTTTGCTATGTTGGAGAAGTCAATGTAGATGTGAGCTAAAAGGGGCTAGCTTCACACGATCATTATGATAGTTTTTTTATCAGTTGAAGGATGATGCGGCTACCAAAATACGACACTGTTACACTGTTACCTTTTTAGTATGCATTCCTTGCCTAGAAAAAATCTTATATTCTACCTCTCATAAAATATCCTTTCTATAATTTTAATTTTTGAGACGTGTCTGACTATGCCTCTTTCAAGCTGTTTCCTATCAAGGACTAGATTTACCAATGGAGACCCTTTCAAGGGATTCTTTTTTGGTTCTAAGATGAATACAAGATGCTGAAGCATGAGCTCTTATTGTGGCCTCTTCTAATAACCCTAATACCTCCCTGATTTACACAATTTCCTTCGACAAATGGGTCAAAACCCCTGCTATTTTGGTTAAAAATAGTAAGGAGGGTATCTCGATTATTACCGACATTATTGCTAATATCTCGACTATCTCAAAAGATTATAAAGAAGACCTGGATAAGTTCTCTTCGGATGGTGCCGAACTTGCTAATCTTCTGTCAGGACACCGGCAAGGCCAGACTAGACAAGGGCAAGGCCGGGCTAGGCAGTGTGGAAAGGGAGTCCAACTAGGGCAAAGGGCCAGGGGCCATGCTATACAGTGGGTGGTTGGGTGGTGGACTCCTAGGTTCTAGTTCCCCTTGTCTAACATTTGTACCAAGAGCTTGGTTCTTCTTTGGGAAAGGCACAGCCGTGGAGGAGGGGAGCCACACAAACTTGCATGAGCAAGTTGCATGTCGAGGTCAAGGGACCGTGGAGCACCTCTCCTATGAGGAGGACAACAAGCCGAAATTTGTGGGCAACTCTCCTTGCAAGGAGAAGCCGCCGAGGCGGGACCTGCACCAAACCCAACCCTTGCGGGCTCTACGGCATCACACCAGGCAGGGGAGTATTTCTTGACCTAGGACCGAAGCCCCTTGTGCACTACAGTGACCGCCATGGCCTCATCTCCTCCCTCGCGCGCTACTGTAAGCGGGCATAGCCGCTGAGCTTTTGTCTTTACACATTGAAGGGGCACCCAACCCCTTGGGGGTTAGTGGCCAAACTTTTTTTTCAAGTACAAGGGACGATACCCACAGTGGGGTACCCCCCCCTACCTCGTGTGCCGGTTCGGCAAGGCTCGGCAACGCACAGTGTCTTGACACGGCCGGCACCCAATGTTGGAATAGAGCAAACACTATCACTGAAAGCTTCAGAACTAAAGTTGAGAGCTCTCCCTCAAGATAGGAAGCCCCCGTCCCTGTCTTTCTTGGGAAAAGAGAATAAGTACCATGAGAAAGAAATTTGAGAACCTGGAGTAGAACTGCCTCCTCTGTGTTTGAATAGCAAGGTCTAAATCTAATAGAGCTTGAGACTCAAAGAGAATCACACCATCGGTAAACTCGAATTGCTAAGAATGGGAAGACTTGAAAGGTCATCACCTAACAATTATGTTGTAAAAGAAGCGGTCGGAGTCCACCAAGACGTAGCTACTCAAGCAAACTCTCCGTGATCAAACCAAATGTTTGCCACTCCTCTGCATCTTCCAAGATCAAACCTATATGCATAATCCAATACAATATGATGAACTCCATACAGACTCAGAAGAGCACATATACTCCTAATGTTGTAACTTGCTTCCTTAGAATCTTCACCACCCTAAACTGTCCTTTTCCACGTGCTAAAAAGAATATATCCGCCTCTGAACTTTGCTATCAATATCCAATACACAACATGACACCAATATTCAAGGGAAGAGAAAAGGAAGCACCTAGGGGAATTGCAACATGTGTATGAAGAATACTGGGGCTGATCTGTAGCATGCTAGAAAGCTAGGCCAAAAATCGTGGTGGCCAAATGTGCACACAAGGGGCTAGTTGGAGCTCTGAAGGGATTTATGGAAGAAGCATCCAAATTTTCATGATTGTGGAAGTAGGAACAAAATTTCCCCACCAACTACCAACACTACATTGTCAGGCCATGGCACGTTAATAATTTGAAACTAAAATATTTACCTCACTCTCAATGCTTTTGTCATGTGGGACCAAATGCTATAATGTACATAGTGTGATATATGTGAAAATAGATTCCACGGCTGCAATCGTGTACATACCTTGTCGGGTGGGCAAGGCCCTAGACATGGCACTATGGAATTCTTTTTTGCATAAGTATATGCCTATTTTGCTTTCGAAATGTACAAATGTCAAGTGTATCGAAGTGGCACGCTCATTTTGCCTAGAAAGTTCAATGCGAGCAATCTCCGCCAAAAATAGTAGGTTTCGTACACGGACGCAAAAGACGTGTCCAAAGGGATTATTAAGTGGAAAACTGAGGTTCAACATGAAATTTGAGCCCAATGGATTTTCCCACAAATTTAGGGATTTTTTCCAACTTGTTTGGGCTTTTTATGGACAGAAAGGGGTATTTTTGGGCAAAAATGGCTAAAAATAGCCTTAAAATGGTAAAAAATAGCTCAAAACGCCACATCAACGACGGTTCGATTGTTGCCTAAGTTGTGTGGAAAATTTAAGAGCCAAGAATGAGCTCATTTGAGCACATGAGAAAGGAGATACAACCATTCCTTTACAGGGTGCTAGTGCAGTCCCGTGCTGCTTCCACTACATGGTTGAGGCTATGAGGCCTCCAATTAGGGTTTCCCCTCCTCAAATAACTACTTGGGCTTCTCCAATAAAGTACTGAATCTTCCATGAAATTGTCACGATGAAGAATCCAAGCATATATTTAGGGTTTTTAACAGGTCGAATGAGCACTGCATCTGTGCAATTGGGAGAGAGGCTATACCTAATCTTCACACACACAAGAATTTTGAGTCGATCTTGGTTCATTTTCAAATTGGAGCTTTCATAGCTGAAGTTTTGTTCTTTTTTAGGGTGTTTTTGGCTTCAAATCATCTACGCCTTGCTTGATTTTGCTACGAATCCTCACAGTCAGAGGCCCGACGCTTTCCTAGTCGCACTGTGCACTTCTTGAAACATTTTTGGTGAACCCGACGTGAAGTAGGCTAGGGTGAGGGTTCAAAAGCTTGATTGAAGGTCTCAAAACAAAGGTTTAAAGCTATGGAGCAACAGGGGGTTTTGTTTGATCCAGTCTCAATGCAAATGTTTCAAGCTTTTGTAGTGTTTATGCAGCAGCAGCAAGCTGCAGAAAGGAGGGATCTCTCCTCAACTAAGGAGTTTCAATCTGTGGTGCAGAAAATAGACCAATTTAAAGTTAAAGATGTAACAAAGTATCTTTGTGGATATGTAAAGGATATGGAGATTCATCGAGTGCCCGAAGCAGAGATGGTGCAAAGTTTTGAACTTGCTGTGGTTCCCGAGATCAGAGAGCATGTAAGAGGAATTAGAAATGAGCATGGGGCAACTTGGGAAGCATTCAAATTAGCCTTGAAGGAAGATTATTTCATGGAGGACTCCAAAAGGGTAACAAAGAGGATTTTTTAAGAGTGGGTAGTTCAGCCAAAAGAGGAGCTCTCGCCTACCGAACTGCTAAGGAAATTCGAACGCCGTTATGATCAAATTTCAAGGACTAAAAAGGCTACCCTAAACTCAGGGAAGATAGAGCTCTTTTTTCAGGCTACAGGTACAGAGATTCAAGAGAATTTAGAGCTACTACTTAAGGATAAGAATGCGGAACAAGACTTAAAGAGTAATTGGAATGTAGTTGAAGACGCCATTTTGCTGCTAACTAAGTGACAACGATGAAGAGACAAGATGATAGTCAACCCTACTCAAGTCCCAAGTGTTCTTGAGAGTCCTATAAAACCTGTTATTGTGGTTCCAAAGAGTGACAAGTCCATTTTAGATGATATTGTCCAAGGAATGCAAGAGCTCAAGTTAAAGCTTACAAGGCTAGAAGAAAAGGGGCAACCATCAGGACAATCTACAGGGCAAAGACCTCAAAACAGAGAAGGCTTTGTAAATAGATGTATATGGTGTGATAGTACTGACCATGAAAGGAGGGATCGTGAAAGTTTTAAAGACACTTTGACAAAGGAGCTTGTTTTCTTTAAAGATGGAAAAATTCACTTAAGTGAAACAGGTAAGCTCTTGGGGATGAACTTTGGAAAAGGTGGGATGAAGAAGCTAGTTGAGGGCATGGCTACTAGCCATGCCATCTCAATGGTTGAGGTAGCCGCCTATGGGTTGAAGATAGATCCTATTAAGAAAAAGGGATCAATCAAGGTTGGAGAAGAGGAATCTAATGTTATTGGAGAGCTATGGCCATGCACTATAGAATTTGCTATGAAGGGTAAAATGATTACAGAGGTTTTACATGAAGCTGGAGACTACATTTGGCTAGAAACAGGTTGGAACGAACATGTAGATTCTTTGTCAGTGCATGCATACATTGCCAAATGTCAAGTGAATGAGGCCATTGTCGAAGAGAAACATAGGCACGAGAATGGGAATGAAGGGCCTTCAAAGCGGGCCACGAGGAGTGGAGGTAGAAATGACACAGTGCCTCCTAGATCTCCTTCCCCGCAACAGATGCTTGTCCCCAAAGTGCCTATGCAGGAAGCCTCTAAAGAAAAGAAGAAAGAAGCAATGAAAGCTAAAGCAAAGGGTCCGGCCTATAAGCTCCAATCCAACATAGAGGCAGCGACAGATCTCAAAAAGGTTTTGGAAGAGAGGATTTTGAACAGCAAGGTGGAATTTACCTTGGGTGAAGTCCTTGGTATAGCAAAGAGGGTGTTCCATGAAGAGATAATTGATACCATCAAGAGGAAGCGGAAATGTCTTACTGAATCTATCCACGTACAAGGTGAAGAAGAGACTTTAAATGCACAGGGTGTCAGGTCTATGGCGAGCAAGGTGAAGAAACTGTTGTTGGATGCTACAAGTCTAGGGGAGGAGTAAAACACGTTCGCTTCTTGGATGATGAAGATGAAGTTGAGACCACTCACAAGAGTTACTACTTGAAGAGTCACTGGGCAAGAGCAACTACTGAGACCCTGGTAAAAGTGGGAGACTTAGAAGAGCCATACATTGCGCTGATAGATCATGGGTCAGAATTAACCTCATGTCAAAGAGTCTTAATAAAAAAGGAAAATGGCCAATTGATATAAATCATGGATGGATGATTCGTGCAGCAAACAACTCATCAGGGGAGCTGTATGGAGGTTGTACAAATGTTAAGGTGACTATAGGGGATGTGAAAGATGACCATAATTTCTTTGTGCAAGAGATGTCTACACACCCTCTTATCCTTGGGTAGCCATATGTCACTGATACTCGCATGAAAACCAAGTTGATGGATGATGGGTCAGCTTATGCAAGGATTAGCAGGAATGGGAAGCGTGCAGTACATTTCCTTACTATTTGTGTGGACCATGAAAGGAACCGTGAAAGTCTTAGAGAGCAACCCTTGCCAAAGACAAACAAAGAATTCAAGGACTACAGGGATATGAGGGGTTTGGCCATGTACCATTGTAGAGCAAGTTTGCAGTGGTACAAGAAGAGAAAAGTTCTCGCATGATGTATATGCAAAGCAAACATTTTCTACACGTTTTGTAGGATTAACAACCTATGGATCTATTGCTTTTACAAAGTGTGAGGACTTACAACAGGGTGAATGACAACATGTAAATAGTGTACAAAGAGGTTTGAAGACGAATGATTTGCTAGGAGATGGTGAATGCATTGCAGGTGTGTTTGATGAGTCTTTGTTTGTGGATACTATGCAAGACTTGGAGTCTTTAGTGGATTTCAATTTGCATATGGGAAGTGAGGTCGTGAAACTATGCTCAATAGAAATGTACAAGGTCATTGAGGATTTCAAAAATGCTCAATGTGTTGATGTACGAGTGGAGACTAAGTATAAGTCTGTGGCAAAGAAAGTGAAGCCAGTGGCATTACCTCTACCAAAAGATTGCACAAATAAGAGGAGCAAGCTGCTTTGCAACCTAGCCTTCGTGACCCAAGCAAGATTGGACACGAGTTCACACAGGATTCTTTGAAGGAGTTAAAGGTTGGTTGCGGGGACAGTTTGACAAAAGCTGAAAAGATATTCTTTGAAGGCATGATTGCCAAACATAGAAAAGATTTTTCATTTGAGCCCTATGAGATAGGGTGTGTTGATCCATCCATTGGTGCTCCTATGGTGATCTTCACTATCCCTCATGTACCTTGGAACTTGAGGCCTATTCCTGTTCAAAAGGCTCATTTGCCAAAAGTGAAGTTGGGTATTTTGGAGCCTTCTTGTGCTCCATATTCAAACAGGTGGTTAACAGTTCTGAAGAAAAATGGTTCTTTACGCTTTATTCAGGATATGAAACCTGTAAATAATGTGACAATAAAAAATGTGGGTATAGGGCCAATTGTCGATGAGTTTGCAGAGGCATTTGCAGGAAGGGCAATACATTCTATGGGAGATTTGTACTCAGGGTATAATTAGTTCCAACTAGCAATGGAAAGCAAGGACCTGACTACCATGAGGACACCCTTGGGTTTAGTAAGGATGTGCACCTTACCTCAGGGGGCAACTAATTCAGTTGCACATATGATGAATGGTATGAAGAAGGTCCTACGTGACTTCATACCGCAAACTACAATGCCTTTCCTTGATGATGTGCCAACCAAAGGATGTGATGTAAGCAATATAGATGTGGATCTGGAATCGAGGATGTGGCAAACCATATCAATGATTGTGATAATAACTTGTCAAGGTTGGAAGAGGTGAACCTTACCTCGTCTGGCCAAAAGTCAGTGTTTGGTGTGAGCGAAGTTCTTATTGTGGGACATATGTGCGGGCCATATGGTAGAAGGCCTTGTCCTACAAAGATTGATGTAATTCAGAGAATGAAAGAGAAATGTAAAAATGTCACTGAGGTTCAAAGGTTATTGGGTGCATGCGTGTTTTATGTTATCTGGATTCCACATTATGCACATGTGGCAGAACCTTTGTATCAACTTTTGAGAAAGAACCAAAAGTTTCAATGGGAAGAAATGCATACCCATGCCATGAGAAAATTAAAGAAGTTGCTGTTTATGTCTCCAACTTTGAGGAAAGCAAACTATGAATGTGGAAGATATGTAATTGTGACAGTGGATACTAGCCCCACAGGAATTGGATGGGCGATTGGGCAAGATGATGATGATGGCAAGCGATATGTGGTGAGATTTGGAGCAAAAGTCGTAAGTGCTCGTCAACGCAACTATCCACATGTAAAAAGAGTGTTATGGGGAGTAGTCCCAGCTTTGAAATGTGACAAAGAGTATTTGATAGAAGCAAATGTAATAGTGGAGACTGATTGTCCACCCCTTCTTGGAATGATCACAAGCTGCTCAACTCTTGACATTGCTATGTTGAGATGGTTTGCCTACATAAAGTCCTTGAATCGAGAATTTAAGCATATTGCAGGGAAAGATAATCCAGTTGCGGATATGCTTTCAAGAGCAAGGTATGAAAATGAAGAAGACATGGTTGTCGAGGGCGATGATGTAGGCACACAGTTCTATAGTATCTCTCATGCCAAGGGTGATCATGTTTGCCTGTCAAATCCACTTGAGTCATTTACAGAGGACCTATATCAAGGTGACTGGTTGCTCATTGGATGCTATCTGAGCACTTTGACAAGGCAAGAAGGGTGGACTGATCAAGAGTTTAACAAAATACGGAGAAAGGCCTATGGATTCTTTTTGAAAGATGGGTACTTATGGAAGCATCCAAACAAAGAAATGGAATGCCGATGAGAGTCGTGAATGATAAGGACGCTCAAAATGATCTTATGAAAAAGTTTCATGAGAGTCTTTATGCTGGACATAGAGGTGTATGGGTCACCTTTACTAAAATGAAAGAGAGGTATTGGTGGAAAGGTATTTATAAAGATGTATCTCACTTTGTGGAGTCCTGTGAAACCTGTCAAATGTATTCAAATGTACGTCATTGTGATGGGTTGCACCCTACTTACCCATTGGCCATGCATTACACGTGGGTAGTAGATCTGGTTACAATGCCATTGGGCTTATGGCAAATGAGATACATAGTGCTTGCACGAGAAGACTTAACCAATCAAGTTGAAGGTCGTGCGCTAAGAACAAAAAGCACAGAAGGGGTATGTAAGTTCCTCTTGAATGATGTAATTAGCCGTTATGGTTGTGTTGGGAAAATAACAGCGGATAGGAGTGAGTTGGATGTTGACAAAGCAAGGGAGTTTTTCTCTAGGTTGGGCATTAAACTTGCTCTCACCATTGCATATAATCATGAGGGAAACAGTAAATCGGAGCGTGGGCATCCTCCTATTATTAAAGCTTTGGCTAAAGCGTGAAAAGGTAAATTGGGAGAGTGGCCTAGGTTATTGCCTTATGCTTTATGGGATGATCATACAACTCATAGCTCAATTACTAGTTATATGTCTTCTGAGTTGATGTATGGTTAGAAACCAAAAATGCCAATTGAGGATGTAATTCCCACATGGAATGTATTACCTTGGGAAGATGGAATTAGTACGGAAGACCTTCTTGCTTTGCGCGTACAATAGTTAGAAAGAAGGACTCAAGATATTGAGAATACAGTAGCACAATTGAAAGATGCAAGATTAAAGAATAAAGATAGATTTGATAAGAGGCATAGGCTCATACCTAAAGCTATCAAGGAAGGTGATTGGGTGTTGGTGTATGACAATAGTCTTGAGAACCGGCATTCAACAATAAGAAAGCTTTCAAAGAGATGGTTTGGTCCTTATGTGGCTCAACATGTACATGGGAATGTGACTTATACCTTGCATGAACTAGATGGGACAAAAATGAAGATTCCCATCGCAGGGAAAAGAATCAAGTTATTCAAAAGAAGAGGTGATACAGATCTCTTTGATTCACAGGAAAGTCAGAATGAAGGCTCTGATGAAAATGTTATGGATGTGGATGAAGAACGAGAGTATGGTGCGTTAGATTTCGTTGCAAGTGATGACGAAATTGATATGTATGTTGACTTAAATGAAGACCGAACCTGCAAAAGATATCTGTGGCACATGCCGGAGGATGTGCAGGTTTAGAGGGGGTGGATGTCATGCTGTGGCATGTTAATAATGTGAAACTAAAATATTTATCTCAGTCTCAATGCTTTTGTCATGTGGGACCAAATGCTATAATATACATAGTGTGATATATGGAAAAATAGATGCCACGGTTGCGGTCGTGTACATACCTTATCGGTGGAGAAGGCCCTAGACGTGGCACTATGGCATGCTTTTTTGCATAAATATATGCATATTTTGCTTTAGAAATGTAAAAATGCCAAGTGTATCGAAGTGGCATGCTCGTTTTGCCTAAAAAATCCTATGCGGGCAATCTCGACCAAAAATAGCAGGTTTCATATGCGGACATAAAAGACGTGTCCAAAGTGATTACTAAGTGGAAAAATGAGGTTCAACATGAAATTTGAGCCCAATAGGATTTTTCCACAAATTTTGGGATTTTCCCCAGCTCGTTTGGGCTTTTTATGGACAAAAAGGAGCATTTTTGGGCAAAAATGGCTAAAAATAGCCTTAAAACGGTCAAAAATTGCCTAAAAATAGCTCATAATGCCACATCAACGACGGTTCCATCGATCTCTAAGTTGTGTGGGAAATTTTAGAGCCAAAAATGAGCTCATTTGGGCACATGAGCAAGGAGATACAGCCATTCCTTTACAGGGTGCTAGTGCAGTCCTGTGCTACTTTCACTACATGGTTGAGGCTGTGATGCCTCCAATTAGGGTTTCCCCTCCTCAAA